>NC_133863.1:11215702-11229000 GCF_044706935.1 Curcuma longa
TGTGATTTGAATATTTTGTTTCTTTAACAAAACCTTTTAGATTACACCCACCATTTCCTCTTTTAGTTTGTTTAGGTTGATTTACCAATCAAGTTTTTGAGTACACAATACCAATCGGAGCAGGAATTTTTATCAACTTGCAAGAGGTTCAAGATATTCGAAGAACTTCTAAGAACTTAACAAACTAACGAAAGCGGCGAGGAGGGCTGAGAGTCTAAGGAAACTAGAAGATGTTGATAATCGAAGATGTTTGGGATATACATTTAGTTGTTAAAGACGCTCCAAGTTTGCAAGAGATCGACTAGCTAGTACGAGTTGAGTCCTTCGAGCCTACTCAAATTAAGATGGGCCGGGCCGTATCTTTGGCAAGACATCTTCACAACATCAAAGACTTCTTCCATCAGTTTGCAATTCCACGTCAACAATGGCAGCACTAACCTGCTTAAAGTCTGGTTTGCGTGGTCAGTTTCTCAAACTTAAAGGTAATTAAACAAGAAATAACAATATATTTTTTGATAATTTTTTCATTAATAAAAAGTGTTTGGATGATAACCATGCGCGATTCTGTCTGTCCTTTTCTTTGCTCGTGAAAATGCCACTGAGCCCACAAGCCAAGCTGCAGGATGAGTGTCCAAAATCAAGACAGTGCCATCTTGTCACGCCAAAAGAAGAGGCAAAAGCTTCAGACGGCGGCTAATGCTCAAGCTGACTCGAAAGCCACTCAGCCTGATTGATAGATAAATAGATAACACAGTCAATTTCTGCAGTATTCTGGGCTCAGTGCCTGAAAGCAGATGGCACGCCTAAATTTGACAAATGCCCATGATCGCACCCTGCCAATTCTTGTCCCTGTCACAATCAGCTCCTCCTTCGAACGCAATGCCAATTTCTGGAATGAACAGTCGCTGCATGTGAACTGACAATAATTGAAGCCCAAATGTAACTATCATAACTGCTGTAGACTTCGATCCCTTGACGTAGAATGTCTTACAGCTAAGCAGACTTCTCTTTCACTTTAATGATTCTGGACTGGGAAAAATCTTTTGTGAGATTCATTAACACTGCTCCTGCATTATTTTTTGTCTGCTCAGGCTCCAAATCTTTTGTCTGCATCGTTGCAAACTGCCAGGGAATCCCAAGAACTTCAAGAGCTCATGATTTTTCATGTTTTTCGAACTTCAAGAGCTCGAAAAACCAAAATGAGTACAACGAGATATTTCTGGCCAACTTTTGGGCAGGACCGGACTTTCAGGATTTGGCTGTGAGCTCGAGTCGGCAAAGACAAAGTTGCAGAGGTAAAGCAGAATGGAAGCTCATCTAGGAACAATCTCACACAATTAGGCTGCGCCTGTCAAAGTCATAGTCAATGATCAAACATGAATCCTCTCATTGCCACCGCAAAGCTGGTCATGGCATTCTGGAGGGGCAGTGGGGCACTAGATGAGATCTGAGGCAGGGCAAAAGGTTAGGTTTCGCCCCAAGTGTTTAAAGGGGTGACAGTGAGACTTCCTTGCCTACTGCAAATGGCTACTGCACATGCGTGGATGGAGAGGGAAGAGCTTGATGAGAGCCAGGGCACAAAGCAAGGAGGGACCATTTGTGAATTATGACATCTTAGTAGATTCAAGCACTAGTCGTGATTTCCAAAGTGTTTAACTTTGAGAGCTCAAGAACAAGGACTCGATTAGAAGGTAGTGCTAGAACAAGGATGTTAATTATCGGCATTAACAACTTCCTTTTAGGGAGTTCCACATTCACAACAACTTGGCACGTTTATGAGCCGATTAGGTTCGATCGAGAATCGGATGCCAATCCAATAGAGTCACACTCATGTCGGTTCGATCGATCGGAAAGGCTAGGAATGGTAACTCTGGTCGTTCGGGTTCCAAAGCGTTGGCATCCATATCTTTTGATGCATTGAATCTATTCATCTTCATCCTTCTCCCCCAATTGAGATATGTTATTTTGTGCTTTATTCAACTTGTTCACCCTCAAAGCTCACAGTGTTGATGAAGGAATCTAGGCATACATTAAAGTATGCAATCCAATGCAGCATCTTTTTTTTTATTTATGGCTCTGAAAAATTCATATTATATTTGTTCCTTAGATCTCTCAACTTTGCTTTAACACCAAACATATTTTAATTGTTATGATTATAGTTTAAGAAACAAATCTTTTAAAGCCAAAAAGAGTCCAATTCTACATAAAAATACAAAATAGGTTTTTTAAAAAAATATATATTTTTAAGATGTAAATGTTAAAAGGTAAATTTTGTCTTGTCTCACTCTTGCACCTCTTTTAACAAATGTAGTCCTAAAAGATTTTTAATAATATTGTTTTTTTTCTAAATGTAAACGTTCATTCATCTTTCTTTTTTTTTTTGTGAGAACACAAACAAGAGAATTGTCTATTTAGTGAAAAGATAAGAGCATTCATAGTGATTTAAAAGGAAATTTGTCATGACTTTGAATGAAAAGTATTCTCTTTTCCTTTAACAAAATAAATAAAAGAAAAAAAGGGCTTCAAAACAATTTGTAAAGGTAATAGTTGACTTCATCTCAAGTTGCAATGGAACATCATGATCCCCACATGGAAATATGTTCATCCCATTTGAATAGTTTAGATTAATACATTTGAGTGATTAGCACACTAATAAAGCTATTTTTTATCCCTTGATGAATAATGAATTTAAGAAGTTTGCACTTTGTTCTATAGTTTATGTAGAAAGAGTTTGTAAAAAAACACACAAGTGTTAATATTTTCTCAAACGTAAGAAAGAGTCAAAACATATTTACAATTACTTTAGAGGAAAAGTGAAGTTTTTTAATATATATATATATATTTCATTACAAAGTGCACTAGACTGAATAATTAGAAAGACAAACATTTTCAAAAGTACAAATAATTGCCATGCATGGTTTCTGTCTTTTTGTTTCCCATTATCTTTTTCCATTAAATAATAAATTGTTTTATTTATTGCATGTCAAGTAGCTTTTTGAAGAATTTTAAAAGTGCCTTATTTTTTTGTTATCTTTTTTAAAATGTTCTTTGACATATAATTATTTTATTGATGCCCAAATGTTTCTTTAAATGAGTGGTTTAGATAGTGTAAAATAAATACTTTAGTAATAAATAATAGACATTTTAAAAATATACCTTCTTAAACTATTACATATCAATTTAGAGAGTAGAAATTAGAAAATAAAAATACATAATTTTTTAAAACCCCATAGAATTATTTTAAATTTATAAGGAAAGGAAGGAGACAAAGATGATGACTAATCAAATTGATAAAGATCACTCAAAAAAAAAACAAGTATGAGGGTGTTTATGTCAATAATGAAAGAAGGGGAATGTGGAACATTTCTAAGTCTATCGAGTTTATTTTGACTTCTATTCGATTCTAATGCGACAGTCCAAGAAAGGTACGCCAAGTGGACGGTCAAGAATCCCCTAAATTTCCATTTCAAAGAAAGTTTTTTGTCTTTTCTTTTTTCATTGTATATTTATTGTGTATTTATTTTGATTCTAAAGGGTTTGAGGTGATGTAAATGGTAGGCAAAAGGATTAGGGTTCTTATTCTCTTTCTTGTCAATAGTTTCTTATCAAAAATTTTATCTATATCTTTCTCTCCTTTTTAACTTTTTAAAGTGAATTATTGATTTGATTCGATTTGCTTCAATAGGAAAACACATGAGCTGTTAGTGGAAATAGTAAATGTACTATTTTCAAGAGATAAACATATTTTGGTGTGATCAACAATTGTATTTATAAAACTAAACTCTTTATAATAATTTATGAAAATGTGTTCATGCTAATTAAGCCATCATTTTATTAGTTGTTGGAGGCTTTTGAGGGTTAGTAATGGGGATGACAAAGTCAACATAGAAGTCAACTACTTTATGCAATCATTTTATGATTCTACAATTTTTTTTTATAAATTTTTTTTTGTCTTCATCCTATCGAACAACTATTGCTAGTCAACGAGGGGATAAGCAATTAATGTTCTACAATTTCTTATTTATTAATTTTAAACTTTTATTTTATGATTGTGTTTAATTGCTATTAACATTATTACTATTTTTAATGATATAATTAATCAATTAATCCATGACTTATGTAGATTGATTTTATATGTAACAAACACACTTCTCTTATTTTGATATAACTTAGTACTCATTCGACAAATATATAGACATCATCGTAAAATATTTGACATTCGTATATAAGAATGGACGAATTAGGATTCAATGAGAATGAGTGTGATCACTTGATTGTATCGATCGAGCCGGAGTTGAGCATGAGTTTGCCCCCTCACTTGACTTGCCTCTTCGAATTTCAATTTTGCCACTTGAGGGGAACTTTGATGATGACAAAAACACACACCGCACGGTGCTTGGCCTTTCTCAGCTAAAAATTTGTGGTCGCATCAAAAACTTCATGCGCCTCTTTATTCATGCTGTCCAAAACTACCGAATTCGACCGGAATGTGTTCAATTATTGCGGTCGAACCGTACCGGTTTTTTTATTCTTGATTTGTCCGGGTCAGCGATTCCCAGCCGGCGGGGCCCAGTTATCCAATGGAGAGTTGGCCAATGGGAGGCGGCCAGCTTTTGCAGCCGTCTCTCTTTTATAACAAGCGGAGCGACTCGGTGGAGTCGGCGGAGGTGGTGGCGGCGTGGGTTTTGTACTATTTACGGAGAGCCCCTCGGAGATTAGAATATTAGCGAAGGGGAGAAATTTAATATTGGAAGTAAAGTGAAGTTGTATTGGTATATGGTCCGTGGCCGCGGCCGCAAGGGGATGCCGACGCCGGTTAGCAGCGCCCGCGCGTGCCTGGCGGCGGAGGCGGGGGTCGCCCTCGACGAGGGGGTGGCCGTCGCCAGACGCCGCGCGCACGCGCAGACGACGTCCCTCCATGTCGTGTACGCGCTCCTCCTCCAGCCCGCCGGCGGAGGGGGATCCGGATCCGGCGCGCAGTCTGCTTCTTCTTCCTATCCTGCGCGATGCGCTCTTGCGCGTGCGGAGCGTCTCGTACTCGGCCAGGATGCAGCTCAGGGCGCTCGAGCGATGCTTCGGGATGGCGCTCGACCGGCTGCCTTCGTCGTCTGGGGGTCAAAGGGAGGAGGGCGGGGATGAGCCGCCGGTTTCGAACTCGCTTATGGCGGCTATAAAGCGGTCTCAGGCGAACCAGAGGAGGAATCCTGAGAGTTTCCATCTGTACCAGCAGCAGCAGCAGCAGAACGCCGCCTCCGGCGTCGTGTCAACCTTCTCCGGGGTGAAGGTGGAGATGCAGCAGATGGTTCTTGCGATTTTGGATGATCCTACTGTTAGTCGGGTGTTCGGTGACGCCGGATTCCAGAGCGTGGACGTCAAGTTTGCCATCCTCCGCCCCCCTCCGACCATCCTCCGATTCCCTCGCGCCGCCAAGTGTGCGCCGTTGTTCTTGTGCAATTTCTCGGCCGGAGATGGATTTGAGCCGCCGGTCACTACGAGGAGGATCGCTTTTCCCTTTGCCCCTGCGGCCGGTCAGCTTTGCTCCGACGGCGGCGACGAGAACTGTCGCAGGATTGGAGATATTCTATCCCGGAAAGGAGACGCAACGAACCCGATGCTCATAGGTGTCGGGGCCGCTGAGGCAGCCAGAGACTTCGCCCAGGCCGTTGAGCGGCAAAATTGGGCGATCTTGCCTCTGGAAATTCGTGGAATCGAACTCGTTAGCATTGAGAAGTTGTTGGCGGAGCTCAGCACTGGCCGCTGTGATTTGTCTTCCGTCGATGCTAGACTGATGGAGTTGGAAAAGGAAGCGGCGATGCCCGGAGTGGTGGTGAATATAGGAGATTTGAAGGAGATGGTGGAATGTAAAGCTGAATGTGATGAGCACGAAAGGCGTTTGGTCTCTGAGCTCACAAGGTTGCTCGAGGTTTACCGAGGTAGGCTGTGGGTGATGGCTTGGTCTGCGACATATGAAACATACATGAAGTTCCTGTCTAGGCATCCATTGCTGGATAAAGATTGGAACTTGCAGCTTTTGCCGATCACTTCAGTGAGAAGTGGGATGGGTTCATCACTTACTAGACCTCCCAGGTATGTGAATTAGAACTTATCATTTTGATCTATGTCTGTGAAACTGTTATTTTCCTTCAAATTCTTATATGATGGCGATGAGGTTATTGTGCTAGTCGAACCTTCTCCCGCTTAGCTGACCTTTCATTATGCTCTGTGTTTTCAGTGAACTTCAGAGTTTCTCATACTCAATATGTGAAAATTAAGCCTTGGATGACATTTGAATTCTACCTTTCTATTGGTTTATAGTTTTTTTACTTAGCATGCCTCTTGGCTATCAACTTCTTGTAACTGGCACAAATTTTACCATCCACTAAAATTTAACTTGTCGAGTAAATTGTCATTGTGAAGGTTTTGAATTCATTTACTGTCTAAAATGTGATACAACTAGATTCTGTGTGTTTTTTTAAATTTTTTTGACACAAAGGACTAGATCCAAGAAATAATGGGTTCTTTTATAAAAAGAAGGTATTTCAAGTAGACTCAAATAGATCTTTGATTTGTGACAAAAACTTCAGCTTGTCCTGAAATTTCTACTTAATTGCTCGATAGCATAATTGGTGTGAAAAATTTCCCATGTGAGTGTAGTGGTATAACCTTTTTGTCCTTTTAATTTCAAGATATTTATTGACGTTCAAAGTGAAATACTTACTATATGAAAACTTTGATATTAAGTTCCCTGTCTCATCCGTATATCCTTTCCATAGAAAAGAGCTTATTCTAACTGATACTCTTTTACGAAGGCCTCTTTTTATGCATGCCCTTAGGTTTTACTTGACTATCATTTTGCTTTATTAGATTGTCCCAAATATCCTGAGGGGAATAAAGAAACCATCACGTGTTTTGGATTTGCCACCAAGATGTTGTAATCAAAGGCATATGATATCATACAGTCACTTATATATGCAGAGAAGTAAAGGCCCTTGTCTACTATCTCAAATTCTGAAGAAATATTAGGTTTTCTATCTGTTTTGAGTACTAGGGCCACGTTTCCCTGGAATCTGTGGTCTCCTAATCTGATGGATCTATCTATTAGTAGTCATTTCAGTTCTTTTCCACAATTGAGAAGAAAAATTTTGGAATAGATCCTTGGCTATAGATAGCTTGTCTACATTTGCAGCTAATGAAACAGCACTTGCCCTAGAGTTAAATTATCTTTTGCTATACAATGTCTCAACAACAAACTTCTAGTTTAGGAATGCGCTGAAGCACTATGAGTTGGTTCTTAAATTGGGGTCTGATACTTGTTTTAGTTGGCTTATGATGATTTTTAACGATTTTCTTTGTTGAGGTGAAACTTCACTATGTTATAGCTTATGAAAAGTTTTGTTCTTAGAATCTCAACTATGCTGCATTATGTTACAGCATGATGGAATCATTTGTTCCGTTTGGAGGCTTTTTCCCTACAGCATGCGAGTCTAAAGACCTTGGCAGCAGTGTTTCTCCACCAGCATCCCGCTGTGAACTTTGTAATGATAAGTATGAAGAAGAACTTTCCATTTTTCTCAAGGGACAATCATCTTCAGTTTGTGAAAATAAAAAAGATACCTTGCCGTTTTGGCTTCAGAAAGCCAACACAACTGGCTTGAACAATGAATATAATGCAGCACAGGTACATTTTCTAGTAATATTCATGTCTATTCGCTGTACTAAGCAATTAAGAAAATCTCTTAGTTTACCTCAATAACTATTCAGTAATCTCATTGAATTACCATGTGTCATGACACTGCTTTGTCACTTTAAGCTCAAGACAAAGCCAAACATAAATTTTTTTGGTAATCTACTTATCTTTGTTTGTTTTTTGGATTCATATCATGTGATTTTCTCAACTGCAGGCTAAAGACGATGATGGTTTATTGAATGCTAAAAGTATGGAATTGAAAAACAAGTGGAATGAAGTGTGCCGGCAACTCCATAATTGTCATACAAGAAAAACTGTCAATTACCCTGAAATTCCTTGTACCACTTATACTTCTAGTATTTCTTGCAAAAATAGAGCCTCCAGTAAGGTTACTGAAAAACCTGAAGAATCTCAAACACTTGGCAATTCACTATCTATCTCAGTAGGCACTCAGACGGTCACTGTGGCCAGCCAGAGTATCTCATTGCCTTTAGTCGTGGAATCAAGAAAAAATGACCTACTATCAAAACACCAGGTCAGACTTTCAAAAAGTGAACAGCTTCAGAGAGTGGATATCCCCCATCACCAAGGTGATGAACATGCTTCCCCTTCCTCTATAACATCAGTTGCAACAAATTTGGTTTTGGGTAACCTTCCTGAGCCTCTTTCAAAGGAGGAAAAACCTGCTAGGGAAGTTCAAAAAAGTCATGTGGAGAAAATATCACGTTGCTTACCCTCAGTCGATACTGCCAAAAGAAATGTATCAGATGTTCCTGTCGCAGCATTTTCCTGCTCTAGCATTCAAGATTACCTGGCAAAGAGTGTGTACCCAGTCAATCCGTACCCAGTCAATCCAATCCACTCATTTTCACAAGTCTCAAATGCCTGTGTTTCTTCTTATGACAAATCCCCTTTGTTAGGCTCATCCAGTATAATGCAAAATATTGACCTGAGTAGCTACAAATCATTTTGTAAAAGTCTCATTGATAAAGTTGGCCGACAAGAAGAAGCAGCTATTGCTATTAGCCAAGCCATATTCCGTTGTAAAATTGATGAAAGGCATCGTGGTAGACTGCGAAGAGACATTTGGCTTAATTTTCATGGTCCAGATAAGATGGGCAAGAAGAGACTAGCAGTGGCACTTTCAGAATTAATACATGGAAACAAAGATAACTTTATTTGCATTGATCTAAGTTATGAGGACGGTATTGCTCGACCCAGTAGCATATGTGCTCAACAAGAGGTAACTGAAAAAAATGTTCAATTCAGAGGAAAATTGAATGTTGATCTTATTGCTGAAGGGCTAAGCAAGAGATCATATTCTGTTGTTTTCCTTGAAAATGTAGATAAAGCAGACTTTCTTGTTCAGCAAAGCTTATCTCAGGCCATCCATACTGGAAAATTTCCTGATTCTCATGGAAGGGAATATAGCATAAACAATGCCATATTTATCCTGACTTGGGGCAGAACCATAGAAAAAAACTTAGCTCGGAGAGAAGATTGCAGTAGTTTCTGCGAGGAGACTATTCTGGCAGCTCAGTGTTGGCAGATGAAGATTTGCTTAGAAGCTTGTCGGGAGACTAATAGCAGTAGTCCAAAATCTAGTGCAGTCTCACTTATTTCTATCCAAAAACCCAGTACAAGTCAAGTATATTTACAATCATCTTCTTCGAGTAAGCGCAAAGTCGATTTGCCTGATGACTGTGATAGGAGCTACGGAAAGTCCATGTCCAGCAAAAGGACACACACAATGCCCAAGGGCTTCCTAGATTTGAATATGCCGATTGAAGAGGTTGAGACAGAAGATGATCATAATGATTCTTCTAGTCTTAAAGAAAAGTATACATCTGACAACTCAGAGCCATGGATCAAAGAATTCTGCGACCAAGTTGATGCGACAGTGAACTTTACGTCTTTTGATTTTGATGCCCTTGCCAACAGTATCTTGGAAGATATCAACAGAACCTTTCGAAGCACTCTTGGTTCAGACTCTTTGCTGGAGATTGATCGAAAGGTCATGGAGCTGCTACTTGCAGTAGCCTGGTCATCAGAAGATCGAGGACCTTTAGATAATTGGTTTGAGCAGGTTCTCGGCAAGAGCTTCAGGAAGATGAAGCACAAGAACAACCAATCAAGTAATAGCATTCTTAAACTAGTTTGTGAGGATGCACTTGTCGAGGAGCATGCACCAGGAGTTCTTCTTCCTTCGAGAATCATCATCAATTGACAATTTATTTTCCTTAAAAAATAGCATGTAGCATTCCTTAATGGAATAAGCATGACCCTGTTGGTTACTTGATCTTATTGTTTTCATGGGGCATAATCAGATTATCATCTATCTTGTAAATTGAAAGCAACTTTTGAGGCAAGTGGTTGTAGTTACCCAGATAAACATAGTGCTACTTTATTTTGCTGATTCTAATGAGAAAAAAAGAGGAGTTATTATTGTTGCTGACTGTGTGTTTATCAGTGATATTTAAGACCATATTTGTTACACACCTCAAAGTTGGGTTACTACTATATTTGCTGCTAGACTTAGTTGTTCACATTTTGTGGTGCTGTTGTAGGTCATGGTCTGGCATTGTATAGCATTAAAGGTTGTTATTATGCTGAAATTTATGAAGCAGAAGAAGCTTTCACATGCCTAATTGTTCTTAGTAAGGGTAAGTTCTGTTGAACTCTCACTCAAACACATTTCCTTGTGTAATCAATCTTAAAAGGCTATTAATTCCTAAGAACATTTTGTTATAATTTTGTTGGATTTCAACAAATCTTTACTAATCCTGTCCTTAGCAGGTACAGAATGTGCAGCAAAGACATCGTTGGAGATGAAGGACAACAGCATCAAGTCTCAGTGAAGCTTCATAAAGACCTTGTCAGTCTTTTCCAACTCCCTCATTTGGTATAATACTCTGTCAGGAATTTAGAAGCACAATTTAGCAAATATATATATATGCTCATAAATTTTCAGATTTATCAAAATGCATTTTTATTACTAAAATGTGTACTTTAGCATGCCTCTAAACCATTCTTTGAGGACTGTTGAAATAACAAATATGAATATGGTTTGGTTTGATCTTTCTTTTTTATTTTCATAAAAGAGAATTAAAGGCTTCATTTTAACAAATTTCTGATTTCAGAATCAAATGGACCAATGATGAAAGAAATCATTTTTCTGGAATCACTGCCGTATACTGCCAAAGCAACAAAGTCCTTTTGGCAGTGGGCAGTTGGAGCATTTGCATCCATTGTTATGTTACAGAGGACCCATCAGTTTCAGCAGTTCATCAGAAATTCTACTCCCCTCTGCTGGCCCTTTTGGACTTGGAATGGTGTTACTGGAGCCAGCATTGACTTGAGATAACAGATTGCCATGGAGGAACAAGGCTGCAGCTTCTCCTCTTCTTCCAGTGGCCCTGTGCTCCTCCGAGGGTCGCCACCGCTCCCTCCACATCCCCTGCCGAAGCTTGTGCCTTCACCGTCGTCACCGCCGACGACGGCCGAGAAATTGGTGGCCTTGAGGATTCACAAGGAGGCCGAGCAGAGGCGCAGGGAGAGAATCAATGCTCATTTTTCCACTCTCAGACGCTTGGTTCCCAACTCTACCAAGGTGTGAGATCTCTCTTTGTTTTTCCTATTCAATTTCATTTTTTTTTTGAAATCTATTGTAGTCTACTCGTTGAAGTTTAGGAAATTACACCTATAATTTTGAAAACTTTTCCCTTTTATCTCTAATTGTAAATCCATAAGCGACCTTGTAAGTTCATCAAAAAAAAAAATCCTCCTTAGGATCAACCAAAGGAAATTGCACATCTACTGTTATTAAATAGGTGCATTTGATATTGAAGAACTGATGCACCTAAAATAGGAATCGATCACCCACAGAGATGCTACGTCTAAATTTCATTCTGTCCATCCATTCATGAGATTTGCATAGCTCAAACAAGTGAACTTTGTATGGTTTTAGATGGACAAGGCATGCCTTCTTGGGAAAGTAATAGATCAAGTGAAGGAACTGAAGAGGAAGGTATCAGACATCAGCCAAGTCTCCACAGTGCCAAAGGAAGTGAACGATGTCAGCGTGGAATGCAGCATCAGCCACCACGACGACGACAGCGGCGACGAAGATCTCTACATGAAGGCTTCCGTTTGCTGTGAAGACAGACCGGACCTGTTTGCCCAACTCACTGAAGCGTTTCAGAGGCTGGGGCTGAGAACGATCAAGGCTGAAGTGGTGTCACTAGGGGGCAGAACCCACAGTGCGTTCTTGCTGTGCCTGGAGGAGAGGAAGCAGACTGCTTGCTTGAGCTCCTCTATGGAGTCTCTGAGACGAGCACTGGATGCGATCGCTTCCAAGAATAAGGACGTGCCGAGTGAGTTCTCGAGCAAGAGGAGAAGGATGATGCAAATTCCACGAGTCCAGTGATTGGTGTTGTCTGGTTTTATCTCTGTGACTCTGGAGAGAGACCTTAAAAGTGGGGTTTTATGAGTCTTGTTGTACATCTCTATTATCGATCAAACACTTTTAACAAACACAGTGAAATTTATTGATGCAACTGGTGGGCGATCAAGAACATTGAGTTCTTATTTTTGTTCAGAACGCAAGAACACACAGTTAAACAAAAAGGCGATACAGCGACGGGGAATTAAAAGATGGCTATCAGTTCTGCTTCTCCAACCACATGCCCTTCCATGGAATCCTGAAGCTTTTCCTTCGTCACCTGTCGTCAAAGGTTTATTTTTTTTTTAGGTTTTTCATGTGCAATTTTAGTATTAAATAATGTTTTTATATGAAAAAAATATGAAAATTGCTTACCTTGTTGCCGAGATGCAGGGGTTGATCGAGGGCGTAGAGCTTGAAGGAGATGCGGTGGCCGGAGGTGGGCGGCTTGGGGCCGCGCCAGCCGGGGACCTTCCAGTCGTTGTGCCCCTCCTTGATGCCGGCGTACTCGCCGCCGGCAGCCTCCTCCTTGCTGGAGAAGCCCTCGGGGAGGCCGCGGGCCGTCGGTGGGATGTTGACGACGACCCAGTGCGTCCACGGGACGACGGGGCTGTCGGCTTCAGCCGGCGCGTCGACGTCCTCCACCACGAGGGCCAGCGAGCGCGCCGCCTCCGGGACGCCATACCACTCCAAGGGCGGCGACACGTCCTTGACGGCGCCCTGGCCGTCGCCGGTGTACTTGCGCGGCAGACGGCCCTCGTGGTCGATCGCCGACGACGCCAGCCTCAGCGTCTCCTGCGCCATGACGACGACGGACAACCACTGATCAAGTAAACGGGCTCCGATTTTCCTTCACTTCGATCGATTGAATGGAGATGGCGATGGCGATGGAGATGGAGATACTGCGATTATTAAAGAAGGGAAGAGGCGACAGGTGGATGGCGCCGGAGAAGGTGGCAGGTGGCAGCGATACGTGTGCCGGCTCGCCGCATTCTTGGGCTTCCATACGTAATTTAAAAAATAGGGCACGTGCCGGTTTTAATGAATTAATGGTTCGGATAAGTACTCTATGTTTTTTTTCATATATTTTTATTTTAAAATATCTGAGTCTGACCTGACATTCGTGTTGGGCTCAACATGGCCTTGGACGGAGCCGTGCTTGGCCTGGCC
>NC_133863.1:11229100-11679025 GCF_044706935.1 Curcuma longa
GTTAAGAATCTGATTTCATAAATTAAAATTCTTTAATTAGATTAGGAAATAAATTTTCATATCTAATCATATATTTTATTTAAAAAAATATAATCTTTAATTAAGAAAATTTAATTAATTAGAAAATAAATTTTTTAATTTAAATTTCTTAATAAATTAGAAAATCTTATAATTAGAAATTCTAAATTAAATAATAATATTTTAATTTAGAAAATAAAAATCTTAATTAAGAAAATCTAATTAATTAGAAAATAATTTCTTAATACGAAATCTCCTAACCAATTAGGAAATTTTTATAATTAAAAATTTTAAATTAAATTATAAAATTTTCTTAATTAGATTTATAACTAATTACTACACATAAAACCATTTTACGTATATGCCTTGCATTATCAGGTCTTGAATATCGCTGTTGGGGTCGTCCCGGTGCAATGCCCATATTTACACGTTTTACAAACATATGCAGCGGAAATAAATAAATAATTAACAGTAATTATTACAACACACGCATACATAAATAGGAAATAACAGAGTACAAGGCATGACAAAAAATTAAAAATTTTATAGAATAGTAAATATTCTACGCGTACCTTATTGATGACGTTGAGTGAAGTTAGCATCAATCGAGCAGTCCTTGTCGAAGTCTTACCTCTACTGGTGATCCACGCCAAGCTCTTGTCTGGATGGCTTTCAAAGCCACGAGTCGCATCATCGTCTTCGGGACTAGCCAATAATCGATAACGATCGATTCGAGAGAAAAACCTTATTCTGGAAAACACAACGTTTGTCACTATCATTTTTGATATTTTAACTATCACCGGGAATCATATTCTCGGTGTAGTTGTGAGTGTAGTTTTCAGTGGTCAATGTTTGACTGTTGATTTAGGACAAATAGCCAGAATCTTTCTGACGTTGATGGAATGATCTTCGAAACTTCACAAGTTTTCATAGAGATGGTTGTTGGTCGTCAGACAACTGGGATTGATTGGCAATGTCCAGATAATCTATCCAATGATCGAAAATAATTTTCGACGACTGCACAGAGTTTCGATGATAAAACTCAATACAATCCAATAGTGTTCTCCCTCTTCTCCCTCACGGCCAAAACAGGATCTCATGCCAGCGTCCAATGCTAGCTACTACTTTCTCTCCTAACTGGTAGCAATGAGAACTCACTGTTGGGTTGCAAAGGTGCAAACATAGTCCCACATCTAAAACACATGGAAAAGATCATGGGTAAACCCATGATCTTTTCCATGTGTTTTAGATGTGGGACTATGTTTGCACCTTTGCAACCCAACACTCACAACAGGGTCTCCTGCTGGCATCCAATGCCGAGCTCGAGTGAACAAGCATGCCGAAGACCTTCTCCTTCATGCTTTCCCTCGTGCCTGGCAAAGAGAACCAGGAAAAAAAGGGAACGCGATCCTCAGTAGGGAAAATCACAATCGAGTAGGGGCGCGTAACCATCGACGTTCAGAGGCGCAATCAGATGGAGGTGGGATCATGGTCGACGGGGAGGCTTGATCACGGCTGAACGGGAGGTTGGATTGTGGACTGAAGGAGGCGGGATCGCGGTCGGTAGGGAGGCTCGATCACGGTCAAACGGGAGAATGGATCGTGGCCTAACAGAGGTGAGATCGTGGCTGGTAGTGAGGCTCAATCGCGACCTCCAAATGGCGATTGCGATGAAGAAATCAAGGAAGGGTTAGCCCGCTCGAGCTAGGGTTCCGCCCTTCTTAAAGCACGGGGATCCCGTGGTTTCCGGCGGCGCTCACGCAATTTTAGGGAAGAAATCATGCGATTAGGGTAGAGAAGAGAAACCGATTGTGTGACATGACTGAGTGAGGAGAAGAACCGAGTGCGCACGAGCTAAACCGGATTACCCTAATCACTGAAGCAAATCAGACCAGGCTCAATTTTGGTTCAAAACTAAATCGCTTGGTTCATTAACCAAATGACCTCCGATTTGACTTAAACTAGTTTTGTTCGTTTCGTCTTCACACAAGATGAAACTTCTCATCTCTTCCATTTTGCCAAAATGTCTTCCATCATGAATCAAACCAAATTGGTTTAATTTGATTCAAAATCAAATTATTTGGTTCAATAACCAAATGACTTCCGATTTGAATGAAATCAGTTTCGTTTATTTCATCTTCATAAGATGGATTCCATCATTTTGTCCTTTGCCCAGTCCAACCATACTTTATTTCTCTCATTTTGAGAATCTAATTCTTAGACTCATTTTAAGTCCTTCAGTGGACTTGTAGTGCGTGTGACCCAATAGGTTCCCGGTTATGTTGGTCGTCCGTAATTAATCATTAATTATGGAACGATCATGAGTGACACCTAATAGTATATCATGATCCCCAATTGATCAAAAAATCAATGATTGAGTCCAAAACGTTTCTAAACCCTTTAGCAGCTCCAATGAAACGTGCCTCGTTCCTTTCACCCTCTTATACCCGTTTGGTTCAGGACATGGTCTATGTGTGTCAGTCCCCACTAGGCTAACTACGTCACACCTATTCCAAGCTAGCTTTCTTGTCATGTAGATTCAAGTTACTTGTACATGTGCCCAAGAGTACCGTACTCTTGACATATAATATTTTGATCAAAGACTTTTAGTAACAATCCTAACAATTAATAGCAGGATATACATCTCCTTTTTCAAGGAGCAGTAAATCCTCTATGGGCTATTCAAATATTTTCGGGCACTTCGACTTATACCCAATCTTCCTGAGTCCACACTTCCTTGAAGATGTTTGCTTAAGATGTCAAAGTATAAACCTCCATGACCAAGGTGACTTGAATACTGCAAGTCAAAGAAAGCTCGTACTTAAGTTGCACCGAGATCTCCATTGCCATATGTATCGAACCATATGAAGTCTCAAGATAGGTCACTCTAATGAACTAGTTACCTTTAACTAGCATCCACGTTTTACTCTCAACATTCAATATCTCTGGCCAACGAGATTGGCTGCTTGGTTAACCAAGGAGTCTAAACGTGCTAGTCTTGACAAAATCGATGATGTTCATACTCATCAATTCCTCGATTAGGGATAATTTCAACATATTCATAATTGCACATGTAGAAATGCTCACTAGTTGTAATCCAATCACAAATTCTCTTATGCTATGAATCGTATTGTGGACATTCAATAAATACGTTTAAGATCCAATCAAACACATAGAAAATGTGCACTCAAATAATGAATTGCTATTTTTTTATGAAGGTAAATATATATATCATCAAAGTAAAATGCATAATCATACAAAAGAACCGATGACTCTATATCACGTCATGTTTAACGAACTGTCAGATCTGAGTAAGCATCAATGGTGTATCATAGATGTGCTCACATGTGTACTAACACTATCTATATGTCTCACACACTATCCATCATGCAGGTGTAGCTGCAAGAGCATCCATCCTGTCCATGTCCGCTGTGCCCCTTTGTTGGTGATGCACTCCCATCAAGTGTCAGGCGACATCCCCGCTAAATGGACATCTCATCGTCTGTCGTCATCCCATCGCATGCCACCAGCATTAGATGACACAAGCGTCGTCAAAGGAACGTCACAGTACCCATCAGCAGCCCGTTGCATACCACTGTTGTCAACCATCAGCATCATCTCCCGAAAGGTCACCTTGTCCTTCTCTACGGGTCGCCACATGCTGCCTCATCCTCCTCCCGAACGTCGTATGTTGCCTCCTCCTCTACCAGCCCGCCTCAGGAAGTCAACCATCATCAATGTCCCCAGCAACCACCATGCTCACCTACCTCCAACAAAACCCTGCACACTTTTAGCAAGTGACCAGCTATCAACAAATTTGATGTGTGTTTACCGCAGCCATTAATACAGACTAGATGAGCTAAGTCGGTGGACTCATTCACCCTCTTAGATTTTTTGGCAAAGCCTCAGCCGTCAACAGATTTGGAGCGTCTTTACCATGAGCCGTTTATTGTGGACTAGATGGATCTTCCAAGGTGGATCCATTCACCCAAAAATATTTTTTTTGGTACAATGTGTCACTATGTATGTATGATCATGAATGAGACATGTGCATTATATAATGTAATGCTCCAGGGATGAAATAAATACATATGACAAGTAATGAATCCATGAATGTGGCTATGTACATGTGTATGTGTGGATGCATGATGCAGCTCGCTACTTCTATCACTACTGGTCACCCATGCATGAGCGAGGTTAGCAAGAATGTACGCATACATAGGTATCCCAAAAAGATGCAAATGCTCCAGTGGATGCTACTCCTGTCGTAACTCTCGATCCGTGTAGACGCCATGCGTCCTGTAGACGTGCGTCTGAACCCTCTGAAACAGCATCTCCTCATCCAGTTTTCTCCCCTCATGCACAGAGGCATTCCTAACACTCCATAGATAGTGCACTAGAGATGTCATGACCACATGTCGCGCTGAGGAAGCAATGGAGGTCCTCCTATACTATCGTCTTGTTGGGATTGTCCCGGTACAATACGTGTGTCTACACATTTCGTAAACGTGCGCAGCGAAAATATACAGATAATTAAAACTAATTATTATCATAACACACGCATGCATAGCAGGTAATAACATGTATAAGACATGACACGAAATTAAAATTTTCTGAATAACAATTATTCTAAACGTGTATCTTGCGATGACGATATTGAGCCTTGTTGATATCAATTGAACGGTCCTCGTCGGAGTCTCGCCTCTACTGGTGATCCACACCAAGCTCCCGTCTGGACGACTTTAGAAGCCACGAGTCACGTCATCGTCTTCGGTACTAGCCAATGATCGACGACGATCGAATCAAGAGAAGTCTTATTCCGGAAATCACGCAACAACGTTTGTCGCGATCGTTCCGGGACTTTCAAACTATCATTGAGAATCGTATTATTGATGTAGTTTTCTGTTGTCAACAATTGACCGCCGATAACGGACAAATTGTCAAAACCTTTTCAACGTCGATGGAATATTCTCTGAAAACTTCATAAGCTGTTGGAACGTTGACAAACGATCGTCAGACGATCGATGTCTTGATTAACCGCAATTGAAAAAAAGAAACAGGACGACGGGTGACAACGGTGCCCATCATACTCGAGAGAGAGGGGCACGCAACGACGCAATCGGGAAGCTAAGGGTTGCAACACTCACACCCTTGGCCGACATGAATCTCTCCGACGAACGGTGGACAGCACCCTCGTTGTTTCGTTTCAGCAAGCGACAATCATAAAGAGCAATACATATCAGCAACATAATCAACACGAAGAAAACAACACCAATCAACCAACGATCTGATTTCCTCTCCCCCCCCCCCGGCTGATCGGAGCAGGGAACAGCGCGTGCTCTCCTCTTCAATGTTGCTGATCAGAACACAGGGAAGGCATCACGGTCGGCAGTGGCAGCAGACAGCAGGCGACGCTTCGATGAAGAGCTGGCGATCCCATCAGGGTGGCTCTCAGACCATCCTCCACGCTGTCGGTGACCCTCAAGCCCCTCTGGCCTGCGATGCAAGGAATCAGCAACGAAGGACAGGAAAGCTTGTGGCCGCTGCCAGGGTTCTCCTTCACCACCTTCTTCACCGTGATCTTAGAGAAGGCAGTGCCTCAAACAGAGAAGAAGAAGAAGGAGGAGGAACGCAGCTTTATGGCTTTCTCGAGTTCTCCATCACGCAATCGAACACCAGCGGCCGTCGTACTAGGGTTCGCCCCAGCCCTCCTTGCGGTCGACAGAACCACGGTGGAGCAGGGGAGAGCAACATGTAGCCCTAGACTCGCGATCGGGATCACCGGCGTTGCTCTCTGGTACGACGACTTCTTCACGCGGAGAGGAGAGGTGGCGTGACAAGGGGAGAAAGGAGACGCGCGGAGAAGATGTACAGGAACACCAACCCTAAATGGCGATCACCCTTTGAATGAGGAAGCAACAGTGCTCCAAAGCTAATTGGCGCGGGCAGACCAGAATCGGACGCGCAGCTGAACCGGGGCTGGATTTTGATCTGTTGCTGTAGAAAACCAAACCTGACCCGATTACGGTAGCAAATTGTGTTCAAACTTGGTTCATTCGGTTCACTAACCAAATGAACTCCGATTTGACCCAAATTAGTTTTGTTTCGATTTGTCTTCGCAAAATGAATCTCTTCATCACATCTGTTCTTCCAAAAACTCTTTCATCATGAACCAAATCAAGTTGATTCAATTCGGTTCAAAACTGAATCATTTGGTTAACTAACCAAACGACCTCTGATTTAAACGAAATCAGTTTTGTTCATTTCATCTTCGTAAGACGAGTTTCATCATTTTGTCCATTGTCTAGTCCAACCAGATTTTATTTCTCTCATTCTGAGAATCCAATTCTCAAACTCGTTTTAAGTCCTTCGGAGAACTTGTAGTGCGTGTGACCCAATAGGTTTCCGGTTATGTTGGCCGTTCGTAATTAACCATTAATTTCAGAACGATCATGAGTGACACCTAGTAGTATATCATGATCCCCAATTGATCTAAAAATCAACGATTGATTCCAGAATATTTTCTAAAACCTTCAGCAGCTAAACTGAATCGTGTCTCGTTCCTTTCACTATCTTATACCCGCTTGGTTCAGGACATGGTCTATGTGTCGGTCCCCACTAGGCTGACTACGTCACACCTAGCCCAAGCTGCTTTCTTGTCCTGTGTATTCAATTTACTTGTACACGTATCCAAGAGTGTCGTACTCTTAACATGTAATATTTTGGCCAAAGACTTTTAATAATAATCCTGACAAGCGGCCGCAAGGTATACGTCTCCTTTTCCAAGGAACGGTGAATCCTCTGTGGGTTATTCAAACACCTTCAGGCACTTCAACTTATACCCAATCATCTCGGGTCCACACCTCTTCGGAGATACTTACTTAAGATGTCAAAGTATAAGCCTCCATGACCAAGGTGACTTAAATACCACAAGTCAAAGGAAACTCACACTTAAGCTGTACTGAGATCTTCATTGACATATATATATCGAACCATATGAAGTCTCAAAATAGGTCACTCCAATAAACTGGTTACCTTTAACCAGCATCCACGTTTAACTTTCAACATCTAATGTTGACAACAGTGAGATCAACTGCTTGGCTAACCAAGAAGTTCAAAATGTGCTAGTCTCGACAAAATCGATGACGTCCGTGCTCATCAATTCTTCGACTAGGGATAATTTTAATACATTCATAATTACACCTGTAGAGATGCTCACTAGTTGTGATCCAATCACAAATTTTCTCACGCTATGAATCGTATTGCGGACATTCAGTATTTGAGTTTAAGATCCAATCAAACACATACGGAATGTGCACTCAAATAGTGAATTGCTATTTATCCAATAAATAGTATAATCGTAAGACGATTGCCTTATGACACCCCTCAAATTAACACGTCTGAATGTGCGTAGCATGCTTTGATATGTGGTCATCTCTGGTCTCATCTGCAACCATGCTCGGGTCCTCCCCCATAGTTGGCCTGTGATGTCACACTAAAAGAAGAGGTGCTCCAATGTCCTCTGTCTAGCAACAGAAGGTGCACTGGCAGTCAGGTAGGTAATCCTGTCTAGCTGTCACCAGTAGGCGCCCTCGTGCCAGGAGCCATAGGGTGAAGGCATGGCTCGGCTGAATAGAAAACTATCATACTGTCCACACCTAAGGCTGAAGAGGTCGGGTACCTCAGAAGTGATCGTACGCCTGTGTAACTCCCCTAGGCTACTGAAACCAATCGGCTAGTAACTGCCCCTACTGCCGTTAGACTGCCTGATGTCACAAGAATGTTATCGCGGATGTGAAGTAGCTGCTTGATGAACGGTGAGTCACTATGTCGAACTGTCCATCTCCATATCCCTATCTACTAGAGATACGTATGGTGAACCCACCGGATCTAAAGTGTGTCTTACTTATCCTGGATGCACCACAAAACCTTCGCCAGTAAGGCATGGTTCCAGGCGCTCAAGTCCCTCAAGCCAAGACCATCCTCCCTCTTCGGCCGGCATAACTCAACCCATGCAATCAGCGGATGCGATGTGGTCCACATAAACGATTTGCAGATCCCATAAATATAGTTAATAACGCCACTAGGTATAGGCAGTATGGAAATCCAATAACACTCTACCCCCTAAAGAACTGAAGCCACCAGTTGGGCCTTCCCCGCATATGACAGTGTCGCCTTAGGCCAGGAAGTGACTCGTCTAGTCAAAGCATCCAGAAGTGTAGTATGGTCTAAAATCTGCAGCTTCTGAGAGGCGATGGAGATCCCCAGATATCTGAAAGGCATCTTCCCCAATTGAAATCTGGTGATCTGTAGTAGTCCATGTCTAATGGTCTCATCAATCCCCGCCATATAGATGCTTGATTTGGCCAAATTAGTCGTGAGGTCGACCATCTAAGCAAATCTTTACAAACAATCGACTAACTGAGTGACCGATGATATATCTCCTCGAGAAAACAACAACAGATCACCGACATACATCAAGTGTATTATCCGTAGACTCTCACACATGAGATGGAAATGAAAATTTGATCTGACAATGCAGCGCACTAGTGATCATGACAAATACTCCATGTAGAGCCCAAACAAATATGGGGAGAGAGGGTCTCCCTGTTGAAGTCCTTGCCCACCTCGAAAAAACTCATACGTACTGCCATTAATCACGATAGGGAACGATGTCGTGGTAACACATTCTTTGATCTATAAAATAAATGTGGCAGAAAACTGTAGAGCAATGAGAACATCATGAAAAAAGTCCTAATGGACAGAGTCAAAGGCCTTTTGCAGGTCCACCTTGAGTGTATAGCGTGGTAAAATGCACTTCCGCGTGTATCGCCGAAGTAGTTCCTGGGCAAGGTGGATGTTATCTATGATGACATGACCTTTGACAAAAGTTGTCTGAGCAAGGTGTAGGAGGTGGTCATAGATATTAGTCAGTCTACTAGCAAGGATCTTCAAGATCACCTTATAGAAAACTGTGCAGCAGGAGATAGGTCTATACTTAGTCACTATAGTAGCATGACTGTCTTAGGCACTAAAGCAATGAGTGTGTGGTTCCATGATCGAAGTAGTCTGCCATTAGTGAAACAATCATGTATGGCGACAATGAAATCCTCCTGAATGATATCCCAAGCATACTTAAAAAATTTTGAGCTGTACCTCTGGCCTTGATGTCTTAAGATCTCCAATATCAAACAAAACCCTCCTGATCTCCTCCTCGATGGTGGTCTAATAAGGCTGGTCTGCTACTCACTGGTAAGTACTCTACCAAACTGTATGCAATCTGGCTAAAAATCAGAGTGGTCCACCTAAACTCCCAGCCGAGCCTAAAACTGTCTCACAAACTCCCATGTTATATCCTCCTGATCGGTGACCATACTGCTTCCATGCTGTGCCACTGTCACTATTTCTCTTCTTTTGTTGTTTCTCTTAACCAAGGAGTGAAAAAAAAGTGCTACCTCTTTAAAATAAGTATGCTTGGCACGCTGCTGGTAGAATAGGTACCTTGCTTGCTTGAGTCTTTCTGCCACTCTCCTTGCCTCCTTGTACTCCTCCTCCACCTGCCCTTGGTCTAGGACTCACTGCTGGACCTCCTCTAGATAAAGCTATGCACGTCTAGCCCTCTCCTGGATGTGCTAAAAATCCTGATGGTTGAGTTTCTTGAGTAGATGTTTCAGCTGGCGTAGTTTTTTCCTGAGTCTATATTGGGATGTCCCGGTCTCAATCCCACCATCTGTGTGCTCCCATAAGTCCTGCACAGTCTGAAGAAAACTCGGATGGGTAGTCCACATGTTGAAAAATTTGAAAAGTTTAGGCTTCCTTCTACCAACATCCATAATAGAGACTACGCAGATGACATGATATGAAAAAACTCCTAGGAATGGAACTCTCTCTACATAACTGCTTTTGTCCTATTCTAACCATAATGCATTAACCATAGCCCGATCCAACTTACATATCACCCATCCATTCATGCATGTAAACTAACACCCAATAGAGCGCAAATCCTCCACACCTGCTGTAGAAACAAAATCTTAAAAATCTACTGTGGCATATGTGGTCATATCTAGTCCACCCCGCTTATCAGCAGGAGAGAGGGGGGAGTTGAAATCCCCTATTAATAGCCTAGGCAAGCCCATGCTTTCTGAAATGTGTTGAAGCCCCTCCCACATTTCCACATTCGACGCCGACTCGTGATTGTGAGTTGCCTATATACAAAAGTCACTGCATAAGAGGTCCTTGTAATCTGGTGCTATTTATCTAATAAATAGTATAATCGTAAGACGATTACCTTAGGACACCTCTCAAATCTAACATATTCACCTATACATTCTCATAACCAATGTACATGCTCTAACTCCTCGCATACCCTACCTACACTATAACCTCACCCCCTCTCTAACATGATGTAGGGCTCTCTCTCCTAACCAGCTCAAGACATACACACTCACATAAATGTTTGCACAACTCCATAAGGTGCTCCTTCCAAAGTTGATGAAGCTCCCTCCATGCTGACGAGATGCTCCTCGAAGAATATTCCATCCAAAACAACCCTTTCCTCCATATGTCCATCGCCACTAATGGCAACCTCACAGTCTCCCGCTCCTCAGCGGCTGAAGTGGTCATCGTGTGCTTGAAGAGTTTGCATGTATCTAAAGGGGTATCTCTCATTAGCCATATCGCAGTCCACCTCATCAAAGTGTCAAGCTAGTGGTCCACTCCTCCATACAAATCCATGCTTCCAGAGCCTCTATCTCAAGTGTCGATCGAAGGATGATATTTTTTTATGAATAGCATTTACTTGGGACTACCAAGGTGCCAACATCAATAAAGTTTATTCTTTTGCATCCGTCTTTTGTTCTAATATCTTTGTCCTCTAAAGATGATGTATTAATGTTGACATGGTAAAATATCGTGTCCTTGTCAGAACAGAATAGAGATTTCCCGGCATGCTTATGCAATCCTTTTGACACTTTGATTGAAGAGTCTCTTTTTAGTGAAATACTTGACAATAATTCCACTTTAAGGTAAATGTACAGTCTGGTCGTAGCTGGAAGTCAAAAATGGCGACATCCAAGAGCCCGCGTCTGAGCCTCGAGATGACGATGACGAGGAGTCCGCACCTCGCGGTTGCGACTCACCCAGCAAAATGGCGAAGCAAAACAAAGCTGTCTGTGGATAGAATTCGAGGCGCTATCCTTCACACAAATATGTGATGACGAAGACGGGCTCGATCGAACCCCTCTCCGACCTCTTTAACTACCCTTCCTCACTGCTGTTGCTCTTCAATAGCAGCTGCGGCCATGGCCAGATTGGTGGCGGCTCAACCGAGGCAGGGCTCCCCATGGGCTGCCCCATTTGCCCCCTCTTCTCTTTCCGAGTTCCATGCAGCCGCTCTCGACCTCTCCAACCTAGTAAGAATCACTCTCCCTTTTAAAGTTTGGACCTTGCGATGGCAGAAATGAGATGCCATCGGTGTTTCGTAGAGGAAGAGGAGAGTATGGCAGAAGAAGGTGGCGCTTCGGGTCGCTGCTGTCTTGAGTGCGAGGAAGATCCTCATCATGGGCGGCACCAGATTCATTGGGGTTTTCTTGTCCAGGATCCTTGTCAAGGACGGTCACCAGGTGTTTGTTCTATTTCCTCAATGGCATTGACTCTTTGCAAATTAGTTGTATCGTGGTTGGCGATTGTGGAGTCAATGTCGATTCGGTTTGCAGGTGACTTTGTTCACCAGGGGAAAGGCACCCATCACCCAGCAATTGCCAGGGGAGTCAGATCAGGACTATGCAGATTTCAAGTCCAAGGAAAGTTTCTAATTCATCGGAGTCAGCATGGAACAAAAATATTTGGTTCTCGTTATTCTTGTTTGCATTCAATGAATGCGTCATAGACAGCAGCCAACTAATCCTTTATACTGTTTCTTCCAACTAAGACAACACAACTGTGTTCTTGAATTCAGCTATTTTCAACTTCTCGAAATGTCTAGTTCAACTATTTGAATACTCAGAGTCAACTTATACACATGGTGTTTACATATGTAACTTACAAGTTATATCATGATGTTTCAAGTTCCAACTCTGTTTTCTGCAGATATTACATCTGAAGGGAGACAGAAAGGACTTTGAATTTGTCAAGACAAGCCTTGCTGCTGAGGGCTTTGATGTTGTTTATGATATCAATGGTGAAATGACCATTTGTTTTCTTGAATTTTTGGTTTATGATATTATAGATCATGACTTGATAAAAATATCTTCTATATTTCAGTCATTTATGTTTCTCGATTGTTATTGTATAAAGATTTTGTTTTGGCAAACAGATGAAATTTGTTCTTTCATCGTCAATTCTTCTTTCAGGTCGAGAAGCCAGTGAGGTCGAGCCCATATTGGATGCATTGCCAAAACTAGAGCAGTAAGTTTCTTTTCCTTTTGGGGAAATTGAAACCCGAGATTCTTATCGAACTCTTAACATGAGTCTAAAATGAAATATTATGCAACTTAACATACTAATCTTCAGGCATTTTTTTTGGGTTTATTCTAAGCCTTTAAATACTGAAAGTAAAATCTAATCCCTGAACAAACTATGATAATAACGTTGATATATAGATTTAGCTATTACTATGCTAGTGATAATGTCTTGAATAGAGTTTGATGGATGGATTAGATTTATGTAGCCGGCCCCAAATTATTGAAATAAATACGGAGTTGTCGTCTTTGTCTTTTTTGTTAATTGTACATCATCCATTATCATGAAGCAACTATATGTCCAACGCACTTTATAATGTTCCTAGACCTCCACTAACTGTTCAATACAATATTAGGGCGACAGTGGGTAGGATCATGCTGGGTTTCAAAGAAAACCTAAAACCTGGGAGTATGTTCAAGTAGTTGCTTTGAGTGGGTTCAACGTTGAACGCTTTTGAGTCATTTTTTTCCCTTCTGGAAGTAAGTTTTTGATTTTTTTTTTCTCTTTGCAGATGAAAGTTGGATTTGATGAGATTGGGTTGTGATTTTTTTAAAATGTTTATTATTATATATAAAATCGAATCTTCATATATCAAATTGCACGTATAATATGCTTCCTCTTTAAGTGCTGGGTTGGATTGTAATCTTATCTAAAAAAAACCCACTAAAAATTGGATAGAAAAGTCAACAAGTTATTTAAATATTATCTTAGTCAATTCAATCTTTAGTTATTATCTGGTTGTTTTAATTTTACTTCAAATCTTTATGTACTCTTTACATAATCTTAGTCCATTTGATCTTTGACATGGATTGTCTCATAGGTTTATTTACTGTTCATCTGCTGGAGTATACCTCAAATCTGATCTCTTGCCACATTTTGAGGTGATTCTTTGAGATATATTGATAGTGTACTTTGTTTTCTTGTTTTGATTGTCTGCACTAATTTATTGAAGTAACTAACAGACAGATGCAGTTGACCCAAAGAGTAGGCACAAAGGCAAGCTTGAAACTGAAAGTTCGCTTGATTCTCGGGGAGTAAATTGGACGTCTTTGCGGCCAGTCTATATATATGGGCCCTTGAACTACAATCCTGTTGAAGAATGGTTCTTCCATCGCTTGAAAGCTGGAAGGCCAATTCCAATTCCCAATTCTGGTATTCAAATCACCCAGCTTGGACATGTTAAGGTTGGTCTTCTTATATGACTATGTCTATGGGAAAAAATTAGCCTAATAATTAGAACTTAAAAGGAAGTTGTATCTTTTGTTGGAGGATCACCGAACTAGGGGGAGGGGGTGAACAACACTGGCAAATTCGATTTTACACAAACTCTCACTCTCGATAGCATGATTACAAAATTATATGCAATGGAAAATGAAACATACAAAGAATCAAACACTTACAAGCTCAATCATGCTAACACAAGGCTCTTTATGTGGTTCGCTGTCCGCCCTCAGTTGCTACATCTACAACCTATGATCCGTTAGTAGATCACTCCTAGAAAGCGCATTAACTTTTTCCTCTTCGATTAACTAGTAGAGGTAAAACTTCTTACAATCACAAGGATTATAAGAAGATTACAAGGAGAATTAGCTTCTAATGGTGTTTGACCAACACAATTTCGTGAGCCTTTAAACCTCCAACCGAGTTTTCTTTTATAGCCTTTGAATCTTGTGCTATAAGTGTTGTATGGTCTATCATCATTAGTCAATTGGTCTGTTGCCATTAGTTGATTGGTATGTCATCATTAGTCAACTGCTTTGTCGCGATCCACCTTTTGTTTGGCAGAACAACTCTTGATTATTTTCCACGTTGGCATCTTTCCAGCAGTCGACTTAACCATGAACAAAACCATCTTATTCGCTAGCTTCTTGGACCCAGTCGACTGCACTAGTCGACTGCTCTACCAATCAACCGAAAATCACATTCTAGCCGATTGGAAAACACATTCCAATCGATTGCTAAACCCCTAGACCCCGAATCTATTTGGAGTATTGAATTTCTCAGCCACCAACCAATTGACTGTTAAACCCCTAGACCATGAATCTATTTGGGATATTAGGTTTATCAACCACTAGTTAATTGATATTCATCACCAGTTGATTGTTAACCTTGATCACAACCTCTTAAGGTGGAGTCCACCTAAGTTGAGTTCTACCCTTGTCTCCCATGAGTACAAGTCACTCAACTCTCACAACTCATTAGAGATTTATCTTGCAACTTAACTTCACCTTGAAGCCCTCTTCCTTTAGGCTTCACGTCCTTCGGATACACTTGAGCCCAAGGCCCCTCTTCGTACCATCCTTCAAGCCTTTGCATTTGAAGTTTGCTTCCTTCTGCCATTGTCCTTGTTGTCCCGATGCTTCTTGTTCTACAATCTCTTGGATGTCCCGTACCGTCAGTCTTCGATCTCCATGATTCCTGCACTAATAAACAAACAAGTCTAGATAAAGCGTCAGCTAAAATATTATCCTTCCCTTCAATATGAATGAACTGTGCTGGAATTCCCAGTCCAGTGATGAAATCCGTGAAATTTATCTATCGGACTCGAGAAGGTTTATTCTGAGCAGTCTTATTGAAAAAGCTGATGATGGCTTGACAGTCTGTTCTAATCATCAACTCTGGCTTGTCTAGATAATAAATCTTGAAGCTATTTAGACTGTTCATCACGGCAAATATTTCTGTGTCAATTGTGGACTTAATAGGATTAAACCTTCTGCTAGCATATGCACAGATCTTTTCTTCAGATTTTGGGTCGTATTTCTGGGCCTTCCATTTGCAAACAATGGACCTCTTGAGCCATTGAGCTACTAACCTTAGGTCAATGCTCCATAGTTGCTCCATGTGACTTCCTATGTACCTACACACTTGAACACACATTAAATACAACAAGCAAAGCATAATTTAAATCCTTTCCCAATTTCAAAATCCAAGGTCATACCGAATCACTTGGAGTACGATTGCACCAACATCTTTGACATCAAGACAAAATAGCATGCATATAAATTAAGGAATATAACCTCGATGTTGCTTTCATTGTGGACATCCTTTTGATTAAATATTGTTTTCATTGTAGGATCTAGCACGGGCTTTTGTCACGGTTCTTGGCAATCCAAAAGCAAGCAAGCAAGTATACAATATCTCCGGATCCAAGTATGTGACCTTTGATGGATTAGCAAGGGCATGTGCCAAGGTAATATATAGAACTAAGAAAATATTGTCTATGAACTTCTATACTTTGCTTCACTTGTTGAAGGAATAAATCTGCTTTTATTGGATTGTTTATACAATTACAGGCAGCTGGCTTTCCTGAACCAGAGATTGTTCACTATAATCCCAAGGAATTTGACTTTGGGAAGAAAAAAGCCTTCCCATTCAGGGACCAGGTATATTTGGATCATTGCATTGTAATGATCTGACTTCTCCGCTATATAGATTACATTTTAGAACAAAGTGCTTTTTTCTTGAAACAAAATCAGTCGCATAAAACTGATGAATATATGAGCAATTCTAGGTGCAACTTCTACCAAGCTAATAATTATGGATTGGGCATTATATATTGACATGATGATGGCCTTTGTTCTTTGCTTTGCAACTCAGTTGCATAAGAATATACTATATATATCTTAAGAATGACAAACCTCTTTGCCATGTTGCAGCATTTCTTTGCGTCAATTGAAAAGGCACAGAGAGAGCTCGGTTGGACTCCAGAGTTTGGCTTGGTTGATGGCCTTGCTGATTCATACAACCTAGACTTTGGTCGGGGCACTTTCAGAAAAGCTGCAGACTTCTCAACTGATGACATAATTCTTGGCAAATCTCTTGTCCTTCAAACCTGAAGTAACTTGAAGTCAATGAACCAAACAACCTTGAAGAGAGTTCTACTGAAACCCAAGTTATTTCTTAAAACTCAATGTGTAACTTCAAGTAAGATCCTTTGTTTCTCATGCTTCCATTGGGGCATTGTATTACTTTATTATCCAACAGGAAGATGGATGGCTGCTTAACCACTTGCTGCTTCTCTTTCCCTTGTCATTCCTTTAGCATTGATCAACAGATGGGATCCTTACAAGCTCATGAACTAGAAGTGTTACAGCCACGTCGCGATTAGAACCAGTGGAGGTGGCTTCTTTGCCACTGGATGTGGCAGGATTTAGTCGCCGGCACAACATCGTGCGGTGACTAAATCCGTTACCAATCCAACCATGGAGAACCCTTCACGGTGCAAATCCTTATCAATCTGCATGGCTATTTCTTTGTTGCCCTTGTATCATTATGCATAAATTTCACAAACTGGCCCAAGGCTCGTTGATTCCACCTACCAGTTGACCTACTCTTTGTATCGTGGCTCGATGTGTCAAACAAATGACGATAAACTAAAACCCAACTAACCTTCATAGTCATAGGACAACATACTAACTCATCAACAGCTTCTTCCAGGACAATGAGAAAATGCAGATCAGCCACACCATTTATACACTCGCGCAGGCTTATATGATGGGTTTGAAAGCAGAGAAATGAAACACTTCCAGGGAGAAACCATCATTACGTGCCTAGATTCAGTTAAATATGCTGCAATTGGCTGAAAGAAAGAAAGAAAACAATCCAGGGCTGCAAAGTTGATTCATCAACTCGATCAAAATTGGCACTTCCAACCATTATACTGTCACTTAGTGAAATAATTTTCTTTTGATGGCTTTTTACCTACGTTAGCTCGATCCTTTTTGTTATCACTGGATCAAACAAACTCCATTTGCAGGTATCTATTTCTTGGACTTTGTTCTATGAACTTGGTGGAAAGTGTGGGAGGTCCTAAATTAGAGGGACACATGAATGGAGTGATCAAATGACTACATGACAACCTTAATAGGCATAATCTTTCTCTAGGATTGTCAAACCAATCAAACCGCCCACGATCCAATTCAATTTAGCCCAGTCCGGACCATTCTCAACACAACCCATTTTATAACAGGTTATGTCATGCCAACTTGAACTTATTCTATAGGTTAAGCTAGGCGATAGAAGCTCAACTAGCATGCGAGGCCAAACACGACCACATGTCAAGCCATGCCAAGCACGGTTGAAATCAGGCTATCCATGACTTGGGATGTTGATCCGTGCCCCCATGCCAAATAGTCCAAACATTTAAAATATTAAAAATACTTTAAACATAGAACATAAAGTAAAAAAATTAATGAATACAGTGTTTGTAAGATATTATATAAACTCCATTAGAAAATAAATTTCTCAGTAATGTCACATTCAAAATTGGGGTTATTTTTTATTTATAATTTTATTTTTGTATTTTTTAATTTTTATAATTGTTTAAAATGTTTTCCTTTTTTGGATTTTTATATATTGTTTTCTATTTTTAAAATTTTTTCTGTTTTAAATCTTTTTTATTAGTTTTTTATATTTATATATTTAAGGCTCGATAGGCCTCAGCCAACTCAGATTGAACATCCCATGGTAACGTTAAAAATTGTGTTCAACGTGATCTATGATAGCGTGTTCTAACCCGACATATAAATCAATTGTGAAGGTTAAATCATGTTCAAATCCGAGCACTTAAAGTGAATAATGCCCAAAGGGCATGAAGTTTGATACTTTTAAAAGACGCACTTAAAAAAAAAATTCTTTATTTAAATCGAATCGAACTAATTAAATCAAATAAACATTTAATTATTTCATCAAAAAGTTTCATATAAAAGTGATTGATGATCTAAAAAATCTCATTTATTTTTAAATTTACATATCATTTTTAAATTTATCCATTTTTTAAAAAAAGTTTAGAATTTTAAAAAAATAAAAAATATAAAAATACAAAAGAAGGTTAATAAAAAAACTATAAAATTAAACAAACATTATAAAAGTAAAAAATAAAAATTATTTTTATAATTTTATTTTTCATAGCTAATTACAAGAGAAAAATGAAATAAAATTAGAAAAGAGAAATAAAAAAAATAAAGATCACTATTGAAAACACCTTTAAGCTAATAACTCAAAGCACATTTGGACTCCAGGTAGGGACGAAGTCAGAAATTTTATATTAAAGGGGTGAGAGATGTGTGTTTACATTGAGGAGGGATGGTTGTGTTGATGCCTTTCCCATTCGCCCCTCATTCACTTCCTATTTCTATACGCCTGCATCTTTTACACTAAAAATTGAGAGGGGCGCTACCACCGCCATCGCCCCCACCTTGGCTCCCCTCCGAGACATTGAAAAAAATCAACTCAAATAGTGGTGCTGGTTTCTAAGGATCAACACCATTGTGATGTTGTTATTCGGATATCAAAACCAATGCGAAATGTTGATCTCACAAAATGGTGGTGTTGGTTTCTACATATCAACACCATTGCGGTGCTATTATTCAAATATCAAAATTAAAGTATGAAATATTAAAAACCATTGGATCACTATTAGAAATGCCTTCAAGATGATACTTAAGGTACATTTGGAGTCTAGGGCACTAATAAATATCATTGGACTTAGAATGCTCCAATCATAGCTTCTTGGACACATCAATGGATTTTGATCAAAATTTATTGATATACTTAGAGGATTTGGATTTATGAAAAATTAACATGTACTGGAAGAGGATAGTGTAGGGAAGATATTTATGGTGTGGAATTCTAGTTCTGAGACCCTTATAAAAAATTATGATTTATGCAGTTGTCTCAAAGTTTGAAACTTTAAAAATCTTTTGAACATTGTTAGAAATGTCTTTAAGCTAATAACTTATGGCACATTTAGACTTTGAGACATTAAAAAAACCTATTGGACTTGAAAGGAGTCTAATCAAAGCTTGCTAAGTTCATCAATAGATTTTGATCGAAATTCATTGATGGACTTTTAAAAAAATTGGCATATACTGAAATAGGATAGTATAGGGAAGGTATTTATAGTGTAGAATCCTAGTTCTGAGACCCCTACAAGAAGTTATGGGTTCGTGCTAGTTGTTTTAAAGTCTGAAACTTTAAAAACCTTTTGAGCACTATTAGCAATACCTTCAAATTGATAACTCATGGCACATTTAGACTTGGGGCATTGCAGAAACCTATTAGACTTGAAATACGTCTAATCAGAGATTGTTACGTCTATCAATGAGTTTTGAATGAAAATCATTGATGGATTTAGGGAATTTAGATGTTTGAAAAATTGACATATATTAGAAGAAGACAGTGTTGTTAGTGAGAGCCCTAGAGCCAATCATATGATGATTGTTGTATGGACTCATTGTATCATATTTCTATATATTTATTAAAGATATTTCTTTATGGTTATTATACTTACTTGTATTAGTGCCAAATAACTAAGTATAATAGCGTCCTTGAGTAGATGGTTCATATCTATATCAATCGATTGGTTGAATTGATAGTGAGATGATATAGAGAACACTACTCTTAATGATTAAGGGTCAAGCGTTAACATTCAGGGACAATGTTAATGCGATGAGACTAGCATGTAGGTCAACTCGATGACTTGATCTCACAAGTCATGGATATGAGATATCAAGTTGACACATGGGTATGCATTGGAGAATGTATACTGAATGACCCGCCGTGAGAAAGTATCATGGATCGTTATATGAGTGTCATATACTTTCTCATGTGACTATTAGTCCTTGGACCTGAAGTCACCATGGTTCCCTACATAAGGAGTTGCATACTTTGGCTTCGTCAAACGTCACCCGTAAATGGGTGGACTATAAAGATGATTACTAGGTATGTAACAAATTATGTGGAGGGATGTGAGTGATGTAGATGGGATCTATCCCTTCTATATGACGGGAGTGATATCATAGTTCTTGATAGAGTGAGACCACTGAGTGCATGACCATGCCCAAATGAGTCAATATGAGATGTTGAGCTCATTTGATTAGAGTAAGTCTACTTGGAGTTCAAGACATAGATTGATTAGAGGATGACACGGTCTATGCCTCGATTGATCAATCTTGATATCAAGGATAGAAGAACATGGTCACATATTGTGAGAGTCACAATTAGTAGTCACTATGGTGATGTTGGATCTCAACATTCTTGTAACTTAGGTAGCAATGATGTGTTCCTAGATACCGCTCATTACTTATGTTTTTAAATTGGTTTAGAAGCATTGTCAATGTTACAAGAACTTATAGGGTCACACACTGTAACGACCCACCTTCTACCACTACTATGTCGTGGATCGTTACGCTACTTGCGGAAGCTTAATAAACTAATATGACACATCATACTGTAAGTTGTGGACCTACATTTGAGTATTCATGCATATGAGGTGTTTAAGAACTCTATAAATTTGTTTCTTACTATCATACTTTATTCCCATCATATCTAAGGAATTATCAATAGGCATAAACTCTAAGTTTAATTCAATATATTCATCCAAAATAAATAATTCTAGGGCTTGAACTATTTTATTTCCTCAAAAACCAAATATCTAATAAATAGGCATGAGTCAGGATTCGAACTAGAGACCTCTTATTAGGGACTTTTATGGCTTACCACCAGTCCAAGATTCTTTTGTTTTATTTCTATCCAGTCGACTGCTAATAGACCAGTCGACTGGTCAGTCGACTGGTCACTCGACCGGGACTCGACTGATCTTTCTGTTTTCGAATTTCTTCACCACCAGTCGACTGATGACTGTACCAGTCGACTGGTGAATCTGAAATTCTGATTTCAGGGTTCCAGAACTACAAAAACCTCAATTTAAACATATCTAACACTTATCTAAACTTCATGAAATGATTACTAACTTGTCTCTAGGCATAGGCTGGTAAGGCCTGTGCCTAGGGCCCAATTTTAATTGGGGCCCACTGGTTAGGATATTTAGGGTTAAAGGAGGGTAGGATTATTGAATTTAACCCGGAAAGCCCCAATCCGCATCCGCTGTCCCTTCGCATTCTCGCCGATCTCGCCTCTTCAAAACCCCGATGGCCCGATCGCCTCTTCATCTCCCCTGTTCTTCGACGCAGGCGAAACCGCGACTTCATCTGATCATCTCCCCTGTCCTTCGACGCAGGCGAAACCGCGACTTCATCTGATCATCTCCCCTGTCCTGAGCGTCGGATCCCATTTCTCGCGAAGCAGCGCCGGCTCGCCGCCCCATTTCTCGCGAAGCAGCGTCGGCTTGCCGCCTCATTTCTCGTGAAGCACCGCCGGCTCGCCGCCCCATTTCTCGCGAAGCAGCGCCGGCTCGCCGCCCCATTTCTCGCGAAGCACCGCCGGCTCGCCACCCCATTTCTCGCGAAGCAGCGAGTGAAAGGTTGGGCGTCGGCCGTCGGATCCGGTAGCCCATTTCTCGCGAAGCAGCGCCGCCCCATTTCTCGCGAAGCAGCCCCCATTTCTCGCGAAGCAGCGCCGCCCCATTTCTCGCGAAGCAGCGAGCGAAAGGTTGGGCGTCGGCCGTTGGATCCGATAGTTTCTCTTGCATTCTCGCCGCCCCATTTCTCGCGAAGCACGAGCGAAAGGTTGGGCGTCGGATCCGGTTGTTTCTCTTGCATTCTCGCCGCCCCATTCCTCGCGAAGCAGCGAGCAAGCATTCTCGCCAGTCGCCGCCCCATTTCGCTTGCTGCTGCTGATTGCGCCCTGGTTCCTGCGTTGGATCAGGTAGTTTTTTTTTCTTTTGCTTTATTCTTCCAGTATTATTGTTCATGAGATTTACTGATTTAGGTAATAATTTTTCGTGTTTGATCCAGCCGTTCTACAAGTCCTTTGATGAATCGTTCGAGGGGCGGTGGATCGTTTCTGACAAGGCGGACTACCAAGGTAGATTACTTTCGGATCTATTATTAATTTTCAGTAGATCATTTATTATAAGAGTAAATATTCATCTTTCAGTTTCTATTATTAATTCTATTATTTTTATTTCTATAAAATAGTAGAGAATTATATTATTATTATTATTTGAATATAAATATGTCTACTAAAAAATATGATTCTAGACATGCAAAACGTATGAAAAAAAGAAAAATAGAAGAATTTAATGAATCTCAAAAAGGTGCACTTGATAAATTTGTTATTAATAATAAAAATCAAAACTCAGAAAATAATGTAATTGAAATTTTAAATAAAAAATCAATTGAATTAAAAGATAATACTATAGGACAAAAAGAAATTTGTCTTAATTTATACGAAGAAAATAATACTAATTCAGAAGAAAATAAATCAATAGATCTCAAAAATAATAATACTGATAAAACTATTATTGAAAATATATATGACCCAGCACAATGGAAAAATATAAATACAAATTTAATAAATGATTACTAACTTGTTCATAAACAAAACTAACTCATAATCCTTCTTTAACATGATATGATAAGATCAACAATTGCTTCTAAACCCATATAAAATCTCCATAGCAAAATATTAACTAGCTATAGCATTCAACACCCATATCATACTCTACTATGTGTCATATAAACTCTAACATTAAACTTATGCATAACATTCAACTGATGCACAACCAAAAGAAACTTAACAAAGTTAGAGTTCTAGTCCGCTGTTCCGCCGCCACCGCCCATCAAGCCTTTACTTTGCCATCCACCCTAGTATTGCTTTTCTTTGCCTTTCTCTGCAGTAGGAGAAAAATACATCTATAAGCAAATTTGCTTAGTAAGTACATTCTACTCACAAAAACAATGCATAAGGGAGTAAAACTTGCTTTCATACATAACATGAAACTTTCATTCTTGACATACTAACAAGTATTCTTTTCATGTTTACAAATATTCTACTAACATGCTAAATCATAAACATGCACTGAACTTGGAAGTACTTTATACTTTATCACTTTAAAAATACTTGAAAATACATAATCAACTTCTTGGGCCCTAGGATTGTACCGCTTCTAACTTTGCGCGCACCCTTATTGAATATGGGGTAGCAAGTCCCAATTCAAAGGGTAGGGATTTCTATCTCCCTCCTAGACACTTCTTCTAGGACGAACTGATGTCCCATCCATGCCTAGGGTTCTTTAAGGTGGCTGGCCCACCCGGTACTATCCTTTCAAAGTAAAATACTTTGCTTCTTTACTTTATATATGCATTGACATTTTAGCAAACACTTTGCATGCCTTTCCCCAAATGTTAGTTTAGGGTATCTCTTTAAGGCTTCTTAACTTATGCCTTTTTGTTTACTAACATGCCAAGCATAAAATCTCAAATGCTAGTATTGAGATATCTTCTTAAGGCTTCTTATGCCTTTTCTTTACATAATGTCTCATAACATGCACTTAATAGCATGATGTTATCACATATAAAACATGAACTCATAAACATGATGCTAACAATTATGAAACATGAATTCATAAACATGATGTTAACAAGTATAAAACATAAACTCATAGCATGATACTAAACATCACGTGATAGAATTTCTCTTCTCTAACTTTATCTTTTCTATAGATCTAGGGTTTATACTAATATGCCATAATACCAATTTCTACAACATGCTCTTAAAAGGGATTTTGGAAGAATCATAGAAAACATCACACGAAAGCTATCCTACCGCAGGTGAGATGTACTTACTTTGATTCTTTCACTTACTACGTGTAGATCACGGGATTTTAGAGAAAACCTACGATCCTTGGAGCGTCGTAAGTCGTTCCTCCGCGTGGTTGTGCGTGATTTCTCGTGGAAACTCCTTAGGGATCTCCTCTTTAACCACCTTAGGCGTTAGATGAGACCTAGAAGCCTTTGGGAACGCAAGAAAGGGGAGGGGAAGCAACGACGGCGAAAATACCTAGGGTTCCCGTCCACCCTCGCGCGAGTAATATTTATAAAAATCGCGCATCAGTCGACTGATCCTAGCTCCAGTCGACTGATCCCAGTCGACTGATCCATGCTTGTCACTCGACTGATTTTTCTGTTCGTTCGGGATTATAACACCAGTCGACTGCTATAATACCAGTCGACTGATCTAACTTATAACTAAGTTATCTTAGCCCACTTGGTAGTGCACAGTTTGGTTATTGTGCAGGGTCACAGGTTCGAATCTCAGTTACTCCCTTTTTCTTATTTCTTTTGGAAAATTGCTAAAACACTCTTAAAAATTCTAGAAAAATTCTATAAAATTCCTAAAATTATTCTAAGCATTTATAAATATTTAAAACCTATTTTTAAACATTTATAAATCTCAGAGATGAATTTACGGGGCGTTACAATCCCCCATACCTTATAAAAAGTTCGTCCTCGAACTTAGAACAATTCTGGAAACTTTTGTTTCATTTCATCTTCGCGTTCCCAGGTTGCTTCCTCGTGCTTCTGGTTTTGCCAGATAACTTTCACTAAAGGAATTTCTTTATTTCTCAACCTCTTGACTTCCCTATCTTCTATCCGAATAGGGCGGCTCTTGTAACTAAGGTCTTCCTGAATAGTTACTGTCTGAGGTTCGATAACTTGACTAGGATCATGGAGACACTTTTTCAGCATAGAAATATGGAAAACATTATGAATAGCTGACATCTCCTGTGGTAACTCCAGTTCATATGCTACCTTTCCGACCCTCTTTGTAATGGTGTAGGGTCCTATGTAGCGGGGACTTAATTTTCCTTTCTGTCCAAATCTCATTACCCCCTTCATTGGAGTTACTTTGAGAAATACTGAGTCACCCACCTCAAACTCAAGTGGTCTGCGGCGGATATCTGCATAACTCTTTTGTCTGCTTTGAGCTGTTTCCATTCTCTGCCGAATGTTCTTAATAGCTTGGGTAGTCTCCTCCATAAAGTCTGTTTTCTGTCCCAGTTCTGACTCTATTTCTTTCTTTTCTCCCCCTTCATGCCAACATATAGGGGATCTGCACTTTCTTCCATACAAGGCTTCATAGGGTGTCATACCTATAGTAGCCTGATAGCTATTGTTGTATGCAAATTCAGCTAGACACAAATACTTGCACCAGCTTCCTTTGAAATCCAACACACAGGCTCGGAGCATGTCTTCTAAAATCTGATTTACACGCTCAGTTTGTCCATCCGTCTGGGGATGAAAGGCAGTACTGAATTTCAACTTAGAGCCTAGTGCCATCTGGATGCATTCCCAGAAATGTGAGGTGAATCTGCCATCTCGGTCAGATATGATAGTCTTGGGTACTCCATGTAATCTGATCACCTCTTTCACATATAGCTGGGCTAACTGCTCAATTGAATATGATACTTTAATAGCCAGAAAATGTGCAGACTTAGTAAATCTGTCTACTATTACCCATATAGCATCATAGCCATTAGTTGTCCTTGGTAGGCCAACTTGGTAGGCCAACTATGAAGTCCATGGCTATGTCTTCCCATTTCCACTCTGGAATCTGGATGGGTTGTAAAACTCCTCCTGGCCTCTGATGCTCTGCTTTTACTCGTTGGCATGTCAGGCAGGTACTGACATACTTAGCCACATCACGCTTCATACCAGACCACCAAAATCTTCTTTTTAGATCTTGATACATCTTGGTGGAACCAGGATGCATAGTATATGGAGTCCCATGAGCTTCTTCAAGTATCCTTTTCCTCAGCTCTTTATCATTAGGGACACATAAACGATCCCTAAGATAAAGTATCCCACTGTCTGATACTCGGAACTTGCTATTCTCTTCTGTTTGCATCTCTCGGTGAATCTTTTGAATTTCATCATCTTGCTTTTGCTTTTGCTGTATATCCTCTATCAAAGTAGATGACAAAGTCAGAGCAGAGAGTTTCCCCTGGATGATCTCAAGCTCAAATTCCTCTATCTCTTTCTGTAATGGCTGGGACAGTGAAACTAGTGACATTAGGGCTGCACTAGATTTTCTACTTAGGGCATCTGCAACCCTATTTGCTTTACCAGGGTGGTAGAGGATTTCACAGTCATAATCTTTGACCAACTCCAACCACCTTCGCTGTCTCATATTCAGATCCTTCTGAGTAAAGAAGTACTTCAGGCTTTGGTGATCTGTGTAAATACGACACTGACTTCCATACAGATAATGCCGCCAGATTTTGAGAGCAAAAACTACTGCCGCCAACTCAAGATCATGAGTGGGATAATTCTTTTCATAACTCTTGAGTTGTCTGGAAGCATATGCGATCACCTTACCCTTCTGCATGAGTACAGCTCCTAGCCCCATCTTAGAAGCATCACTGTATATGTCGAAGCTTTCGTTACTCTCTGGTACTGTAAGAATGGGAGCACTGGTGAGCCTCTTCTTTAGCTCAAGGAAACTTTGCTCACATTCTTCAGTCCATTCATACTTCTTATTCTTCTTAGTGAGGTTTGTAAGAGGAGAAGCTATCTTAGAAAAGTCCTCTACAAATTTCCGGTAGTACCCGGCTAATCCCAGAAAGCTTCTGATCTCTGTAGCATTTCTAGGTCGACTCCAATTTCTGACTGCTTCAATCTTAGTAGGGTCGACTTTAACACCGTCTTTCGAGATTATGTGACCAAGGAAAGCCACCTGATCGAGCCAGAACTCGCACTTGGAAAATTTGGCATATAACTGTTCTTTCTGGAGAATTTGTAATACTGTCCTCAGGTGCTCAGTGTGTTCTTCTGGAGACTTTGAATAAACTAGTATGTCATCGATGAAGACAAGGACAAACTTATCCAGATATTCTTGGAACACCCTGTTCATCAACTCCATAAAGACCGCAGGTGCATTTGTTACTCCGAAGGGCATAACCACGAACTCATAGTGGCCGTACCTAGTTCGGAAAGCAGTCTTAGGTATATCATCTTCTTTAACTTTAAGCTGATGATAGCCTGATCTTAAGTCAATCTTTGAAAATACCGTAGCCCCTTTTAACTGATCAAATAAATCATCAATTCTAGGCAACGGATATCTGTTTTTGATGGTTACCTGATTCAGTGCTCTGTAGTCTATGCACATCCTCATAGTCCCATCTTTCTTTTTGACAAACAACACTGGTGCTCCCCAGGGTGAATGGCTAGGTCGTATAAAACCCTTGTCGAGCAACTCTTGTAGTTGTTCCTGCAACTCTTTCAATTCTGCCGGAGCCATACGATAAGGTGCCTTTGAAATCGGACTGGTACCTGGAACCAGCTCAATCTCAAACTCAACCTGTCTGTTAGGAGGTAGCCCTGGCAATTCTTCTGGAAAAACTTTTGGATAGTCGCAGACAACCCTGACCTCCTCTTTCTTTAACCCTTTCTGGAGTTCTTTATCTACCACATGTGCTAGAAAACCCGCACATCCACTGTCCAACATTCTTTGAGCTGTTAAGGCAGATAAGAACTTTCTGGTCTTCTTTTTGGGTTCCCCAATAAACTCAAACTGGAGTTCAGCTTCCGGTCTGAATACCACCTTTCTTTTGCGACATTCGATAGAAGCATTGTATTTGCTTAGGAAATCCATCCCTAGAATAACATCAAAATCCTTCATACTAAGCAATATCAGATCACTATAAAATTCTCTATCTGAAAACCGGATTGGTATTGCTCGCAACCAATGGGTAGAGGTGATTACCTCACCCGAGGGTAAGGTTGTTAGAAACTTCCTGTCTAATACTTCATTATCCAATTCAACCTCGTCAGGTATCCTCGAATTAAATCATTAGGTTTCTTACGTCACTCGCTATTGGTTTGAAACGGTTCTAGAAGCCCGGTTCAAGGCATTCCCGTGTCACTCAGGCGCCCCGGAAATACTAAAAGAACCTTATCCACTGTCACTGGATACCCTTTTACGGATCTCTCCCCAATAACGAATGACCGCTAACTATTCCTCATAAGAATCCAACCACGCACTAGGAAACCCCTCGGAATCTCGCCCGGTTCAAGGCATTCCCCATTACAGAGCGCCCCGGTATACGGCCTAATGATTCCCCAATACATAGCAAATTCCTACCCTCATGGATTCACACATACACAAGTTATCATCAATGTACAAGCACAAATCCATAAAACAATGCACAGTTACATCATAGAAAACGGTAGATTATCAAATCCAAATACAACCATCCATTACATCTGATTTATCCTACATCCTAGAATCTAGGGAAATCTACTCCATATCGAGGAGAATACAAACCAAAGGAATGAAGAAATACATCTTGTTCCCAAAGATAAACAAATAAGTGCAGGAAACTAGACTTATCTTCTTCCTCGGAGTGCAATCTCTGCGTAGATGAGATGGAAATGGTCTGGAGCAGTCGGATCGGTGATGGATCGTCGAATCTCCTCCGAAATAGGCGTCGGCGGCTCAAGAACAACTCCGGTGGCTCTCCTAAAGACTCCCCCCTTTGCTAGGTCTCCAAAGAGGCCTATTTATAGTGCAGGGTTCGGTAGCAGCTCGCCTCCGTGCACACGGCCGTGCCTGGGAGGCACGGCCTTGTGTTGGCTTCGGGCACAAGGTAAGGCACGACCGTGCCTGGGAGGCACGGCCTGAACTTGTGAGCTCTCGGATCAGAGGCACGGCCGTGCCTCTTAGGCACGGCCCAGAATGGTCCTTCTTCTGTTTGATGGCACGGCCGTGCCTGGGAGGCACGGCCACACACTGGCTGGAGCTGAAATGATTGGAGGTATAACTAGCTTCTTGGTAAATGCCTCAGAAATAAATGAGTGGGTTGCCCCAGTATCAAATAATATATTAGCTACTTGCTGGAAAATAAAGACTTGACCTGTGACAACCGTCGAGGCATTAGCGACTTCCTCCTTAGTAAGGCTGTAGACCCTGGCATTAGTAGTCGCAGGTGGGGCCTCCAATCTACCTTGGCCAATATAAGGTCCCTCCAAGCTTGCAGCCATCTGATGCAACAGTGCTGGTTTACTCTCATTTTGAATTGGCTGCTGCTGTGCTGGCTTGAACTTGGTTGGGCAGGATTTGGCCATATGACCTTCTTGCCCACAGATATAACAGCCACTCATGCCCTTGCGGCATACTCCTGAGTGTGCTTTTCCGCAGTTAGAACATTGAGGGTACTTGCCTTGCTTACTTGTAGAACCCTCTTTCTGAAACCACGGCTTCCTTTTCTTACCTTGTTTACTCTGAGCTTTTGAACCCCCAGAACCCCCAGCACTCTTGCTCTCTGTCTGGACTGGCTTTTGCTGCTGAACATTCTTCTTAATGCTGTTCAGGTAGTGCTCTGCAATTAACGCACTACTTACTAGTTCTGCAGCAGTTTGGGGCCTCTGGGTTCCACTATTGACATTTAAGGCTATCTCTGGTCGTAACATCTTCAACATTAATCTGACTCGTTGTCCTTCAGTGCCTACTAGTTCTGGGCACAGACGAGCCATTCTGTTGAATCTTTTAACTGCCTCTTCCACTGTTAGGTCACCTTGTCTGAACTCCGTGAATTCATCATAATGCTTGTTCGTGACCTTCAAGTGGAAGAACTCTTCGAAGAATTCCGTCTCGAAGTCTGCCCACGTCATCTGATTCACTACTCGCTTAGCCTTGACTCGCTCCCACCACATTCGTGCGTCTCCAGATAAACTAAATGAAGCGCACTTGACTTTTTCATTCTCTGGCCAGTCTAAAAGCTCCATAATACTCTCCAGCGTCTTGAACCAGGCCTGTGCATCCCATGGCTCGCTAGTACCAGAAAAATTTGCTGGCTTAAGCTTCTGCCATTGGAGAAGATAGGCCTCTTGTCTTATTACTACTGCTGCTGGGGCTACCGGTGCAACTGGTGGGACCTCAGCTGGTACTGGAGCCACCACATTAGCAGCAAGTGGTGTGACTGGAGGAGTTTGCTGGTTGGCCATAAGAGTAGCAATCAATTGTTGTTGCTCAGCTAGCTGTCCCTGAAGCTGAGTAACGACTTCCGTCAGATTAGGTGGGGGTACTGCTTCAGGAACTTGCTCTCTAGCTCTAGGACGTCTTCCCCTTGGTGCCATTTCTTTACTAGGCATAAGAATGGGAGAACATAAGTTTAGGTTTACTATTCTTATCCTGCCGTATTAGCATTTCTAACTTACTTATGCTTTATATTAAATAAAAGTAAAGCATATTCTATACTGATGCTAAAGCAAGATATAACTTTCTTCATAATCTTTACTCATGCTACTAATAGAGAAAGAAAACATTAAGAAAACTTAAATCTTTCTTACTTGGATGGCGACTATTGCTTGATGGCGGCGTGGCGGAAGGGCGGAACTTTGCTCTGATACCATACTGTAACGACCCACCTTCTACCACTACTATGTCGTGGATCGTTACGCTACTAGCGGAAGCTTAATTAACTAATATGACACATCATACTGTAAGTTGTGGACCTACATTTGAGTATTCATGCATATGAGGTGTTTAAGAACTCTATAAATTTGTTTCTTACTATCATACTTTATTCCCATCATATCTAAGGAATTATCAATAGGCATAAACTCTAAGTTTAATTCAATATATTCATCCAAAATAAATAATTCTAGGGCTTGAACTATTTTATTTCCTCAAAAACCAAATATCTAATAAATATGCATGAGTCAGGATTCGAACTAGAGACCTCTTATTAGGGACTTTTATGGCTTACCACCAGTCCAAGATTCTTTTGTTTTATTTCTATCCAGTCGACTGCTAATAGACCAGTCGACTGGTCAGTCGACTGGTCACTCGACCGGGACTCGACTGATCTTTCTGTTTTCGAATTTCTTCACCACCAGTCGACTGATGACTGTACCAGTCGACTGGTGAATCTGAAATTCCGATTTCAGGGTTCCAGAACTACAAAAACCTCAATTTAAACATATCTAACACTTATCTAAACTTCATGAAATGATTACTAACTTGTTCATAAACAAAACTAACTCATAATCCTTCTTTAACATGATATGATAAGATCAACAATTGCTTCTAAACCCATATAAAATCTCCATAGCAAAATATTAACTAGCTATAGCATTCAACACCCATATCATACTCTACTATGTGTCATATAAACTCTAACATTAAACTTATGCATAACATTCAACTGATGCACAACCAAAAGAAACTTAACAAAGTTAGAGTTCTAGTCCGCTGTTCCGCCGCCACCGCCCATCAAGCCTTTACTTTGCCATCCACCCTAGTATTGCTTTTCTTTGCCTTTCTCTGCAGTAGGAGAAAAATACATCTATAAGCAAATTTGCTTAGTAAGTACATTCTACTCACAAAAACAATGCATAAGGGAGTAAAACTTGCTTTCATACATAACATGAAACTTTCATTCTTGACATACTAACAAGTATTCTTTTCATGTTTACAAATATTCTACTAACATGCTAAATCATAAACATGCACTGAACTTGGAAGTACTTTATACTTTATCACTTTAAAAATACTTGAAAATACATAATCAACTTCTTGGGCCCTAGGATTGTACCGCTTCTAACTTTGCGCGCACCCTTATTGAATATGGGGTAGCAAGTCCCAATTCAAAGGGTAGGGATTTCTATCTCCCTCCTAGACACTTCTTCTAGGACGAACTGATGTCCCATCCATGCCTAGGGTTCTTTAAGGTGGCTGGCCCACCCGGTACTATCCTTTCAAAGTAAAATACTTTGCTTCTTTACTTTATATATGCATTGACATTTTAGCAAACACTTTGCATGCCTTTCCCCAAATGTTAGTTTAGGGTATCTCTTTAAGGCTTCTTAACTTATGCCTTTTTGTTTACTAACATGCCAAGCATAAAATCTCAAATGCTAGTATTGAGATATCTTCTTAAGGCTTCTTATGCCTTTTCTTTACATAATGTCTCATAACATGCACTTAATAGCATGATGTTATCACATATAAAACATGAACTCATAAACATGATGCTAACAATTATGAAACATGAATTCATAAACATGATGTTAACAAGTATAAAACATAAACTCATAGCATGATACTAAACATCACGTGATAGAATTTCTCTTCTCTAACTTTATCTTTTCTATAGATCTAGGGTTTATACTAATATGCCATAATACCAATTTCTACAACATGCTCTTAAAAGGGATTTTGGAAGAATCATAGAAAACATCACACGAAAGCTATCCTACCGCAGGTGAGATGTACTTACTTTGATTCTTTCACTTACTACGTGTAGATCACGGGATTTTTAGAGAAAACCTACGATCCTTGGAGCGTCGTAAGTCGTTCCTCCGCGTGGTTGTGCGTGATTTCTCGTGGAAACTCCTTAGGGATCTCCTCTTTAACCACCTTAGGCGTTAGATGAGACCTAGAAGCCTTTGGGAACACAAGAAAGGGGAGGGGAAGCAACGACGGCGAAAATACCTAGGGTTCCCGTCCACCCTCGCGCGAGTAATATTTATAAAAATCGCGCATCAGTCGACTGATCCTAGCTCCAGTCGACTGATCCCAGTCGACTGATCCATGCTTGTCACTCGACTGATTTTTCTGTAAGTTCGGGATTATAACACCAGTCGACTGCTATAATACCAGTCGACTGATCTAAGCTTATAACTAAGTTATCTTAGCCCACTTGGTAGTGCTCAGGTTGGTTATTGTGCAGGGTCACAGGTTCGAATCTCGGTTACTCCCTTTTTCTTATTTCTTTTAGAAAATTGCTAAAATACTCTTAAAAATTCTAGAAAAATTCTATAAAATTCCTAAAATTATTCTAAGCATTTATAAATATTTAAAACCTATTTTTAAACATTTATAAATCTCAGAGATGAATTTACGGGGCGTTACAAGTTTGACTTGACTTAGTGCCACCTCATGGTCAAGATTGACTTGACTTGGTGCCACCTCATGAGAGTTACCAAAAGTTGTAACTCATGACATTAAAACAAGGTTTTGTAATCCCCCTTGAAAGTGGCCGGCCACTTAAAAGAATGAAGGAATTGATTTTCATTGAATCCCATTCATTTCTTCTTCTTGCTTGGCTCCTTCTCCTCTCCCTCTCCTCATCCTTGGCCGAAATCTCTAAGGGTGCTAGCACACTCTAGAGATTTGTTCCTCCATCCTTGTCCATGTGGATACGTATAGAGGGGTGTACACTTGACACCCTCGAGATCCGGCGATCAAAAGGACGAGCGGGATACGCGAAGGGCTCACTTCAAGGGTAAATTCCTTACATGTAGATGTAAGAATAATTGTATAAACATGTATAAGATTTTTTTTTATTCTTCGCTGCCGGGGGTTTCCGGGGTTTTCACAACGCAAAAAGCGGTTTTTGCGGTCCGAAAAACCCAACAAGTGTAGGGAAGGTATTTATGGTGTGAAATCTTAGTTCTAAGACCCCTACAAGAACTTATGGATTCATGCTAGTTGCTTCAAAGTTTGAAATTTTAAAAACTTTTTGATCACTATTGGAAATGCCTTCAAGCTGATAACTCAGAACACATTTGGATTCTGGGGCAATGCAGAAACCTATCAGACTTGGAATGAGTCCAATTAGAGCTTGTCATGCCCATCAATGGATTTTGATCGAAACTCATTGATAGATCTAAAGGATTTGGATTTCTGAAATATGAATATGTACTGGAAGAGGGTAATGTAAGAAAGATATTTATGATGTGAAATTTTGGTTCTAAGACCCTTACAAGAAGTTAATTGCCTCAAAGTCTAAAATTTTAAAAATATTTTGAGCACTATTGGAAATGCCTTCAAGCTGATAACTCAGGGCATATTTGGATTCTGGAGCATTGCAGAAACTTATCGAGCTTGGATTGGGTCCAATCAAAGTTTGCTAGGTCCATCAATGAGTTTTGACCGAAATCCTTTGATGGACATAGGAGATTTAGATTTCTAAAAAATTAACATATACTGGAAGAGGATATATATAGGGAAAGTATTTATGGTGTTGAATCTTAGTTTTGAGATTCCTATAAGAACTTATGGGTATGCCAATTCTATTGATTTGAACTTGTGACCTACAATGTTATGTTGATATCACATAAGGGTGGGATTGATTTCAAAGGATCATCACCACTATGGTACGTATTCGAAGAACAACACAATAGTGTACTGTTGATATTACAAAATAGTGATGTTATTTTATAATGATCAAACTCCATGGTGATGCTATTATTTGAAGAACAAAACTATGATGTTCTGTTGATATCACAATAGGGTGGTATTGGTTTTTAAGAATCAATACCACTATAGTGCTATTATTCAAAAACCAACACCATGATGTTCTATTGATATCACAAAAGGTTGGTGTTGATTTCCAAGGATCAACACCACTATGATGCTGTTATACAAAGAACATAACCACAGTTTACTATTGATATCATAAAATAGTGGTGTTGATTTCCAAGGATCAATACTACTTTGGTGATGTTATTCGAAGAACATAATTATGATGGTGTTGGTTTCAAAGATTAGAACTTATGTGGTATTGTTGTTCAAATATCAGAATTATAGTGGTGCTATTTATAAGAAATTAGCACTAAGGTGATAATATTTTGACAAAATCAACGTTAAGGTGGTGATGATTTAATCAAAACAATACCAAAACAATTTATTTATTTATAGTTATTTAATTATTAATTTTTTATTTCTCTTTTATTGTTATTTCATTTCTCTCTCTTATAATTAGCTATTAAAAAAATAAAATAATAAAAATAATTTTGATTTTTTATTAATGTTTCTTTAATTTTATAATTTTTTATTAATCTTCTTTTATACTTTTATTTTTTATTAAAATTTTAATTTTTTAAAAAAATATATGGATAAATTTAGGAGATAATCATGAATTTAATGATGTAAATTAAAAAAAAAGAGTTTTCAAGGTCATCAATTATTTTTATATGAAATTCTTTGATGAAATAATTAAATTTTTATTTTTTTATTTGGTTTGATTTAAATAAAGAAAATAATTTTTTTTTAATTTAAGATTGAAAACGTGAGAAGAGTTTATTCATAAATAAGTGAGCCCTTTGAAAAATATCAAACTTTAGTATGCCTTTTGGGCATTACTTAATTTAAGTACGCTCTTTGGTAAAAAATCGTTAATGAAAATAAAGTGACTTACGAAGCGTGCTTTATCATTCTACATATTGATGTCAATTTTGTTTAACTCCCCAAATATATACGAGGTATCTGGATCTTACGAGCCAATTAATCATGAGATATATGGTTTAATTCTACATTTAACATATCAAATAGATCTAAGAAGTGATGTGACTCTTGACATGATACTCTAGCATCACAAGTTATTTGAAAATGGTGGAGATGATGGAGCAAAAGATATTGCTCAAATACTTCTTCCTAAACAAAACTCAAAACTGTTTTATAACTTTGATACCTAACCCATTTATTGAGACAATTTTTTTTGTGAAAATCTATAGATGGAAATAATTTTTATCAGAGTAGATCTTATCTTTTTATTTTGATAATATAATCAATATTTTATCATTATTATTTTATGTCTCTCTCCCACACTTTCAAGTGTTGCTGAAATATCCTATAATTATCATTATTTTAGTGTTCATATTAAAATGATTTTTTTTATATATTAAAATTTTCTTTTTCCTAGTATTAATAAGATGAGAAAAGGTTAATAATTTATTTGTGTGAGATATTATACCCTACATGTTGGAAAGTTGGGGTGATTTTGTGTTGCACTATTTAGACATCATTAATAATCTTGCAGTCATGAATCAACTTGTATGCTTACTTGCTTGCTTGAGATGAGACGTGGCTCTCACCTTTTCACATGAACAATGATAGTCAAGCTCATTTATAAATTACAGTTTCGAGGCTCTAGAGAATATAATAAAGAATTCATTCATAAAATTTAGGCAGTAGATGTGGCAATGTTGTCAACCTTGCTTACCTTATTAATACTTTCGAGTATCGGCTATTACATCAGAATAAAGTGAATGAAAATAACCGATGCCTTAGGATATACAGTAAGATTCCTTTATGAAATTTGGACAGTTTAAGTATACGTAATAATTTTAATCAAAATTATTATATGATCGCTTAAGATTTCAACAACAAAAGTAAGGGCATAAAATGACTCTAGAAACTTAAAAAAAATACAATAGTGGATCATTTTTAGAATTTAGATAGTTTGAGCCCATGTGATATTATATTGACTAAAACTACTGAATGACTTTTTATAATTTAAACATCAAAACTAAGAGCATAATGACTCTAGCAGCTCCAAGGAATACAACAAAGGGCTCTTCTTTAAATTAGAAAAGTTTAAGTCTATACAATAGTTATTGTCAAAATTACTAAATGGGCATAAATTGATCAAAATTAAAAATAAGACATACAACAACTTAAGTGGTTCTAAGAAGCACAACAAAATACTATTTATTTGTTAAATTTCACTAGTGTAGGTTCATGTAGTAGTTTAGACCAAATCTGCTCAATGAATCTAAAAATGATTACAAAAATAAGTGTTAGTTACTAGGATTCAAAAATGATATTTATTTTAGAATTTTTATAGTTTTAGTTCTGTCTAGTAGTTCATAGGGCTCCAACAATAGAATAACTCTATGGGATGCAAAGAAATGAACCCTAAACCTTAACAAAGCATGAGACAAGCCCTAACACCCTAAAACTCTGTGACTACACAACAACAACAACTAAGTATTTATTCGACTAAGTGGGGTTAGATATATGGATCCTACTACATCATTAGATTATATCCTCTATTATATTCTAATATCTATTTAAATAAATTTTTTTATCCTATTTTATTGTTGTAATCGAATCTTCTTTGATCTCTCTTTTTTTCTCATTTAATGTGTGTATTTATCATGATCTCACATAGCCTAACTGAAGTATTCATTAATTATTTAAGTATATACTCATATTATTGGGATCTTGTTGCGAAAAACAATCGCAAATGCAGCGAAAAATTAAAATAAAATTTTGATTCCTCTAGAGATCCATGTGTATACATAAAGAAAGTGTTTCTTTTAACTACACCTTAGTCAAGAAGTTACCCTTGTAGTGTAGCCCTTCGCAATCCTGACAGCAACTCTTTGATGACAGATCTCAGCACGATCAGGATGACCGCGCCTCTACAGTATCCACACTAAGGCTCTCCTCTAAAGACTAGTTCTGTTTGGCCAAAAACAATGGAACAAGGCTACGGTGAGGAAAAAATCTCTCCTCTCTCACATTGAGAAGAGCTTAAATCCTATTTGCATGCATTAATCCACTTGCATGCAACGTTGAGAAAACTTCTCAACTTCCAATTGCACGCAACGTTGAGAAAACTTCTCAACTTCCAATTGCACGCAACGTTGAGAAAACTTCTCAACTTTCAATTGCATGCATTACTCCATTTCATGCAATAACCACTTTTGTATGCAACGTTGAGGTTTCATGCATTAAATCCCATTTCATGCATTAATCCATTTTGCATGCAACGTTAAGGTTTTCATGCATCAAATCCCATTTCATGCATTAATCCCTTTTGCATGCAACGTTAAGGTTTTCATGCATCAAATCCCATTTCATGCATTAATCCCTTTGCATGCATTTGCCTTCTTAAATTGGTTTCATTTGGGTCTAACTCAAATTAAACCAATTTGAGTACAACTCAAGTTTGGCGAACTAATGAGTCTAACTCATTTTAGTCCATTCAATCAACTAATGATTCATTTAGTCAAACTAAGATGATCCTATCTCTAAAATAACGTGTTCTTTGTGTGTGACCCAATAGGTTCTTGCAACGTTGACATTGTTTCTAAAATCCTTTTAGAAACATAAGCAATGAGTGACATCTAGCAATGCATCATTGCTACCCAAGTGGCAAGAATGTTGAGATTCGACATAACCTTATGATGACTACTATAATGTATGATCATGTCATTCTATCCTCGATATCTAGATTGATCAATGAGGCATAGACCGTATCATCCTCTTATCAATCTTTATATTTCTTGATCCTCAAGTAGACTCACTCAAACAAATGAGCTAAATATCTCATATTGATTCATTTGAGCATGGTTATGCATTTCGTGCACTACTAGAAAAAAGCTAATACATAACACTTTTTATGCGTTGTCTATCTGGCAGAAAAAGCGTTGTAAAATCGCCTATTGTAAAAGGGGTCTCTCAGACAACGCTTAAAAAGCGTTATCTTTGTTAACATCGATAATACTTTTTGCAACCTTTAAAAGCGTTGTCTATTATAGTTAACAGCGTTGTCTATTATAGTTAACAGCGTTGTCTATTATATTTAACAGCGTTGTCTTGTCTATCATACAAATATTATTAGACTTTTGCTTGCCAAGACTACCCACTTGGACTTTTGCTTGCCAAGACTACCCACTTGGACTTTTGCTTGCCAAGACTTCCCACTTGGACTTTTCTTTGCCAAGACTACCCACTTGGACTTTTCTTTGCCAAGACTACCCACTTGGACTTTTCTTTGCCAAGACTACCCACTTGGACTTTTCTTTGCCAAGACTACCCACTTGGACTTTTCTTTGCCAAGACTACGCTTGGACTTTCCTGCAAACTTGCATCACACATGTTAGATCAACAAGAATTGCCTAACTTCAAACATAGTTTAGCCAAACATTGAAACTCAATGCACTTGGGGCAGCTATTGCACCAACAATCTCCCCCTTTTTGATGTTTGGCAAAACTTTGTTTAAGTTAGGTCTTTAAATCATTAAAAGCATAGCATGTGATTAAAATGTGATGAGTAAAGCATAAATCACATGATATCAGAGTACGAACAGAGAGTATTATCATGAATAGCATGAATAGCATAATCAAATATGAATAAGCATGAAAAACTTTTCTATCTAATTAACTTAAACATTCATATTTCTCCCCCTTTTTGTCAAAGATCAAAAAGTGATTACATAGACAAAGTAGAGTTAAATTTTCCTTAAAAATGTTTTATTTCCCTTTAATGTTGCACCAACAATTTGTTTCGGAGAAAAACAAGTTAAATTCTCAAAATAGGCTGAAAACAGTAGTAAGTAACATAATAGCATATAAAACAACGAAAAAATAAATTTTCAACTATTATAGCCTTATCAAATATTGCAATATGCGGCCAATGGAACATGTAGTCGCGTCAACCACGCCTCCGGTCATCAATACAACACCACGCAAAGCAAGGATACAAGTGCAACAACAATAAAATAATTTACATCCATCGATCTTATGCTCCACGAAGGAGTTTATATGTAATCTATATCGAACAGTAAATTAAAATTACATAGAACAATCATGCACAACACAAAACACATAACACACATTAGGTCATAATAGTTGGAACTAGGAAGCATGCAACCAAAGAGTTAATCTTTTTATATATCCTACTATTATCTTGCCGAAATATATATATATATGAAAAGTACATAAATTAATTGAAACCAATCACACAGAACCAGAACCTATGCTCTGATACAACTTGAAGGTGCTTGGAATTCCGTCCAATTCAATTTCTGTCAGCCAAAAATTTTACAAGGACGGTAACCTTTCCAATGTGTTTGATTGATCAAGCAAGTTCACATACAGATCGCTGGACTCTTGTATTGGTATTCAAGATCCATACAAAAGAACATAAAAGAATAACTAACTACGCAACAGAATTAATGAATTAGTTACCTTTCCTTCTTGAGATTGTTTAGAAGATTATTTGTTACCTGAAGACCTCTTGATCTTTTGTTGTATTCTTCTTCTCTTCTTGGACGTCATGTGGGCGACGATCTATCAAGAGAAACCACCCAAACAACCACCCAAAGGAGAACCAAAGGCTAGAGGCACCTTTTTTTCCTTTCTTCCTCTCTTCTTGCCGCCACCTCCTCTCCTCTCCTCTTCTGTTGGGTGTCGACCCTAGCAAGGAGAGAACCAAGGGGTGCCAGCCCAAGCAAAGGGGAAGTAGTTAGGTTGGGCGCTGGCCCTAAAGGAAGAGAATAGCAAGTGGAGAAAACTACACAAGGGGCACTGACCCTAATGAAAGGAGAAGAGAACAAGGATGTCCTTGTTTAGGCGCCCCTCTCCTCCTTTTATAGCCTTGCCTCCTTAGGAGGTTTAGGAAAAAATAACAGAATTAACAAAATTTTATTGGATAACAAAATTAACATAATTCTGTTGGATAACAGAATTAATAAAATTTTATTGGATAACAAAATTAACATAATTCTGTTGGATTAACCGAATTCTGTTAAGATTAACAGAAATTCTGTTGGGGTGGATATGAGGCTTTATCTAGAGGCTACAACAGGGACCTAGAGGAGGAATTGGTTTAGGCCTCCTGATGGGCTTGGGCTTCCTGTGTTCTGCCTGAACACCCAACTCAAGTCCATCAATAATAACTCATACCACTAAAGGATTATTATTGAACTACCGCACCAATCCCATATTACAATATGGGCTCCTTCTTATTATGAGTGCATTAATCTCCCTATGTTTAAGATATCATATGTCCGTCAATTAATTGAATTACTGACAACTCAATTAATTAACTTCTAAATCCAAGAGTAGTACCACTCAACTTTATTATCATGTAGACTAAGTCCACCTGTAGGGTTTACATGATAATCCTTATGAGCTCCTCAAGGGGGCATCATCAGCCTAAATAATTAGGACACAGATTCCTTCTATAATCAACAACACACCATATAAATGGCATTATCTCCCAACTCATCTGACTTATTGATTTAACGAATAAATCTTACTCTTTGACAAATTAAAGAAATAAATACTAAGTATATGTACTTGTTATTATATAGGGATTAAGAGCATGCACATCCATAATAATAGAGGTCTAGTTTGATTCTATAGTCAGTATAAATCGAACGACCTCAAACGGTCCTGCTCAATACACACAAAGTGTACTAGTGTAATTTTATTGTCAAGATAAACTAATACAACCGTTCCAATGGTTTGTCCCAATTTATCTTGGTTGTGAGCTACTATTTATAATTTATAAGGAACTTATAATATGATCTTCTGTGTGGCACCACACACCATGTTATCTACAATATAAATTAAGTGGAGCATTAACATATATAAGAATATAAAATGTAAACATTTGACCAAAGTGATTCTCATTTCAAATTATTTCAAAATAGATTTTCATATAAAAAGCTAGGCTTATAGTATATACATCTTAACAGTACATTCCTAGTTGAAGAATTCGACGGATACTTTTGCGTATATCATGTGTATCGATGCAGAGAAAGTTGAGTTAGCTATATACCATCTCCGTGATCAGGCTGTCACGTGGTGGAAGACACAAAGGATGATATTCAAAGAAAGAGATTTATCATGGTTATTATTCCAGGAGGCTTTCGAGAGATAGTATTTCTCAGCAGCATTTTATTTGGCATAGCGCTAGTAGCTTCTGTGTCTTAAGCAGAGTGATCACTCTGTCATGGATTATAACACGGAGTTCTCTTGACTCACTGAGTTCTGCCCGTATCTAGTAGTTCAGGATAGTGACCGGATGTTCCAGTTCACCTAGGGATTGGCTGTATATATCCGAGTTAAGATGTCTGATTTTCCTATGCTTACAAAGAGGTGTTGGACTGGGCTCTATTTATTGAGATGACTCAGTAGCAAGTAGCTTGGGAAAAAGACGCGGAGAAGTCCCTATGTTACGGTTGTGTTGTTTGGCGGTATCATTGTCTTCAGGTGAAGTGTTGACTACTAATCAGGAAATTAAGGGATGTCCATTGGATTTGAACGATCATATCCTTATGGTGGATCTTCAAGTATTAGAGATGATGGAGTTTGATACCATTCTTAGTATGTATTGGTTAGCCACTTATCATCCTACGGTGGATTGCCGAGCTAGAGTAGTTACCTTTCGACCTCCGGATCGACCCGCATGAGAATTCATGGGTACTAGAAGTGATGAAATATCCATTATTTTGGTGATATAAGCACAAAAAATGTTAGACGGAGGATGCCGAGGTTATTTACTATTTCTGAAACAAGAAGCTGAAGGGAGGGTTTCTTGTCTTTCCGATGTTCGTATTGTCCGCGATTATCAGAATGTGTTTTTAGATGAGCTTCCTGGCTTGCCACCTCATAAGTAGGTACAGTTTACTATTGAGGTGATTCCAAGCACGACACCAGTGTCTAAGGCCCTGTATTGTATGACACCGAAAGAGTTGGAGGAACTTAAGATCCAACTATAGAGGTATTGGACCATTCATTCACCCTAGTGTATCACCATGGGGAGCCCCAGTCCTATTTGTAAAGAAGAATGATGGATCAATGAGGTTGTGCATTGATTACCATCAGTTGAATGCGGTTATGATTAAGAACAAATACCCTTTGCCGCATATTGATGATTTATTTGACCAGTTGAAAGACTCCTGTGTGCACTCTAAGATTGACTTACATATTCTTGGTCATATGGAGCGGCAGTTGCAGAATAAAACCATTCGACTAGTAAAAGTCGGATGACAGTGCCATACGGATGAAGAGGCCACTTGGGAGCTGGAGGATGCAATCCGAGCTCAATATCCTCATCTATTTATTAGAGGTATAACTTTATTTACTATAGTATTTCTACATTATAGTATGGAGATAATAAATTTGGAGATCAAATTTTTATTAGTAGAGGAGAATGTGAGGTATGACAATTTAATTTTGAATTAAGGGGGTTAGTGGAGAATAAATTGGTATTATTATTGGTCTAAGTTGATTTGTTGGAGGATTAAATGAGATAAATAAGTTTAATTAAATATCTCATTAAACTTTACCTCTAATGAATATTATTAAAGTCTAGGTTATTATTGGGTTTGGGCTCAAAATTGGGTTTTACTGTTGAAGCTCATTTAGCCAACCCAATTATGTAAGTGGGAATCCGGATTATTATTAACTTCTTAACCCGTTATACCTGTTTTAAATCTCGATCGGCGTTTCTTCCTTCCTGAGCTCATGATTTTCTCTTCTTCCTTTTCGAACGCACAATCACGCTCATTCGAAGCTGGTGTAGATGCCGCGATGGATCATTGATGACTAGCAGCTCTGGCCGACGGATCTGATTCTCACCGGGGGTGGTTGGGATCTATCGAGTGGCAGTGATTGTCGTGATGAGAATAGGGGGCTTGGATCTAGGAGGATCGATCGGTAAGCTTGAAAACCTAGTTATGTGTGGCTATTTAGTGATTATCATTGGGATTTCTGAGTGGATGTGCTCACAGCATTAGAAGCAAATCGGTGGAGGACGATAAAGTCTCGACCGAAGGAGAAATCGGATCTGCAAGGTGAGTTCCCTTTTGAAGCTGGCAAGTTTTGTTACAATGATGAGTTTTGTGGTTGTCTTGGAGAAGATGGAGAAGATCACACGCTCCTAAATAACTTCCTATAATCATCCATAAAAGAAGTTTGATCTAGTGATCTGTAAAACAAACTCATCCGATATAGAGGAAGGCACTTAGAGCCAATACGCAAATTTGAATGCATCACTTACAAACTAGTAATGGAGACTATGAGATTTATTTAAATAATCCCTCTCCCACTTAGTTATTTGAAATTTGAGGAATTTTTAAGCATGCATCCATATAATAGCATATAAAGCACACAAATAAAAGCATAGCATATTAAACAGCATAAAAGGCAATAAATATAAAAAAGTAAATTTTCAACTATTATGACCTTTTCAAAACCTGCTGTTCTTCAATATGCCACCAGTGGATGTAGTCGCATTTATCTCGCTTCCTTCTCTGCTGCGCCTCCGGTCATCACCACGCAAAAGAAAGATACAAGCCACAACAACATAAAATAAAATTTATATTCATCGATTCTATACCCCACGAAGGAGTTTACATGTAATCTAGATTGAACTGTAAATAAAACTATACAACATCCCGCTGTGCTTAATTATTAGTACAATAATGCATAATAACCTCAACATGCCCGAGGGTTTCAATCATACATCACATCCATGCACAACACAATTAGGCCATAATAGTTGAAAGTAGGAATCCTGCAACCACAGAGTTAATCTATTTGCATATCCTACTATTACCCTACCTAAATTTATGTATGAAAAGTGCATAAATAACTGAAACCAATCACACAGAGCTAGAACATATGCTCTTATACTAATTGTTGGAAACTAGAATCATGTTCTGTTCAATTCTTGCCAGACAAAAATTTTTCGGAGATAGAACCTTTTCAAGCAACCTACGTCATCGATCAGACATGTGCTTGATTAATCAAGTAAGTTCCTGAGGAATCAAAACACACCTTGATCAAAGCATATGATCTTGGACTCTTATGTTGGTATTCAAGATCCATACAAAGAAAAACAAAAATAAGTACGCAACGGAATAAATAGTTGTACCTTTCTTCTTTGTAGATTATGTAGATGGTTGTATTTTACCTGAAGACCTCTTGATCTTATGTTGTATTCATCTCCTCTTCTTGGACGTTATGTGGGCAACGATCTTCCAAGATGTCTCCACCCAATTCCTTCTTTTCCTCTCTTCTAATCCGATGGCAAGGACTCAAGGTAGAAGCTTCTTCTCCTCTTCCTCTTCTTCTTTCTCTTCTTCTTTCTCTTCTTCTTTCTCCCTTATTGGCCGTCGGCCCTAGCAAGGATTAGGGGTCCTGTGTGCCGGCCCTAGCAAGGAGTAAGAGGAGAAAAACCTAAGCAAATGAAGGGGGAGGAAGCCTAAGAGGGGCGCCGGCCCTAGCAAACAAAAGAGGGGAAGAGTGCTCTCTTTGTGCCGCCGGCCCTAAAGTGTTTTGAAGCAATTAGAATTGTGTTTTTGCATCTCCCTATCCTCCCCTTTTATATAGCTTAGACATCATAGAAATTTTAGAAAAAAAATAATTGAATTTTTATAATTTTGTTGTATGATAAAATTTATATAATTTTGTTGGATAATAAAATTTTACTAACAAAATTTTGTTGGATAACAAAACTTAATAAAATTTTATTAGATAACAAAATTTAATAAAATTCTGTTAGATAATAAAATTAAATAAAATTTTGTTGGATAACAAAATTAACATAATTCTATTTAGAATTAATCTGAATTCTATTAACTGAATTCTTAACGGAATTCTAACAAAATTCTTAACTGAATTCTAATCAAATTTCCACAGAATTCCTAACAAAATTCTAACATAATTCTAACAGAATCTCATTGGCGGATATGAAACTTTATCCAGAGGCTACAATAGGGACCTAGAGGAAGAATTGATTTTGACCTCCTAACGGGCTTGGGCTTCCTGTGTTCTCCCTAAACACCCAACTCAAGTCCATCAATAATAACTCATACTACTAAAGGGTTATTATTAAACTACCGCACCAATTCCATATTATAATATGGGCTCCTTCTTATCATGAGTGCATTAATCTCCCTGTGTTTTAAGATATCGTATGTCCGTTAATTAATTGAATTACTAACAACTCAATTAATTAACTTCTAAGTCCAAGAGTAGTACCACTCAACTTTATTATCATGTGGAACTAAGTCCACCTGCAGGGTTTACATAATAATCGTTATGAGCTCCTCAAGGGGAAATCATCAGTCTAAATATTAGGACACAGTTTCCTTCTATAATCAACAACACACCATATACATAGCATTATCTCCCAACTCATCGAACCTAGAATAAATCTCACCCTTTGATGAATTAAAAAAATACATACAAAGTATATGTGTTTGTTATTATATAGGGATTAAGAGCATGTACATCCATAATAACTGAGGTCTAGTTCGATTATATAGTCAGTATAAATCGAACGACCTCAAACGGTCCTGCTCAATACACACAAAGTGTACTAGTGTAATTTTATAGTCAAGACAAACTAATACCAATTACACTACAACCATTCCAATGGTTTGTTCAAGTTCATCTTGATTGTGAGCTATTATTTATAATTTACAAGGAACCGATAACATGATCTTCTGTGTGGCACCACAGACCATGTTATCTACAATATAAATTAAGTGAACAACTGCATTAACATAAATTGCAAACATTTGACCAAAGAGATTCTCATTTCAATATTATTTTAAAATAGATGTTTATACAAAAGTTAGGCTTATAGTATACATCCCAACAGCTTCAACAATGGTTGGAACCATTCTAAGTTCAGAAATGAACTTTCTGATCCAAACTGCTTCATTTACTGCTTCACAAGCTGCAATCGTGTCTTATTTGAAACACTTTCTGTTGGTGCAATCTTGCCCCAAGTATTAGTTGATTTTAATGTTTGGCTAAATAAGTTTAAGTTAGACAATGTTGGTGATGAAGGCGCTAGAATTCTGTCCTGTTTCAATTTCTCCTAGACAAAAATTATACAGGGACAGAACTTTTATAAGCAACCCACATGATCAATCAGACATGTGCTTAATCGATCAAGAAAGTTCTTGACCGATCAAAGTACACCTTGATCGAAGCATAAGATCACGGGCCTCTTGTGTTGGTATTCAGGATCCATACAAAAAAATAACTACGCAGCGAAATATTAAACTAGTTATACCTTTCTTTGAGATTGTATGGATGATGGTTTATAGCCGAAGACCTCTTGATCTTCTACTGTATTCCTCTCCTCTTCCTGGACGTTGTGTGGGCGACGATCTGCCAAGAGAATAACCATCGCCCTCTCCCTTAAGAGCCCTAGCCATCGGCCACAAAAGGGGATCTAGGTTTGGCGCCGACCACACCAAGTGAACTAGGGTTGGCGCCGCCTCCTCCTTGCTTTCAAGCCGCTGGCCACCAAGGTAAAGATCTAGGGTTGTTAGGGGCGCCGCCTCCTCTTCCTTGGTTCCAAGCCGTCGGCCACACAAGAGAGGGATAGAATTAGGTTAGTTTTAGGGGGTGGATATGGGGCTTTATATAGAGGCTATAACAGAGACCTAGAGGAGGAATTGATCGTTCATGATTAAGGTAATTGTATTTAATAAAATACAAATCTAAATGCTCTGAATAGTTCAAAGAATTCAGAATTGAAGTAGAGAAACAACTTGACAAGAGTACTTGAACACTTCAACCCGATCGAGGTGGCAAATACTTAAGTCAAAGGTTTCAGGATTATCTAAAAGATAATAGAATATTATCAAAGAGGACTCCGCCGTATACACCCGAGCATAACGAGATATTGAGAGGCGAAACCGAACCTTGTTGGACATGATGAGGTTAAAGATAAATCATGCAATTCTTTCAAGAATATTTTTGCAACGCACTTGAGACAACTGTTTACTTGTTAAACAGAGTCTTGACTAAGGTAGTCTCTGCTACTCCATACGATATATGGAATAGTATAATCTCGGTTATCTTACTTGAAGATATGAAGTTGTCCGCTTACGTGAAGAGGACTGTATCAGATCAGCTGGAGGCTAAATCTGATAAATGTCTATTGGGTATCCTAAGGAAACGAGGGGTTACCAATTATATTCTCTCGTGAACAAAAGTGTTTGTTTCACGTTATACCATTTTCCTAGAAGAGTTTCTCTTGTAGGAAATAGTGGGAGCTGAGTTAGAACTTCGTGAAGTTCAAGAGACTCAAATAGACATAAATGAGACACCTAGTCGCGAACCACAACTGATTGCTCATAGTGATGAGCTATCGGCTGAACCTATTAAGACACAACCTCTTCGTGGATCCAGTAGGACACATAACATTCCAGAGAAATATGGATTTCTCGTAAGTGAATCAGATTACGTATTACTCGTCGAGCATGTGTAAACTACTGATCATGAAAAAGTTTTGAAAAGTTCAGAAAGGGATAAATAGTTTACAACCATGAAGTCGAAAATGAATTTCATTAATGCCAAGTTTAGAATTTTATGGAATATCTGTTTTGATGAGGCAATCAAAGGGTTTGATTTCTCACAAAATCTGACGAATCCTTTGTGTATAAAGAGGTTAGTGGGAGTGTGATTGTATTCCTATATGTTGATAACATATTAATGAAAGTAAATGATATGCCTATTCTATAGTCAGTCAAAATACGGTTAGTCAAATGTTCTCCATAAAAGACATGAGAGAAGCAGCATGAATCCTCAGGATTAAGATCTATACAGATAGATCGAAAAGTTGCTTGGTCTTTCACAGTCTACGCATATAGACAAGGTGCTAAAAGTGGTTTTACATGCTTGAATCCAAGAAAGATTCGCCTTTCGAAGTCTACTTGTCCACAGACAAAAGGCGAGAGGATTTACATGAGTACGATCCCTTATGTTCCAGCAAAAAGATCAATCATGTATGCTATGATGTGTACGAGGCTCGATGTATCATGTGCTCTCAGTGTTACGAGCGGATACTGATCAGATCTAAGAATGAATCATTGGGCGACTGTCAAGATAATTCTTATAGTACTTGCGAGGAAATAAGGATTTATTTTGATACATTGAGAAAGTGATATAGTTACATGCGGGTATACGGATACCAGCTACCAAACAGACAAGGATGTTTCCAAGTCCCGGTCTGGGTACGAATTCACTTTAAATTTGGCGCAATAAGTTGAAATTGTTTCAAATAAGACAACATTGCAGCTTATGAAGCAGCAAACGAAACAGTTTGGATCAGAAAGTTCATTACTGAACTTAGAATGGTCCCAACCATTGTTGAAGCATTACTTGCTTACTGTGACATCAATGGAGCAATCGCTCAAGCGATAGAACCTAGGTCTCACCGTCGATCCAAACACATGCTTCGGTGAAATCAATAGATCAAAAGATTATTAGTAGAAGAGAAATACAATTCGAGAAGAATCCCACCGAAAGGAGCCTTGCGAATCCTTTAACCTCTACCTCAAAGTAATTTTGAGGAACAAATAGAGGCGCTTGGTATTGAATACCTGAGCGATTGGCCTTAGGCCAAGTGGGAGTCTGTTAGATTTGAGAGGTGTCCTAAGACAATCGCCTTACGGTTATACTATTTATTGGATAAATAGCAATTCACTATTTGAGTACACATTCCATATGTGTTAGATTGATCTTAAACTCAAATACTGAATGTCCGTAATATGATTCATAGCGTGAGAGAATTTGTGATTGGATCACAACTAGTGAGCATCTCTACACGTGTAATTATAAATGTATTGGAATTATCCCTAGTCGAGAAATTGATGAGCACGAACGTCATCGATTCTGTCGAGACTAGCACGTTTTGAACTCCTTGGTTAGCCAAGCATTTGATCTCACTGCTGTCGACATTAGATGTTGAGAGTTAAACGTAGATGCTGGTTAAAGGTAACCAGTTCATTGGAGTGACCTGTCTTGACACTTTATATGGTTATATACATACATATGTCAATGAAGATCTCAATACAACTTAAGTGCGAGTTTCCTTTGACTTGCGGTATTCAAGTCACATTGGTCATGGAGGCTTATACTTTGACATCTTAAGCCAGCATCTCCGAGGAGGTGTGGACCAGAGATGATTGGGTATAAGTCAAAGTGTCCGAAGGTATTTGAATAACCCATAGAGGATTCACCGCACCTTTAAAAAGGAGACATATACCTTGCAGTCGCTTGTAAAGATTGTTACTGGAAGTCTTTGGCCAAAGCATTACATGTTAAGAGTTTGGTACTCTTGAATACATGTACGAGTAACTTGAATCCACATGATAAGAAAATAGCTTGGGCTAAGTGTGATGTAGTCAGCCTAGTGTGGATTGACACATAGACCATGTCTTGAACCAAGCGGATGAGCACGGACGTCATCGATTCTGTCAATGAAGATCTCAATGCAGATTAAGTGCAAGTTTCCTTTGACTTGCGGTATTCAAGTCACCTTGGTCATGTAGGTTTATACTTTGACATCTTAAGTAAGCATATCTAAGGAGGTGTGGATCCGAGATGATTGGGTATAAGTCGGTGTTTAAATAGCCCATAGAGGATTCACCGCTCCTTGGAAAAGGAGACGTATACCTTGCGGCCGTTTGTTAAGATTGTTACTAGAAGTCTTTGGCCAAAGCATTACATGTTAAGAGTATGATACTCTTGGATATGTGTACGAGTAACTTGAATCCACAGGATAAGAAAGCAGCTTGAGCTAGGTGTGATATAGTCAGCCTAGTGTGGATCAACACATAGACCATGTCCTGAACCAAGCGGGTATAAGACAGTGAAAGGAACGAGGCACGATTTAGTGTAGCTGCTGAAGGGTTTAGAAAATGTTCTGGAATCAATCATTGATTTTTTGGTCAATTGGGGATCATGATGTACTACTAGGTGTCACTCATGATCATTTTATAATTAATGGCTAATTACGGACGACCAACATAATTGAAAACCTATTGGGTCACACGCACAACAAGTTCTCCTAAGGACTTAAAACAAGTTTGAGAATTGGATTCTTAAAATGAGAGAAATAAAGTCTAGTTGGACCAAACAATGGACAAAATGATGGAACTCGTCTTGCGAAGACGAAAGGAACGAAACTGATTTCGTTTAAATCAGAGACCATTTGGTTACTTAACCAGATGATTTGATTTTGAACTAAATTGAACCAACTTATTTTGGTTCATGATGGAAGAAGTTTTGGCAGAACGGATGTGATGAGAAGCTTTGTCTTGAGAAGATGAATTGAACAAAATTGGTTTGAGTCAAATCGAAGATCGTTTGGCATCGAACCAAGTGAACCAAAAGTGAACTCGGTTCGCTATAGTATTAGGATTTTTCAGCCGGTCTGGTTTGATTTAATTCCTTAATTGGTTCACCCAAACCCTAACATAAGCTGGTTTAGGTTTAAAGTGGGATAACTTCTCACGGGATGCGTAGCAAAAAAGGGTTTTCCTGTTCATCTTCTTTGAGAAGACGCCGCAAGCCCAAAAGCTGAGCTCTCCCTCCTCTCTTCGCGCGACTGCCAAAAGTGAACCCGGTTTGCTATAGTATTAGGATTTTTCAGTCGGTCTGGTTTGATTTAATTCCTTAATTGGTTCACCCAAACCCTAAAATAAGTCGGTTTAGGTTTAAAGTGGGATAACTTCTCACGGGATGCGTAGCAAAAAAGGGTGTTCCTGTTTATCTTCTTTGAGAAGACGCCACAAGCCCAAAAGCTGAGCTCTCCTCCCTGCGTTTGGGGCCTCCCTCCTCTCTTCGCGCAACGGCCACATTGAAACTCTAGCAAGGGGTTGTCCACCTTGCTGTAGTGAGGCTCTTGCCCTGTTCTTCGGCGGATGGAGATGAGGAACCCTAGCAACGTTTTCCTAGCCTTCTTCTCTTCTTCTACCAATGGTCGCCGGTGTTACAAGCCCTGTTTTTCATCGAGAACAGAGGCGTTGCCCTGAGTATTTCTTTGTGCATCCACCGCCGGCCAGAAGAAAGCTTGCCGCTCCGTCTTGCTAGCTCACCGCCGACCAGAAGCTAGCTCATCACCAGCTAAAAAAAGGGGTCACTCCTTCCTATAAGGTTGTCGCCAGCTAGGTTTTCTTCATGGAAGCACGATCTTCACCCTGATTTGTGGATTTGGCTTCTTTGTTTGGTGGCTGATTGTGTGAGAAAGGATCGAACGGCTGCCCTTTTGGATTTCCCCATGTAACAGCTCTAACAGCAAGGAACAATTGTTGTTCTTTCTTATTGGCGTTAGACATTGACACTTATTCTCATGGACAATAGTTATCATAGATGAAAAGATTGTTGTTTTGTCTTTATTTGGAGCGATTTGTGAAATCGCTATCGAAATAGCCGTCAAATTGTTGTCAAGAGTTTTGTTGTTAAATTGTTAACGGAAGCTTACGAAGTTTTCGAACAATTATTCCATCATTATCGAAATAGTTTCGATCAGTTTGTCCTAAAATGATGGTCAACAGTTGATCGCCAAAACTACCTTGAGAATATAATTCTCGATGATAGTTAGAAAGCCCCGGAACGTTCGCAACAAATGTTGTTGCATGGTTTTCGGAATAAGACTTCTCTCGATTCGATTGTCATCGATCATCGGCTAGTACCGAAGATGATGATGTGACTCATGGCTTCCGAAGCCATCTAGACGGGAGCTTAGCGTGGATCACCAGTAGAGGCGGGACTCCGACGAGGACCGCTCGATTGATACTAACACTGCTCAAACATCATTGGAAAGGTACGTGCAGAATTTAATTTTTTGTAAATTTTAATTGTGCACTTAGAATAATTTTATTATGTAAAATTTTATTTCCTGCCATGTCTTGTACTTGTTATTACTTCCTATGCATGCTTGTGTTGTTTAATAATTAGTTGTAATTATTTGTTATATTTCCGTTGCGCACATTTACGAAACGTGTAGACACGCGCATTGCACCGGGATGATCCCAACAACAACCCCCCTACTTCGATGGAAATGATTTTGCCTATTGGAAAGGTAGAATGGAACACTACTTAATGAATGATATTGAAAACTAGTTTAGTGTTGTAGATGACTTCAAAAAATCGAAGGATGCTTTTGGAGTTCCTCTACCTACCAAGGAATGGTCAAAGGATATATGTAAGAAGGCTCAAGCAAATGCAAAAGCTACAACCACCTTGCAATGCAGACTTTCCAAAGAACAACTAAGCAAGGTTAGACCATTCAACTCAACCAAAGAGCTTTAGGAGAAGCTCATCGAACTAAATGAAGGTTCAAGTGAATCTAGAAGAGCCAAGAGGGATCTCTTGGTTAGACAACTTCAAACCTTCAGCATGAAGCCCAATGAATTTGTAAGTCAAATGCATTGACGATTCAAAGAGATCGTGAACGGTCTTCATGTGATAGGTGAGAAGATAGACAATCGAGACCTAGTAAGGTACGTACTTCAAGCCTTTCCTAGAACCACTTTATGGGCATCAATGGTCGATGCGTATAAAGTGTCTAGGGATCTTTTAATTAAATTAAATGAATTATTTTATGAATTTGAATTACATGAACAAGCTAATGTGTCAGCCAAAGAGAAAGGTATAGCTTTGATTGTAGAAAAAAAGAAGAAGAAGAAGGACAAGGAGCCTTCATTCGAGTCCGATTGAGAATCTTCGGATAGCGATGAGGAGATGTTGGCAAAGGAGGTCACCCATTACGTCAAAAGAATGATGGAAAAATCAAGGAGATTCACAAGGAGGGATGTAAATAAGATGTTTACATCATCACGAGGTAAAATTCAAAGTTTAAATTTTAACCATAACGTTACATGTTATGAATGCAACAAGAAAGGATACATCAAGCTAAACTATCTGGAGTTGAAGAAGAGAGAGGAGAAGGAAAGGAAGAAGGAGAAGAAGAAGAAGTGATAGTGGCCCAAGCCACATGGGATACATCGAGTAGCAACTCTTCAGATGATGAAGAAGAGTTGTGCCACATCACTAGACACATGACACTAATGGCACATGAAAGTGACCAAGACACTACAAGTGAGGAGGAAGGATCAAGTGGCGACGAATCTTCCTCGAGTGATTTTTTTTTAATATTCTTTCCTTACACCATCTTTCTTTTCTTCCTTGTGTTCTTTACTTCCTGTAACTAGCTCTCTTGTGGCTGAGAATAGAAAAAGATGGCGATTCCACAAATTGCAGACTGAGTGCTCGAGTCGTCAGTGCCATCATGTCACACCAAAAAGCTTCAGATGGCCGCCGGCCAATGCGCTGACTCAAAAGGCCACTACTCCACTCCACTCCACTCCAGTCCAGTCCACCAGATAGATAAACTCAAAGATGATTCTCAGTCAGCTGCTGCTTCCACGCCTCCAATTAAAGGGCCCAAATCATATGCCTAAACTCGACAAATGTCAGATGATTATATCTCCACAGTCCTTGTCTGTTCCTTCTTTAAATGCAATGCAGCAATATTTCCAGCTTCCGGAATTAAGGAACAGTCTGAGCATGTGAAGTGGCAAATAATTGAAGCCTTTGTTCTTTGTCATCTTGTTGGCTGCTTCAGGACACAGACTTGCACATCAAAACATGGGCGCCTTGGACCTGCCTGACGATGATAAATGCTGCTTGCTCTTACAGAGTTTCGATGTGATCTGCAAACTTTTGTCTGTTTGTCACGCTGCTTGTGGTTTTATTTGTTTGCTTGCTTGCCTGAATAACTGCAAACCATGGAAGAATCGATCGATATCTGAATATCTTCAGCTGTTCCTGGGAACAAGTCAAAGGCTAAACCCTAATGAAGTGACTCCAAATCTTTCTAAATCTCCATGACTTTAACTACCGGATTTCGCTCTGGCCATGCCGTGGAGGTGTCTCCAACTCTGAGCACAGTAACTCGTTTGGCAGTGAACGTTGAGAGATCGCAGACTTCTCTGTCATTAAGGATCTGGGACTGGGGGAAAAAATCTTATTGAAGATTCAGTAACACTGCTTGCACAATATTGTTGTTTGTCTGCTCCACATCAAAAAACCTTTTAAAAGATTATGCATATCTAATGAAATCCCAAACATGCACAAGAAACCAAGACATTTGTTTGAGCCAAATGAGAACAGCAAGTTCTGTGTAGTACTAATGCTTTGGTCAATGATCAAACATGAACTCATTTGTTGCCATGATGGCTTTGTAGGGCACTCCAGATATATTATAGGGCAATGGAAAGATTGGCACAATCTTGTACTGAGGTGGCAGTGGGGCCGATCTTGATGCAGGGAAGAACTAAGTAGGTTTTAGGGTTGATGGTGATGATGATACTGAGTGAACTTCTGCAAATGGAAAGCTGATAATTAAGAGAGGCTATTGCACATGCATGAACTTGCATTTGTGATTTAGATAGTAGATAGAGTAGTAGCATTCAAAGAATAGAGAAGAGTTTCACTAGTTTTCAAAAAATATTTCACTTGGCACCTTCAAAATGTTTGAAATTGTATTTTTGTCTCTTTGGTTTTAGTTACCGTTTCTTGTGAGTTTTGACGAATCAAAGACACGGTGGATGATAGTTTTAACCTCATCTCATTCTTCCTCGTGGCCGGGCTTGTCGACATCTAAGTGGTTCTAAGCTCGCGGGGTAAATTAACATGAAACAAATATAGTAAGACTTCTTAAACTTTGGAGGGAAAGTAAAAGAATTTAGAAAGTTATATGGGCCAAAGTGATATTTATAATTAATTTCTTCTTTTAAACAAACATTGAATCCATTCACGATCGCACATGTCTCTTTCGATCTCTAAATATAATAGAGATAGTGGCCTTGCCACTAATTGACAAAAGTGAATCTATCGACTTCTTTTTGAGAGTGGGGGTGGTCCCCTTGTCCCAACTTTTACATTTGTTAGATTCAATCCAGAATCTAATGTCAATCCTTGAGTCACAGTACTAATGTTGGTTCGATCGAAAAATTTGTGAACCATGATCGATCCTAGTCACCACCCCGTTTTAGATAAACTACTCATTTACATCCTTATCTAGCTAATAGATATATATATGTTTTTTCTTTTTGCTTGATTCAACTTTCACAATCTTTAATTTATTCAAATGATACATCATTAAAAAAAATGCACATTATAATTGTTCCATAAGATCTCATATTCAAATTTATTTATTTATTTTGGACAAAAATAAAAAAAAAGATGTCCATCATTTACATTTTCGTCATATATAGACACTTCATTTTTACTTAAAATCAAATAGATGTTCCATTTGATTTGAACTTTCTGAAATACTCTTACATTATCTGATCATTTAGCCATGTAGAAGCTAGCAACTGACTTCTACAATTAGCATATAGTTTCTACAACATATAAAAGTTAGTTGGTAGCTTTTACAATGGTAATTTTATATCATTTTGATTTTGTTTCTTTGAGTGATAATTTAGCTAAAATATTTCAACGAGAAAAATAAATAATAAAAACTCTATGACACTTATTACATTTCAAATGAACATAATTTAATTATGATCGGATATGTAAAAATTAACTTATAGCTTCTACAATGTGTAGTAGCTACTTACTAGCGTCTACAACGTATAAAAATTAGCAAATGACTATTATAAAAGAATAAAGATGGAGTAATTTAAATTATTCATATTAGATGAGGTGTCCATTTGATTGAAAATAAAATATTCAAAATTGAAAAGTGAGACATCATCTTGATTTTTTTTCCATTTATTTTTTAAATTCATTTCTTATGATTTTCAAAATGGTAAGATAAGTGTTTTATAAAAAACTAATTTATTTATCTTTCATATAAAAGTATATAGTTTAAAATTTTATTTCTTAAAAAATTTTAAATATATATATAATTTTCTTGAAGCAAGAGACAAAGTGGAGGAATTAAATAGACAAAGGCACCCCAAAACAAAATAAGATTAATCTTTTGTGTTCTTGAGAAAGAAAGGCTTTTCTAATAAAGTCAAGGGACACCTCATTCCATCACTCAAAAAGCTAAAGTGTGTGGATGTTTGTGTAGATAATGGAAGAGGCCCCTACCTGATTCTCTTGCAAAGCTCCAAGGAAGGAGGGCAAGCCAAGTGTACCCTAAATTCCAATTCCAAACAAAGAAAATTTTAATTTTTTTGAAAAAAAATCATTTATTTATTTGATTCAAAAGGCCTTGAGGTGATGTATGTGGTAGGCAAAGGGATTAGGGTTCTTATTCTCTTTCAATACTTTCTCATCAAAAATTTTATCTCTATATATTTTCCCCCCTCTAAAAAGTATGCATATCATTCATTTTTTGGTGCTCAACAAGTGTTGAGCAAAGACATAGAGGAATTATTTTCTTTCTTTTCTTTTCTTTTTTCTCAAAAGGAATCATAATGTGATTATTTAATCTATTTTAGTGGTGGATCCATGAAACAAGCTAAAAGAGATAGGCAAAAATATTAATAAAATAATTCTATATTGATAATATTATCATAAGAATTTAAAAGATGATAACTTTTGTTTCCTAGGATCATTCTTTATCCTTTATCATGTGGCATGTTTTAATCTCTAATTAACTAGGAAATTAACTAATTACATCATTATTAGTTCATTAATTATGCACTATTTCCTTTGACAAAGTGTTGCCCTTCATTTATAGTGGTTGGCATCAACACATTCATAAAAGAAAAAGACTTCTTTAATAGCCACGTTTAAACATAGTTAAGTTATGGTTAATTAGGATCCGATAAGTATAGCTCTGACTAGGCCAAATCGAGCCGAACCGAACCGACCCCAGCCAAATTAATCTCCAACAGTCACTTGAATTGACCTTCCACCTAACTTACGTCTTTCATTTTAGTTTTTTGCCACTTTGGGAAGAAATTTGATGATCCAAAAACTATGACCATGGTTTTTTACCTTTCTTGGCCAATTATTTTTGGTCTCATCAAAAAATTCCACGTGTCCTTTGGATGACCCCGTGCATAAGAACCAAAAATTCGACCGGAATGTCTCCAATTATTTGAGTTGAACTGGACCGTTCTCAGATTGACCGGTTCAGCCGTTTGGTCTGATTTTCCGACCGCTCGAGCGTTGGCCAATGGGACGCTGCCATCTGTCGATGCTCGCTCCCCTTTAAAGCAAGCGAAGCGACCCGTTGGAGTCGTTGAAGGTCGGGAGTTGTTAGTGTATTATTTTATTTACGGATAGACCCTCGGAGATTATAATATTACCAAAGGGTAGCAATTTAATATTGGGAGTAAAGTGAACTTTTATTCGTATATGGTCCTTGGCCGAGGCCGCAAAGGGATGCCGACGCCGGTTAGCAACGCACGCGCCTGCCTGGCGGAGGAGGCGGCGGCCGCCCTCGATGTGGCGGTGGCCGCCGCACGACGCCGGTATCACGCGCAGACCACCTCCCTCCATGTCGTTTACGCCCTCCTTCTCCAATCAGCCGGCGGGGCCGGATCCGGATCCGGCGGCCAGTCGCCTTCTTGCTCGCTCCTGCGCGATGCGCTCTCGCGCACGCGGAGCGCGGCTTGCTCTCCCAGGATGCATCTCAAGGTGCTCGAGCGCTGCTTCGGGATGGCGCTCGACCGGCTGCCTTCGTCGTCGTCGTCGTCGTCGTCGGGGGGTCAAAGGGAGGGGAGCGAGGATGGGCCGCCCGTTTCGAACTCGCTGATGGCGGCGATAAAGCGGTCGCAGGCGAACCAGAGGCGGAATCCGGAGAGTTTCCATTTGTACCAGCAGCAGCAGCAGCAGAACGCCGCCGCCGGAGTGGCGTCGACCTTCTCCGGAGTAAAGGTGGAGATGCAGCATCTGATTCTCGCGATATTGGATGACCCTATTGTTAGTCGGGTGTTCAACGATGCCGGATTCCGGAGTGGGGACATCAAGTTCGCCATCATCCGCCCCCCTCCGACCATCCTCCGATTCCCGCACGCCGCCAAGTGCGCGCCGTTGTTCTTGTGCAATTTCTCGGCCGGAGATGGATTCGAGGCGCCGATCTCTACGAGGAGGATCGGTTTTCCCTTCGCCCCTGCGGCCGGTCAGCTTTCCTCCGACGGCGGTGACGATTACTGCCGCAGGGTTGGGGATATTCTCTCCCGTAAAGGAATCACAAGAAACCCGATGCTCATCGGAGTCGGGGCAGCAGAGGCAGCCACAGACTTCACCCAAGCTATTCAGCGGCAGAATTGGGCGATCTTGCCTCTGGAAATTCGTGGAATCGAACTTGTTAGCCTTGAGAAGGTGGTGGCTGAGCTCAGAACTGGCCGCTGTGATCTGTCATCCGTCGACGCTAGACTGATGGAGTTGGGAAAGAAAGCGGCGATGCCCAGACTGGTGGTGAATATAGGAGATTTGAAGGAGATAGTGAAAGGTAAAACTGAATGTGATGAGCACGAAAGGCGTTTGGTCTCGGAGCTCACAAGGCTGCTCGATGTTTACCAAGGTAGGCTGTGGCTGATGGCCTGGTCTGCAACATACGAAACATACATGAAGTTCCTGTCCAGGCATCCATTGTTGGACAAAGATTGGAACTTGCAGCTTTTGCCGATCACTTCAGTGAGAAGTGGGATGGGTTCATCAGTTCCAAGACCTCGCGGGTATGTTAATTAGTGCTTATCAATTTGGTTCTTGTCTGTGATACATGATGATGGTGAAATTATTCTGCTGGTTGATCCTCTTATGCTTAGCTGACCTTTCATTATATGCTCTGTGCTTTCAGTGAACTTTAGGGTTTCTCATACTTGATATATGAAACTTAAGCCTTGTGTCCATTCGAAGTTTAGTTTTTTTAACAATTTTATGGGTTTTTTAGTCAGTATGCCTCTTGGCTATCAACTTTTTGCAACGGGCACAAATTTTACATCCAATAAAATATAACTTCTAGACTAAATTGCCAATGCGAATAAAGTTTCTGAATTTATCTACTGTCTAGCATATGATGAGCAAGTAGTTTTATCCTTTTTCCTTAGTACAAAGGACTCAATCTAAGGAAATAATATCCTATTTTAGAAAACACAAATAGAGCTTTCAAGCAGTCTCAGATAGAGCTTGACTTGGGACAGACACTTCAGCTTGTCCTGAAATTTCTAATTAATTGCTTGCTAGAATACTTAAAAGAGTATAGAATTTCCCATGTGAGTGTAGTAGTATGATCTTTTATTCCTTTTAATTTCAAGAAATTTGTTGTTTTTAAAATAAAAAACTATATTAGGACTTTGATAGAAAATCTCGTTTCCAATCCTAGTAAGGAAAAGAGCTAATCATAGCTGAACCTAATCTTTTACTCTTTTACAAAGGCCTCTTTTTTACACATGCCTTCAAGCTTTACCTGACTTTCATTTTGCTTCATTACGTTGTGCCAAAAATCCTGAGAGGACAAAAAAAAAAGCCATCACTTGTCTAGGATTTGTCACCAATATTGTGTAATCAAGGTAAATATTTGCAGAGAAGAAAATACCATTGTCTGCTATCTCAATTTCTGAAGAAATATTTGATTTTGCCAACCATTTTGAGTATTAGTGCCACGTTTATTGGCTTTGCTAAGCATTGCATGGATGACAAACTTCTAGTTTAGATTTGCTGCAGTACTATGAGTTGGTTCTTAAAATTGAGTGTGAGACATTTTAGTTGGATTATGGTGATTTCTATTTTTTTTTCTTCCTTTTTTTTCTGTTGGAAACTTCTTGTGGTGAGACTTCACTCTCTGGAATATTTGCATTTTATAACGTTTAGACAGTTTTGTTCTTAGAATGTCAACCATGCTGCATTATGTCACAGTAGGATGGAGTCATTTGTTCCATTTGGAGGCCTTTACTCTACAGCATGTGAGTCTAAAGACCTTGGCAGCGGTGTATCTCCACCAGCATCTCGCTGTGAACTGTGTGATGATAAGTATGAAGAAGAACTTTCCATTTTTCTCAAGGGACAATCAGCTTCAGTTTATGAAAAGAAAAAGGATACCTTGCCCTTTTGGCTGCAGAAAGCCAACCCAACTGGCTTGAACAATGAATATAATGCAGAGCAGGTGAGTTTTCTAATAATTTAGTGTCTGTTCTCTGTACTAGGAAATTGAGAAGCTCTCTTAGTTCACTTCAATGACAATAACTGATTCAGAAATATCATGTGTGGTGTGAAACAAAGTGAGAGATACATTTTAGTAATCTACTTCTTTGTTTGTTTTTTGGATTCAAATCATGTGATTTTCTCAACTGCAGGCTAAAAATGCTAAAACTATGGAACTGGAAAAGAAGTGGAATGAAGTGTGCCGGAAACTCCACAATTGCCAGACAACAAAAACTGACATTTACCCTGAAATTCCTTGCACTGCTGATACTTCAAGTGTTTCTAGCAAAAATAGAGCCTCCAGTAAAATTACTGAAGAATCTCAAACTCTTGGCAATTCACTATCTATCTCACTAGGCACTCAGACAATCACCATGGCCAGCCAGAGTATCTCGTTGCCTTTAGTTATGGAATCGAGAAAAAGTGACCTTCTATCAAAACTCCAGGTCAGATCTTCCAAAAGTGAACAGCTTCGGGGAGTGGATCTCCCCTATCACCAGGGTGATGAGCATGCTTCCCCTTCCTCTATAACATCAGTAGCGATAGATTTGGTTTTGGGTAGCCTCCCTGAGACCCTTTCCAGTGATGAAAAACCTGCTAGGGAAGCTCAAAAAAGTCACGTGGAGAAAATGTCAAGATGCTTGCCCTCAGTTGATACTGCCAAAAGAAATGTATCAGATGTTCCTATTGCATCATTTTCCTGCTCCGGCATTCAAGAGTACCAGGCAAAGAGTGTCTATCCTGTCCATCCGATCCACTCATTTTCACAAATCTCAAATGGCTGTGCTTCTACTTGTGACAAACCCCCTTTCCTAATCTCGGGTAGTACAAGGCAAAATATTGATCTGAGTAGCTACAAATCATTCTGTAAAAGTTTCATTGATAAAATTGGCCGACAAGAAGAAGCAGCTATTGCTATCAGTCAAGCCATATTCCGTTGTAAAACTGATGAAAGGCGCCGTGGTGGAAGACTGCGAGGGGACATTTGGCTTAATTTTCATGGTCCTGATAAGATGGGTAAAAAGAGAGTAGCAGAGGCACTATCAGAATTATTACATGGAAGCAAAGATAACCTAATTTGTATTGATCTAAGCTATCAGGATGGTGTTGTTCGACCCAGTACCATATGCACCCAGCAGGAGGTCACTGAAAAAAATGTACAAGTGAGAGGAAAATTGCATGCTGATTTCATTGCTGAGGAGCTGGGCAAGAGACGATATTCTGTTGTTTTCCTTGAAAATGTCAATGAAGCCGATTTTATCATTCAGAACAGCTTATCTCAGGCCATCCATACTGGAAAATTTCCTGATTCTCATGGACGGGAATTTAGCATAAACAATGCCATATTTATCCTGACTTGGAATAGAACCATTGCTAAAGACTTGTCTCGGAGAAAGGATTGCAGTAGTTTCTGCGAGGAGACTATTCTGACAGCTCAGTGTTGGCAGATGAAGATTTACTCAGAAGCATATCAGGAGACGACTCGCCGTAGTTCAAAATCTACTATCCAAAAACCAACCACAAGTCAAGTATATCTACAATTATCTTCTTCAAGTAAGCGTAAAGCCAGTTTGTCTGATGATGACTGTGATAGGCACTTTGGAAAGTCGATGTCTGGCAAAAGGGCGCACACAATGCCTAAGGGCTTCTTAGATTTGAATCTGCCCGTTGAAGAGATTGCGACAGATGCTGCTGATGATGATTATGATTCTAGTAGTCACAAAGAAAATTCTGTATCTGACAACTCAGAGCTGTGGATCAAAGAATTCTGCAACCAAGTTGATGCGACAATAGACTTTAGACCTTTTGATTTTGACGCCCTTGCCAATGATATTTTGAAAGATATAAACAGAATCTTTCAAAGCGCTGTTGGTTCAGACTCCTTGTTGGAGATTGATCCAAAGGTCATGGAAGAGCTACTTGCAGTAGCCTGGTCATTGGGAGACCAAAGACCTTTAGATAATTGGTTGGAGCAGGTTCTTGGCAGGAGCTTCAGGGAGATGAAGTACAAGATCAGCCAATCAAGCAATAACATTATTAAACTAGTCTGTGAGGACGCGCTTGTTGAGGAGCATGCACCAAGAGTTATTCTTCCTTCAAGGATCATCCTAAGTGACAATTTATTGAGTTCTGTAAAAAAATAGCATGTAGCTTTCCTTATGGAATAAGTATGAGTGTATGACCCTGTTAGTTGTTGATCCTGTTGTTTCTCTGGGGCATATCATCTATCTTTGTAAATTGAAAGCAGTCTAAATTTCAGGGAAGTGATTGTAGCTATCCAGATTAACATAGTGGTACTTTATGTTTCTGATTCTAATGAAAAAAATCACTTATTGTTGCTCAACAAGGTATTTTATCACTAAACCTCAAAGTTAGTCATATTTTTGAAGTTAGGACCATGCTTCTTCTTGGATTAGTTGCTCACATAAATGTTTCAGGTCTGGTTTTAGCAGCATTGATTGATGGATTGTCGACATCTCAGAACATATCTATCCCTACACTCTGGTGATTACTTTTCTGTTGACCAAACACTCTATATATCACATTCCCCTTGTATAATTGTTCTTAAGAACAATCAAAAGTTGTTGGATCAAATTTGTTATTATTTTGCTAGAGTTTTACAGTTTTAAGAGATCATTTCCTTTGCAGATACAGAATGACAGCAGAGACGTTGTTGTCAGTTAAGCTTCACAGGTGAAGATGAAGAATATATCCACCAATTTTTATACAAGTTATAGGTGAAGTCGATCATTCATTCTTTCTTCCAAGGAAGAATTGACAGCTACTTCCATCGAAGTAAACAGGAGGGAGCTTGAATGAAGGAATAAAAGTGATTTGGAGGGGGAAAGTGTAATTTGCGATCCAAATTTAGCAACGCCCCGGAATTATTAATTCGGCTTCAGATTCAGATCTGCATCTCGTCCTCTTCCTTCCCCTTCCCTTCGCCGATGGCTTCCTCCGCTCCTCCTCCGCCGCCTTCCCTCCCCCTCTCTACCCCAGTTCCCGCCGGATCCGAACCCGCCGCCGCGCCCGCCCTCCGCGTCTTCCTCTCGCGCCTCAACGACTCCGTCCGCCGCTCCCTCTCCGACCGCCGCCCCTGGTCCGAGCTCGCCGATCGCTCCACCTTCTCCCGCCCGGAGTCCTTCTCCGAAGCTACCTCCCGCCTCCGCAAGAACCTGGCCTACTTCCGCGTCAACTACGCCGCGGTGATCGCTGTCGTCCTCGCCGTTTCCCTCGTCACCAACCCTTTCTCCCTCCTTGTCCTCCTCTCGCTCCTCGTCGCCTGGTGCCTGCTGTACCTCTTCCGCCCCTCCGATCCGCCCCTCGTCCTCTTCGGCCGCACCTTCACCGACCGCGAGACCCTCGGAGGCCTCGTCCTCCTCTCGGTCCTCGTCATCTTCCTCACGTCCGTTGGATCCGTCATCGTCTCCGCCCTCGTGGCTGGCGCTGGCATAGTCGCCGCCCACGGGGCCTTCCGCGTGCCGGAGGATCTGTTCCTCGACGAGCAGGAGCCCGGAAGCGCCACCGGGCTGCTGTCCTTCCTCGGCGGAGCCGCCTCGTCCGCCGCCTCGGCAGCGGTCCCCGTACGCGTCTGATCCCCAGATCTGATGGTTTCTGCTTTCCACCATGGCGGTTAGATCTTGTCACCCTTGTCATTCAATCACTTTACTTGGTTTCAAAAATCCTTTTTAGGTAAAAATTTTCATTTTGGATGCTTATATATTACAGTATTTGATTATTTAACAAATAATTTGATACCTTTGATGTATACTTGTAGTGTTCCAAATGTTGGAACCTCATGTCTTCTTTTATGCAATCAATCTTGTTTTTTTGGGCCAAATAGCTTGAACATTGCTGATCATGGATGCATGGATGAGCTACATCGCGTCATCCTTTTTGTAGATTATGATTCTTGCAAATTCCTTCATGGATTTTTTTCATTAAAAAAATTTTTGCTCGGACAATCCTTTTTTTTCTCAAGAACTCTCTCCTTCACCTATTCGGGTTGTTCTCAAATAGAACAAGCGAAAACAAATCGAAAATGAATGATCAACAAAAAGAAGCTAAGAGAACCACAAAACAAGCTCAACAAAGCCATACTATCATGTCGAACGAGGCATCAAGAGCAGACAGATGCAAATCTGAAGAAGCAACGATGAACGAGGCATAGTAAACCCCAAATCGAGCAGAAATCACGTAAAGACAGCAGAAAATACAAACAAACATCCGGAGTTAAACACGAAGGATTCAACATGCAGAAACGTTGGCAACCCCCAGATCTACGATCCAAGTGAAGTAGAGATCAAATTGCGGGTGGAAAGAGGCTCAGATTCTTCTTTTCTCTAACACAAACACGGAGCAGCCATCGATCTTTCCCTCCCTTTATCCACCCTGTCCGACCGAAAGGGTTAGGGACGGCCAAAGCGGTTGCCATTCCGGCAATCCGAGCTGCTCCGACGACAACTTTCAGGTCCAATATTGAGCACCTCCATTCTTTCAAACATCGTCTCAACCAGACACATACACACTAACACACAACAGGCAAGCTCATCATCGCCTCAATCACAAAGAAAGAAAGGATCAGTAGCAACAGAAACGGAAGACTGCAATGCAGAAAACCCTAAATCTAGTAGAAACCATGTAAAGACTGCTCCAAAAACAGAGAACTTGAATCTTTGAAAAAACAAAAGAGATTTAAAACCCAGAAAACTAACAGCAAACCCGGGATCGTAAGTAAAAGACCAGGTTTCCGGTGCAAAGAGGCTCAGATTCATCTTCTCGAACATAAACACGAAGCATCTTGCGATACTCGCTCCCTTTTCCGCCCAATCCGACCGGAAGAGTGAGGGACGGTCGCAGCGGTTGCCGTGCCGGCCGTCCGAGCTGCTCTGCCGAAACCCTCATCATTTCCGAACGGAAGCTGGAGCTTCCGAGGGAGGAGATCTGCGATGATCGTTCAAGTTCGTCGTTGAGCACCTCCATTCTTCCTCATCGCCAAGCACGAAAAAGGAGAAAAGGAAGAAGAGAGAGAAGAGGACGAAAAAAGCTTCACCTGGTCTCTACACGTTTTGCATCGATCTTTATACATATTAAATTGGGCCTTCTAAATCGATTTAACTGGGCCGGTCTTCGGCCCAAATCAACCTATTGCTAGAGCCGTATAAAATAAACAGAGTCTTCTCTTCTTCTACCTAACTCATTAGTTTAAGTATGAGGCATCCGAGCGCTGCGGCGTCGCTTAGGGTTTTCGGTTACCTCCGGCGACCTGCGGCCGCGCCGGCGGAGGCGGAGAAAGAAGAAGATGGGTGTTTTGGAAAGGGTTGCCGCTTCCTCCTCGTTTCTCTTGGCCCCTATTGCCGATGATTCTTTTCTCAAGTAATGTCCGTCGAAAACCCCTTTCTCTTATGCTTACCGAGGCGATGATGATGAACTGAGACCGACGACGGATTCGATCGCCCAACTGGAAGAGGAGGTCCTGGTGAGGCAGCTCGGACGGCCGCCATGGCAACCGCTGCAGCCATGGATGCCTACCTCTCAGGCTGGGATCACTCAATGACCGATAAAAGGCGAATCTGAGCCTCCTACTCTTTACACTCCCTTTTTTTATATATAATCTTGAACTTTTTTCACTATTTTTTCTTCGATTTGATGTTTTTGAGTTTGAATTCGTTTCATTGTTCTTCCTCTTTGAGTTTCCTAATTAGAGATTTTTTTTTCTCAGTTTTGAACATCCAGGCTATTCTTCCTCAACGCATCTGCCTCTAAGATCTCGCTTATTCTCTTCTGTAAAACTTTTTTCCTTGTTCATCTTATTCATGAAATGAAGCTTCTACGATGCGATCTGGGCTGAAGTTGGCAATGATCACTACATTACAGTTTCAATTAGCCAGTTCTGCTTCAGATAATTGATGATCGATGAAACTGTTTAAATCTGAGCCTGTTTTTGTTGCTTCTCGTCTTTCTTTTGTTTCTAGATATCGATTCAGTGTCTGTTAATTGTGATTCCTCGACCTTTGTGATTTACGAATGTTTTTGCTGGTAGAAATGTGAACTTCTTCGTTGGTTAACAATCAATAACCCTGAAAAATTAAGTGATTTTTACAATTTATTAATCACAAGTCCAATGTGAATGGAATAAGAAGTGATATGTGGAGCTGACGCTATCTTCGAGCTTAAGTGACTCTTTTTGACTCAGATCTGGTGGAACAAATCAAAAATAATTAAATAAATTAAACTATAAAATCAAAATTGATATATTACAATTGTTCAAGCATGATATCAATATCTAAAGATTTCATTGATTAATTTTTAAAGAAAATATTTTTCTTTTTTTTTGTCAAAAAAAATTAAGCATTCATAATTCGAATCTAATCTTAATTGCTGGATAATTAGATTATTAAAAAATAAATTGGATGATAAATATTTCTTTCCACTTTTTAATTAGGTATTGTATTTGTGTTTGGAAATAAAAAATTGTTCATATCTTTCGTTCACAGGAACAGCGACGGCTACATGGGGAAGATCTCCTTCATCAAACCCTAACCCTACCTCCCAATTCCTCTTCCGTCAGATCTTGATCGGATCTCGCGATCCAGCTCCTCCTCCTCCTCCTCGCCATGGCGTCTCCGCCAATCCTATTCCTCTTGCTTTTCTTCCTCGCCGGTGTCTCTGCCTCGTACGCCGATGAATGCAGAGCCAACACTGCGCTTGCCGGCCTCGAGGCCGACCTCGCCATGGTCCAGCACCAGGTTCGCGGAGTCGTCCGGATTCTCGACGCCTGCTCCTTCTCCGTCCGCGGCTTCGACATGCTCGCCGGCTCCGACCGGGTCCGGTGGTGGGGCGCGGCCGGGGACGACTTCCTCAACCTCACGCTTGGTTCTTCGATCTCCGACATGCCCCTCAACCACACCTACCGCAACGAGTCGCTCACCGTCAAGCTGTCAGGCAACGCCTCCTGGGACCAGATCGCCGTCCTCGCCATCTGGGACGAGGCCACCGCCTCGGATTTCGGCCACGTGACCCTTTTGAACGTCTCCGAGAATGAGACCGACGACGACGTGGCCCCAAGCCCGGATCTTTCCCCGGCCCCTTCCCCTTCTCCAGCCTCCAATCCTCCGATCGAGATGATGAAGAACAAGAGCCGGATCCATCACCAGCCGACCATGTTCGAAAACTGCCTCACGTTGTCTCCCAGATTCAGACTTCGGTGGACGCTGTACTCTGAATCGGACTCCGTCGAGGTCGGTCTAGAAGCAGCTGTTGGCTCAGAGTACTACATGAGCTTTGGGTGGGCGAAGCCTGGTTCGCCGTCGCATATGCTGAATGCAGATGTTACTGTCTCTGGTTTCACTGAAGAAGGTATGCCCTTTGCTGAAGATTACTACATTACACAATTTAGTGAGTGTCTTCTCCACAAGGACGGCAAGGTCGAAGGTGTTTGTCCTGATACAATCTACGAAGGATCGGATCCAGTTGGGCTTGTCAACAACACTGAATTGATCTACGGTCATCGGAGAGATGGGGTAGCATTTGTCCGGTACAAGCGCCCTCTAGTCTCCGTCGATGAGAAGTATGATGTGCCGGTGAACATCACAGCGAACATGACTGTGATCTGGGCGTTAGGTCTGTTGAGGCCACCTGATTCCCTCAGGCCTTACTATCTTCCTCAAAATCATGGTGGTCCGATAGAAACAGCTTACAATTATCTCTCCCTGAATTTATCCGAGGAGGTGGACGATTGCATGGGGCCTCTGGATGCCGAAGACAAAGAGGATCAAGATCTTATCATTGCCGATGCAAAAACACCGCTGGTCGTTACTTCAGGGCCAGCATTGCACCACCCAAACCCTCCAAATCCTTCAAAAGTGCTTTATATCAACAAGAAGGAAGCTCCACTGCTGAGAGTTGAAAGAGGTGTGCCAGTTACTTTCTCTATTCAAGCCGGGCACGATGTGGCTCTGTACATCACTTCCAGTCCTATCGGTGGCAATGCAACATCGCATAACATGACTGAGGTTATCTATGCCGGTGGACCTGAGTTTGAGGGTGTCCCAGCCAGCCCGACGGAGTTAAAATGGTCGCCTGATCGGAATACGCCGGATCAAGTTTACTACCACTCCTTGTTTGAGCAGAAAATGGGTTGGAAAGTTCAGGTAGTCGATGGTGGTATTTCAGACATGTACAGTAGCAGTGTTCTCTTGGATGATCAGCAGGTCTCCTTTTTCTGGACTTTATCAGAAGGCTCCATTTCTGTTGCTGCTCGGGGCGAGAAGAAGAGTGGATATGTCGCCATTGGATTTGGAAGTGGAATGATAAACAGCTATGTGTATGTTGGTTGGATAGATCTCGACGGAAAAGGTCACGTAAACACTTATTGGATCGACGGCAAAGATGCCATGCGTGTGCACCCAACTTCTGAAAATTTAACCTTTGCGAGATGCAGTCAGGAAAATGGAATCATAACATTCGAGTTCGCCCGTCCTCTATCCCCTTCGTGCCACGGAAAGATAGAGTGCAAGAACATCATCGATCCGACGACTCCTCTGAAAGTTATTTGGGCAATGGGCTCCCATTGGTCGACCGATAATCTCAGCGAAAAGAATATGCATTCTGCCACCAGCAACCGGCCGGTCAGGGTTCTTCTGTTGAGAGGATCTGCAGAGGTAGAGCAGGATCGGCGGCCGGTGTTGGCTGTTCATGGGTTTATGATGTTTGTGGCTTGGGGCATCCTTCTTCCCGGCGGAATATTGGCTGCGAGGTATTTGAAGCACATAAAGGGCAATGGCTGGTATCAGTTGCATGCCTATTTGCAGTACTCTGGAATAGTCATCATGTTGCTTGGTCTTCTTTTCGCAGCTGCTGAGCTTCGAGGTTTCTATTTAAGCATTGTGCATGTGAAATTCGGTGTGGCCGCGATCTTGTTGGCGTGTGCCCAGCCGGTAAATGCGTATCTACGACCCAAAAAACCGACGGAGGTAGAGATGGCGTCTTCAAAGAGAATAATCTGGGAGTACTTTCATGTTATCACAGGGAGATCTGCCATTGTAGTCGGAGTTGCTGCACTGATCAGCGGAATGAAGCACTTGGGACATCGATATGGCAGCGAGAATGTTCAAGGTCTTACTTGGGCATTAATATTATGGGTTTTAGCTCTTGCACTTTTGGTTATGTACTTGGAGTATTCTGAGGCGAAGCGAAGACAAAACGATAGGAGCTCTTTGAGAGGTGAATGGGTGCTGGGGAACAATGATGAAGATGATTCACTGAACTTGTTGCATCACGAAAGAACTGCTACTAAACCAGTGTCTCGATCATCAACGGCGGTGGTGATGGAAGTGCAACTTGAACCTCTAAACAGATAGAATGCAATTTTATACACAGAAAAAACACAAATACTTTTCAGCCATCATGTTAAATGTATAGAGAAGAGAGAGAGCCATGCCGATTGATTTCCTTTCCTTTGCCTGAGACAATTATATTTTTGTAAAGACATCTTGCAACAGCTTACCGAACAGGTTAGAAATGATTATTTACTTTTCCTCCTTGTTATTCTCTTTTTGATATCTGCAATATGAAATTGAGTCATTCAATTTATGTGTTTTGTATTTGCACGATTCTTGTGATCCGAATTAAGTATTCATTATCCAGTTCCATGAATATAATAATAAGATGGAAGAAACTTAAAGTTGCTAACCACATCAATGGAAAATGCAAGCAGAGAAAAAAAGAAAATATGCTTGGGGCCTTGGGCTAACTTGAAGAAAATTAAGCGATTGACTCAAGCATGATTAAGAATATAAACAAGTTAAGATGCATTTATTTCAATAGAGTTCGATCAGTACAGAGAAGAAAGAAAGAAAGATGTGGCTTCAATTGTATCGTTGCAATTAAGATGATTTTTCTTTCCCTTTTAAGTTTATATAAAATTAAAAAAGTAAATATACAACTCAAAATTAAGGGGCCACATGATGATGAAGCTCTCATTTACTTGAATGGAAAATATAAAATTAAAAAGTAAATATACAACACAAAAATATGCAAAATGATACAAATTTATATTTATTTATCATTATTTTTTAACTTTTTTATTTTAAAAAAATAGCAATAATATTCAAATAACAATTAATTTTTTTACTATTTATCAGCCGCGACTGGCGGCCCCACGCGCGCAAAGCGGCGAACCGTGCGAGTCCATAATTTTTTTCTTCCTTCGTTTTTTTTTTCTCTTTTTTCTACCGTCAATTTCTTTCCTTCCCCTTCTCCATCTTTCGGAGTAAAACAGAGCCCAAGAGAAATAGTGTTCTTGCTTGCAACAGTACTTTGCGAAGCATGATGCAAACAAAATCGAATGGGTTCACAAAATGTAAAAATCACCAGATGCAAGAAGAATTACGCCAAAATGGTTAGGATTGGGTAAAAAAACACAAGCTCAATTCAAGTGATGAGAGCATTGTTTATTCAATTGTGCATAATCTCTGATACGATGAGTACAAGTAAATATGATACCTGACATGAAACAAATGCTCTTCGTATGGTTTCCGACTAAATGATATTGATTTCCTTGAGCCAAGCCGTATGCAGAGGGCATGGATCTGGCTTTCCTTCTGCTAGTGCCTTTTCTGTGAGCGAATAAAACCAACCATTCCTCCAGTTGAACTGTACATTTAGCAGACAATGTTCTACCATATCACGAATGCTGCTAAATAGGATCGTATCATTCGATCTTAAGCGTGCTCACCTCTTTAACAGCAGTTGGAAAATGTGCGACTGCCCTGGAATAAGCACACAGCCTGTCTGCCATTCCTCCTTCAAATGTTATTCCCTTTTCTGCAGCAGCAGCAGATGCTAGTTCCGCAATGAGGCTTTCTACCTGTAATCAACACTTACAAAGTAAATAGGCACATTCATGCAGATTAGGTGAAATCCAAACATTAACTATGAGGTGGTTGTTTCGGTTGGTCTGTGATATTCTCTATTACAAAAGATCTCTAGTGGAGACAGTTGACTGGATTAAAATTTCCAAAACAATATAGAAAGGTTCACAATGCCAAATTCCAATAGTCTTAGGCAAAAATAAGACCATGAGTGTTATCTTTCATTCCCTCACAAACAAGCCGTACAAAAACATATGAGTAGCCACATCTCCCGCGTGTTTTCTCAGCTTTGGAGTTAATTGTAAGAAGAGGGTCTCCAAAATGATTTATATATAAAATCATAATCAAATCTAGAGTCATTTTGAAAATCCTTAGTAACAATGTATAACCCAGAGTTTATTCTGATATCATCCTCTTTTTGTAAATGACAGGTTAGCCATACAAGTCTGCACTTCCATTTTGTCTCTACAATTTTCCAAACAGATCAATTTACATTGTATTGGCTACGTCATAGGCTTACCTCAGTCCGATATTCCTTTTCAACAACACCAACAGTAGCTCCTGGATGACGAGCTCCAACAAGCATGAAAGCTGAGATCCATATCAGCTTCTCCAGCATTTGCTTCTGAAAAGCTTCCTTTTCAAGGACCTTAATCCAATAATTCATTATATATAATTGTCAGCATCATCATCATCCTATCAAGAGTACAACTACAGATACTGTTAAAGGCCATTTTGAGAGTAAGGAAGCTTAAAGTGCAGAAAGAGCCAAAATAATTCTATCGAAATGTGCATGTATAAGATTGATCACGAATCTTGAAGTGTGGCTTTTCTAAGGAATCATTTTATGGAAGAAGAATATTTTGGTTCAAATTCAACTTTTAAATTAGTTGTTTTGAAGATTTTTTTCTTAAATACGGCTGGTTTCGCCAAGCCTTGATTGCAAACATTTTATAGTTATTGCAGGGGTCTAGGGATGAAATCAAGTTTGATGGCCCAGGTTATGGTACCAATTGCCAAATCTTTTTTCTCCCTAAATTTGTTTACGCTATTGCAAACTCATGAAGATGTCTGATAACAAGACTACCACAAAAGCTTCTTTTTCCATAACAAACTTAAATCTCCCTTTCATCTTAAGAAGATGACCATATCTACTAGGATATAGCTTCATATTGTCCAAGCAAGTGTATTGGAGCTGTATAAACAGTTTGATAATTCTAGGATGATTCAGATGATTAATAGCATGCAGATATTGAATCTGAATCTTTGCTTCTTCAGGAGCTGCAAAATTATGGTCAACAAAAGAAGCATCACACAAAGTTACATGGCTCAAGGACCATAGATTATTACTTACTGGGATTGTCTACAAGCTACAGAGTTCACTAAGGGTTCAATGACAGCTTCTTGACCTGAAAGCTTTGCTAAGTGACGTTCTAATTTTTAGTAAGGTTTATTCTTCAGTTGCATGTAAGCGTGTAGTAGAAGTTCTAACAGCATCACCAACTCTCTTAGCTAGGTATGCATGTATCAAAGGTGTTCTCTTCTACTCTAATGAGGAGGGCAGTGAACTCTTCATAAAGTATCATATTGAAGCAGTAACCCATGGCCAATTTCCTCAACGTAGCTATAAATTTAAAGAAAAAAGGCCTTAAATTCCTATACAGCTTACTTTTTGTGTGTGTGTGTGTGTGTGTGTGTGTGTGACTGGAGAAGGTCAGCACAAATGTTTAAACATGTGAAGCAATTTTCCATCCGTGGAACACCACGAGAAACCACAACATGAGAGCTCATACCTTGCAAGAAAGGCCACCACTGTGGAGACGCGCCGCTATCGCTGGTGCCCATTTGCCGAATGCTGCTGTCAACCCTTCAGGGTTAGTGTCAGTCTTCCCATCAACCGGAGCTTCTCCAAGCTTCGACACAGCAAAATACGCCAAGACCTGATCTGCATCACCCAATCCCTTGCTTTCGAGCCACGGTTCAAGCATACCATTCTGGAAGAACACCAAATCTGCCACCACATTGCGATTCCAAATTAAAGCCAGGAAAGAGAGGGACTTCATTCGTGTTTAGGAAGATTAGGTTAAGTGCAGACCGTTCCACCGGGAGCGAGGGGTGGAAGCGAGGACGGCCTCGAGGTCATCGTTGCGGGTACAAACAAGTATCGGGCCTTGGAAATCGGCAGGCACCGGCTGACCCCTTCCTACGATGACGTCACGACCGTCTCCGAGGGATCGCAGCATCTGGCCAACCCTCCCTCCGCCGACGATCACCGCGGGCGCCACGGCGGTGCCCATCGTCGCCGTGGAAGCCCTAATCCCACGCCTAGGGAGTGGATAGCAGCAGCGGGAGAAGAGGCGGGTGGTGGCCGTAGACGGTGCCAGGGAAAGCTTAACGGCGGTCGGCATCTCGGCGGCGGAGAGGCCTCATGGTAGCGCCCGTTATGGCTCGATATGTGAGCGAGTGAAGTAGAGGAGAGCCACCCGTTTTGCTGTAATCCGATTTGGTTCAGCTCATGCTCACGTGACGACCCCGTGACCTTGTATGCACTTTTGCCAGAGTCTGCTCTGGTCAAAAAATAATTAAAAAATAGATATGAAAATTAATTTGATATGCAAATCAAAACCAGTCCTCTGATCAGATCAATAGAAGAAAACCAATTGATTCAAACAAAATCTTTGCTAAGAATCATCAACGGCTCGAACGAGGCCAATGAAATATTATGAATCATCCATGAAAACCAATGTTAGAGGGTGGTCGTTTCAAGAATCAAAAGAACTTGAGTTTGCCCTTGTACAAAGAAGCAGCTTTGGCCTCGCAGAGAGCCTTTTCAGCTCCGGACATCCCAGAGCATGTATTTGTAATTGTAGGCCCCAAAGTGACAGCAAAGTACAGATAGATGGTGCATAGGAATGCCAATAGAGCTAGCATTGTCAAGAGGAACCTGTGTCGGTCGAAGAGAACAGACCAGCCACCAGGCTCGTCGAGGCCTGATGCTTGCTTCTTAGACAAGGATGCGAAGAAATTTGCTGGCAGTGATCTCCTTCGAGGAGAAGATACTGAATCAACAGCCATCATCTTTTAAGCTGCCTGAGGTCCTGTATAAGATAAGAAGTGAATAAAATGGAAGAATTTGAATGATATGTTAATCATATTGTGCATGAAAAGTGAAATAGCTAACAGAAGAAGAAAAAATTATATAAAAACCACGTTTTCTAGCATTCTCGAATTTCTTCGTATTATATGAAATTTAGCATAAATAAATTGAGGATATAATGATAAAACTGATTGAACTAGAATCTGATAGAAATTTGTGGTGGAATGATATTGCATTCAAGATATATTGTGAAAGATGGTGACTAGGAGGAAAAGATGATGAACATAGCGGTTGCATAGGAGGTTCCAAGGAAGGAGTGAAGAAAATTAGATCATTGCATTCACTTGGGCAAAACCATACTAATATAAGATTTCAGTGCACTGAACAAAGGAAAGCATAGTATGAACACACCGGAAATGAAACAAGCTAAACGTGCATGGACAAGATGATAAATGGTAAGAAAGGATGAAGAACATAGAGGATGCATAAGGAAAAACTAAGTACAAAACATACATATATGGTAAGAGAATTGTAAAGAAAGAGATTTATGAGCAAAAATAAATAAGTTGGATAATCTATGTTGGCTAACAAAATCAAACAAGATTTAAACTACCTCTTTGACGCAAAGGTGTTGAATGGGTAGAAAACAAAAAATGAATCCCTAAGCATGTAACAGGCATAAGCTTGAAAAATACTGACAATAAAATATTTGTACAAAAGGCAATCCATTGCATTAGCTATGAAGCTAGGAAGGTTTTGCTTTACTTCAATGTGCATACCATTGAGATAACGATTAACCAACCCCTACAACAGATGCTAACCACATCAACTTAGCTGGTTGTTAACAGAAAATATCTATGCTCAACGCTTATGTCAGTGGACTAAAAAAGAAAGCTAAAATTTTATGAAATGAGATCTTCTTCCTATTCTCACAAGCATAATTCGCATGCAAAATATACTTCTTCTTCATGTTCTACGGGTAGTAGAGCATTATCCTTATGTGTTTCTTGTTCCTACTGCTATTGTCAAGTACAACTCCGTGAATGTGAATAAATGACAAACTTCATATCATCTCATATTTGCAAAAGGGTAGATGAGAAGGAACTAATTTGGCTATTATTGATTTCGCCCAATAATTCATATAAAAAAGGGAAGTGAAAAAGGTCTTCATGCATCCTCAGAAAACTAATCTGCAAACTCATGGGATGACCCAACACACTCTCAAGCATTTCACTCATCACTATGCCGCATCGACCACAGCATACCAATACGGAAAAATCAATGATCTCAGCAAAAATAATTCTGCATTGGCCCGATCCATTATGATACTCTTCCATAAGCAAGCAACCTCTACATAGACATGAGAAAAAAACATAGAATCTTACAGAAATCGCCGCAGCCACAAACCTAAATGGTGGCTCCAATTCCAAACGTCGAGATCTATCAAGAAACGGCGGAACTCTAAACGCAGACGAAAGACCTAAGGGATGAAAGTAACCGTCGGTGCCGAGAGGTGCCCGGATGAAGACTCTCGCCGATCGGATCCGCCGAAGGAGCGGCGAGAGAGAGAGACTGAAGCGGCACGCGCTATTCTAACAAGCTTCGAGTCAATAAAACGGTTCATTCGAACCGACACAATACGTTAATTCACGAATGAACCGGCCGGTTTACAGTGCGCTGGACTATCCGTGCCACAGCAACCTTCGCTTAACTCTCAGCCAATTGCAAGCCAACACGCGTGCCAGTTAATTACATCTTGTTAAACCACACAGAATCATGGTTAAAACTGCATAATTATAGGATTGAGACATGCACTCAGCCCACAGGTTTATCCTTCCTTTCCTTTGTGCTCTTCTAATCATCATCATCAGCATCATCATTTAGATTTTAGAAGAAGTAATTGAAACTTATCTGATACATTGCACTAACCATAACTGATTAGTGTGAAAAGACAATCCATGTCTTAGTTTGTTCATCGGCTAGCTTGATCGACTTGATTTGTTTGTGTTAAGACACTAAGGCTCAATCTTCATATCTAGAGGAAGTGGATTCTTATTTTGAAGCTAGCAACTACTCCACTTGATTATGTTTTGAGAAAGAAAAACATAATAAATATCATAGAGAAAAAGATAGATATAAAATCCAACTACAAAATCCAAATGTTTGGCTTCATAAATCCAATAAAAATCATACACAAGAAATCATGGTCTTTGCTTTGCTCATCCCCTTCTTGCCTAACCAATTGATGCACTTGAGAGTGGAACCCTTTCTATCCTTTCAAAGGACGTTAATTATATTACCAAAAGCAATTGGCAAAGGGGGTTCCAAAGCATAGATTGGAACTCGATGCTAAAATAAAAATAAAAATAAAATAAAAAATATTTGCAAGAGATGATCAAATAGAATTGAATTGCCATGGAAGAAAGAGAGTGAGAGAGATATGGCCCCACCATGCACCTTGCCCTTGTACATGATCTCTCATTCCTTGAATGGTGCCTTTCATGAGTCCCTCCATTACTTCTTTGCATATCTAGTGCATTCCTCACTACTCACTAGCCTTGAAGGAGATGGCTAATGATGCATATAATATTTTGGTGTGGGACCCTTACCATTGGATAAGTACACACCCAATGCCTCGATGGGGATCCATAAATACAAATTTTAAGGAGGAATATTTTGTTGGGATCATGTCATTTGATTATCTTAATATATAATTACAAATATCTTGTGAGGAAAATAGTTATTTATTTATTTTGTTCACATTGCTAGCAGATCTCATTGAACTTTACAAAATTTTAGAAATCTTTCAAATTTAATTATTCAAATTTAATCAAATTTGCATAAATTGAATTAGCCATCTTTATAAATGCTTGCTCATCTACACACCACACAACAACACGCCACTCGAAGCAGAGCTCAAGACTTTACAATGAGGCCGATGAACGGATTCCACAGCTCCGCCGCCGTCGCGTCGCCACCGAATGCCACCCACCGACCCACCAGCCTTCCTCACTCGGCGTTGCACTCCCCCGTCCCGTACCTCTTCGGCGGCCTCGCCGTCATGCTCGGCCTCATCGGCTTGGCCCTCCTCATCCTCGCCTGCTCCTACTGGAAGCTCTCCGCATATCTCGACTCCGAAGGAGACGCTGCTGTCGGAAGAGGCTCCGGCGCAGACCCCGAGTCTGCCCATACCGCCGCCGGCGTCCCTGTCAAGCGCCCGCCTGCCTTCGGGGAGAGCTTCGTCGTCATCATGGCGGGCGACTGCAAACCCACCTTCCTTGCCACCCCTACCGCCGGAGTCTCCTCCGCGTCTTCCTTGGCCCACAGGAGCGACGACGCCGGGGACGCCGCGGCCGTGACAGACGAGAAGAAGACGGAGACTGCGGCGAGTTCACCGCCCGGTGACGCGACCCAAGGGCGCCGGAGTGACTAATTAAGTTTTTCACATACATATTTTTTCCCTCTATCCTTAGATTGTACAATTTTCTATAATTTTAAAGATATTATGGTCTTTTCTGAATTGGTTTAAGCAGTAAAATTATTTTCATTATTTAAAAAAAATGGTCAAAACTCACAGTTTGTTTTTCAAACAAAAATAATTTTGCAGTTAAACTTTTTTATCAAAACTTATTGAATAGATTATCCTAAGGTGATTGGCTCGACTCATTTAAATTTTTTACATAGGGTAAATAGCAAAGCACGAACAATATATCGCTCTACAACCAGGATTATTTTTCCACATAGAAAATTAATTCATAGTGCATCATAATTTGAAATTGATCCATGAATGTCTGATTAATTATGAAAATATCTTATTGAGATTATAATCAAAGTCTTATGTTGAAAATACATAAAGAATATCATGAGTTTATAAAATAGAATTTATAATATTATCTATTTTATCTAAGTTATTGTGATTTTTATTTTTGAACTTTTTTCAAAATACCCCAATACTAATAGAAATATCTTTTATTTAATAAACTCATGATTTTTTCCAATATAGAACTTTGATTGTAATTTCAACAATCATCCCTTCAAACAAAGGACCACCATGCTCTAATTGAGACCACTCTTTCCCACTGTGTTGGGGCGCACGTCTTCCGTGAAATACCACTTGCCTTGATAATTTATAATATCATAGATTCTATTTGAAATCTTCTACCATTATTTTCATGGTTTAGACCTCTCTTACCTCCTTGCTTTTTTTGTAAGATTTCGATTGTGAATTCATAAGATGGAAGATATCTCTATTGGTATAAGATATTTTAGGTAAAGTTCAATAATAAAAACAATTAGGATTTAGATTTAAAATAAATAATATCATATTATTATAGAGATATGTAAATTCTATCTATCATAGTAAGTGGTGTTCCCAGTAGTATACGTAAGGCATGTGGCCAACCATAGTGACCTTCATTTGAAAGAAAGATTGTTAGGATTATAATTAAAGTCGTATATTAAAAATATAGAGAGAATATATGAAGAATGCTGTAAATTTAAGAGATGGAAGATATTTAAGTATGTGATCATTCAAAAATAAAATAAAAATAAATAAATATAAAACAGGCAATATGATATATAATATATGTGAATTATGTAGATCAACACATTTTATCGTTGCACTATTCATGCTATAAAGGAAAGTAAGTTGATTGATGAGGACAAACGAAATGAGAATACAGTTTCTGATTGATATGGAAATAAAAGTTTGGGATGGATTGATACGGGTGTATATTGGTTAAAATTGCTTCAACCAAAACGGATCTAATTTTAATAAAATTGATTAAATATTATCTTATTTTTTTGTTAAAATTATTATAACGCAGAGTAGTTTTGATTAAACTACTATAATATAAAAAATAGATGAGAATTATTTGAAATTATTTTGACACATAAATTTAACTAAAATTATTATAAATAATCACATTAAACTCTATCTAATTATAATATAAATTTTTAATACTTCAATTTATGACTTTTGAAGTGACAATCAAAATTGAAGTCCCCACAAATTCAATAATAGAATCATTAAAAAAATTTATCTCTTAGCGAATCAAATCCCCACCTATCACTATAATTTAATAATACGATTAGACAAAATTTCAGGAAATTTTGAAATTTTGTTAAATTCCAAATTTAAAAGAAAAATAAAAGGAGAGGATCAAAAAATCCCCTCGCTTCCTTTTTTCTTTTTTTTTTACCTTCTATTTTTGTTTTATTCATTAGTAAATACACTACCCACCAAACACGAAACAGGATCAGAAGGGCACGAGGCCGTAGTCGGTCTCCACCAACGCGAACTCTGCCGCCGCCGCCACCTCCATCTCCACCTCGTCCCTCTTCGCGAACCGCCCCTTGATCCGCGGCCGCGACTCGGCGTAGGCCTTCCGAGACGCGTACCTGATCATCTTCTCGAACCGCCGGCTCTTCCGCTTCTCTCGGTACCTCATCACCCTCGCCTGCCGATCCGTCCGCGCCGCCGCTCCGGTGTAGGCATTCGCGACGTCTGGCGCTGTGCCCCCGCTCGCGCTCCCGTCCGGCACCACACCCGCCTCTGACGACGATACCTGCTACGATCCAACCGCAATCGGGTAAGAAATCGTAGATCAGCATCAAAAAGGGCTCTTAGATCTGAGGGCTTGGTGTGTACTTACGCTGTGGCTCATTGATTGGGTGAGGTAGGAGCTGTAGGAGGGATTCGATCTGCCACGGTCAAACTCGACGGAGGCATCGGGCTGGAGGAACGACGGAGGCGGCCGAGATTCGATGACTCCGGCGAGCTTGGAGAGGAAGGGAACGACGCTGTCCGTCTGGTGGATTTGCGCTGCTATCGAAGCGGCGTATTCCATGCCAAGGCACGAATCCACATCCGAGAAGAGGTAATCCGTATAGTTAAGCTCCGGCGCTGCTCCGGTCTGCTTGGGTCCCGCCGCGTCCGTCGCCGCATCTTCCTCGTTGAGCAGGAACGCGGCTACGGCGGAGTAGGGTTTGAGCGGCTCGAGGAAGGGGAGGAGCGGGGCGCGGTCGTGGCGGCGGGCGAGGGGGTTGGCGCAGTGTATGTCGGCGTCGCAGGCGACGCAGAGCGCCGCAGCGTCCGCCTTGCAGGTGACTGCGGCGGGCGCCTGCTCGCACACCTCGCAGACCCAAACGCGCTCGTGGCGCCCGCCGCCGGCGAACACCTCCGCTCCGCCGTGCACCCTCGCGTCGCACACCCCGCAGAGGTACGCCGCGTCCGCGCCGCAGTACAGCACCGCCGACGCCGCCTTGCACGCGTCGCACCGCCTGCGCTCCCAAATTCTTCCTTTCGCCTCCGCTTCACTCGCCATTTGCTCTTCCTTTCGAGTTTAACTTCGAACTTAAAAATCGGTTTAACGGGTTAAATAGAAGAATGCAACCCGACGACACCACCAGATGGTACACATCGGCACCCGTTCTCTGATTGGTGGGACCAAACATGGGTCCGCTTGTTTGATGAGTGATGGAGCGGGTGTCATTGCAACAAAGAAATAGTCAGTGACGTGAACTTTGACATAGTTTAGAGAGACCGGTGAATACGTGGCGGCTCCGACACCAGGCGAAATGATACGGGAACTTTAAAACGGGTAGGCATTGGTGGCACCACATCCACGTATTGTCGCTGTGCCGACGTGGGCCCCGTGAGCCACGAGGTGTGCAAAATCTTCAATTAATTATTATCTCATCTCTTATTTAATATTTATAATTCTTGAAGCAGGGCTATAATTACTAACGCGTGAAAAAATTAAACTCCCATAATTCTAAAATCCAGGTCAGATATGCTTGACTGCTATTTGTCATTATTATTTAGATATTAAACATGTGGCTCCATTTAAACTAGAGCACATCCTTATTTCTCTTCTCTGGGTGAATTAATTAATTCCGAAAGCAGAGTTTTCCTGACGATGGCGATGACGTCAACGCTCCCGCCTTTGCCATCCGCGCCAAAGTTCAGGACAGGCGACGGGTACCTCCTCCAACGACTGGCGCCTCCGTCGAGACGCGGAGGCTGCAGAGCGGCCCGGCTAATGTTTTCCTGGCAAATAGTTGCAGGGGATCCGCAAAGTAGCGCGAGCGAAAAGGTTGTGGGGCCCGGTTTTTAATTGCGCGAAAACGTGTCGGTGTTACGCCGTGTTTTAACAGCGACTGATATCCGTTTGACCAGCATATATCGGATTTTTAATTCAATATGTGTTTTCCCTTTTTTTATAAAAAAAATAGATGGACATATAATTTCTTACTTTATTTGTTTCCTTCTAATTATAGAACAAATAGATACATCCACCGTTAAATTATCTTAGCGTTAATCAGCCTCTTAGTTCTAATTATGGCAATTAGGTTACTTGTTAAGGACTTGACTAATTAAATTATAGTTGACTGCTACGTGTCTATCTATATCCACCTCAAACCGGTCAATATGTCGGGAAAACCGACTGCATAATTTATTTTTTAAAAAAATTGTAGTTTATAAACATGATGTGGGATGTTTACCTAACTATTTTTCTTTTTCTTTTTATGTTATCTTAATTATTAATATTTTGACTTACTTTGTTGGAATATTCTGGAAGGACTGAGACAGTCACACCGGCCAAACTGGTTTGTTTATCTTGATTTGAGACATCCGTAAGCTTTGGAATCTTGTGATAACTTTGGCAAATCTTAGATGTATCTTTTATAGATTTACGACATTGAATCTTTGGGGACGTATCTAAACTCGGTCTAAAGTTTCTCAATTTTTAGATATGCTTGTTGTTAGGGAGAAAGTAGGTATAGTTTTAAATAATCATGATTTTAAAATTAAGTTGGCATCTCATCTAATTAAAATCAGAGACACCCATTTAATATGAACTATCCAAATTATCTGATTATTCAGTCATGTACAAACTGACATGTAGCTTCTACACGATGTACTAATTACATGTTAGCTTCTATAACGTGCAAAAGTTAGCAATTAGTCTTCTATAACAATGATTTTATGTTATTTTGATTTTGTTTCTTTAAAGTGATAACCTGATTAAAATAATATTTCAATGAGAAAAATAATGACAATGGAAACTACATGATACTCATTACATTTTAAATGAACATTATTAGATAAAAGTTAGCATTTGTAGAAGCTAGCATGTAGCTTCTACATCGTACAATAATTAGTTGCTAACTTCTACAATAATGATTTTATATTATTTTAATTTTACTTCTCTGAGTGATAATTTAATTAAAATAATATTTTAATGAGTAAAACAATTGATGAAGACTCTATGATACTCATTATATTTCAAATAAATATATTATATAATTACAATCTGCAACTTCATGCATTGTAGAAGCTAACATATAACTTCTACACCGTGTAGAAGTTAGCAATCAACTTTTACACGGTATAGAAGCTAGCAATCAACTTTTATACATTGTAGAAGTTATATGCTAACTTCTGTATGATCAAGTAATCAGATAATGCAAGGATATTTTTGACCGTTTGTGTTAAATGAGATGCACATTTGATTTTAATTATAGATGGGATTTTGTGTCAATGACGATTTTATATATACATGATGACCATCATTTTGATTTTTATTATAAAATAAAAATAAATAATAATTAACTTACCTATTGTTTTGTTGTTGTTGTTAGTAACGAACACAAATGATATAGAAAATTCTCCTATGTTTTGCTTTTTCATTATTTAATTATATAGGCTATATATAAATTTAAATAATTAATCATTAATTAAAATATTTTACACACATAATTGTATAAGATATAGTTAACTATATCTATAAAATTGTGAAGTGATGCCTGTAACGTTTTTTTAGGCAATAGCTCAACTAATGAATACAAAAAGAATGTGGTGAAATTTTCATCCTCACTAAGATGTTTAGGCCACGGCCCAAATACGAGCCCATTGGATCATTGGTCGAGGCCTTGTTGCTGCAATGGAAGGAGGGGGAAGTGTCTATCCAGCGGCTCCAAACGATCGGTCATACGATTATAATTGATTACGATGAAAGAAACTAGTATTATTTTGATGTTCGTCGAGATTCGAACTCTTGTCTACTTCTGCAACTCTAGTCTTGTTATCACCAACTCAACTATTTCGTAGTTAATTAGGTAGTCTCATAAATGCCCTTAGGGTTATAATGTAGTGTAACAATAATGTATTTTTGTAGTTAATTAGGCATTCAGGAGTTAATTTTTAACTATGGTACACTACATATTAATTTTTAGATCACTAGTCATTTCAAAAATATCTTAAAAGCCTTAAAACAAACTTTAGTATTATTATTAGTAACAATAAATTTAGTGATAGGACTTTTTTTTAATAAAATAAAAAATTTGAGACTTTAGTATTATTATTAGTAACAATAAATTTAATTATTTGAATCTTAACTAATACACTATATATTAGGATTTTTTAATAGAATAAAAAATTTGAGATATTGATGGTGGGAGGAGTAGTTCGTATTCTCAAATTTACCCAAAAGTGAAAAAAAAAGGTTTAAGTGAAAGAAATGGATAATTATTATTCATTAAAAATTGTTCTTTGCGGTGGCTAAATGATTTGGATCATGTAAATATTTTGCAAATCGAAATATTTCAAGGATGAAATAAATTTTTGAAAAAAGTTAATATCATAATAATATATTTATTTTTCTTTATGCCGTCGTTTTTTGCCTCCGCTGCGATTCACCGGAGTTTTCGAACGAATCCAATTTTGAAGACGAAGTCTGAGCAATCACGGCGAGGAAGAGAGGAAGATGATGATTTAGAGGCAGAGATTGATTGGAACAGCACTGGCTACAGAAGCGGAGGAGAGGGCGACGACGGAAGAGGATCGAAACCCTTTCTAGGTCAAGGAAGCTCGCAGTCGTATCGCTACCTGCGGCGCGGCTTTGCTTCAAGACGCCAGCTCCGGCGCTCCTCCTCGCAGCCCCACTGCCAAGGTTCGATCTTCTTTTTTCACCTTATTCGCCCTTTTTCCTCCGCTTCCGCCCTGACGCGCCGCTTCAGACGGGTTGTCGATCGGAGAGTGCGGATTAGGGTTCCGGAGGCAGTATGCAATGTGATCATTCTCGAGCTCCTGACCCCGGAATCTTTTGCTTCTCGAGTTGGGTCCAGTTCTTCTAGGGTTTGGGCCCGACTTGATCGCGATTTACTTCAAGATCGAGTCTTTCAACTAGATTGGAGCTCGGGAACATTGCCTTCTAGTGCCCGGTTTTTGGTCTAGGGTTTTTTGTGGCCCGAAATTGAGATTTTGACCAGCTTGTTTTGAGATGGGGTCGATGTGACTGGTTCTTGCTCCTTCAATATTTTGGAAGCGCCTCAAGATTTAGTTTATTTGATTAGAAGACAACAAGGGCATTTTGTAGCTCAGAGTTGATTTTCTAAGTAACATGGCTGCCGTTCACTGAGAGATGCCGAGATCAGAGCCTTTGCAGTACAGCCGGATCAATGCCAAAGATCTCAAGATGCAGATAGTTAAAAATCTTGGGCGTGAGCGATCACAGCGATATTTTGTTTCTTTGAATGGGTTGTTGGCTCAGAAGATGAGCAAGTCAGATTTCAACAAGTTCTGCATTCCTCTCCTTGGCCCGGAGAATATCTCCTTGCACAATCAACTTATTCGTGCAATCCTTACAAATGCTTTACAGGCGAAAATCCCACCCAGAATTTCCCTTGATAAGGCTGCTTTTAAGGCTGTTGGAAAGAAACCATCCCATGATGCAAATGTGGTTAATCATGTAGCTGCACCTTCATCTTCAAAAAACACTGTATTGACTAATGGGCACATCTCGCCAACACCAATCCACAAGTCCAAATTGGTCAACTATGATGAGAGAACCAAAGACCACCCTGGTGCTTCTCTCATACAGAATGGAAGAACAGAAGTTGCTCTTCAATCTTCTGTGTCATCAGACAACAATGTTCTTAGAGAGAATGGATTCCTTGCTCCTTCCCGTTTAAAAAGACTCATCCAGCAGCAGCAGCAAGATGATTCCTCTGAACCACCTATGAAGAGACTGAGGGCAGAATGCATTACACCTAGCAATCAAGCTGAAGCTGTTCATGAGATCAATGGTGTGGTTGATAATGTGACTGTGGAGGATCCAAAAGAATTGCGACAAACTGGTGACTTTAACACCAAGAGAGATCCTTTACAGGCCCCACTTGGGATTCCTTTCTGTTCTGCAAGTATAGGCGGGGCACAAAGATCTTTCACTTCGGTAACTGATTCTAGCAGTTGTAGTCTCGGCAGCAGCTGCTTTTACTCTGGAGAATTATGCGACAGCATGGCTCTGAAGAAAAGGATGGAAAAAATAGCAGAAGCACATGGCTTGGTGGGAGTTGAATTGGACTGCGCTAATCTATTAAATAAAGCTATTGATGCTTATTTGATGTGCCTAATTAGATCATGTGCCGAATTAGTAGGAGCAAGGCCGAACCATCCGAGGCATTCAAGCTTCAAGCAGCAAGCTCAGGTCAACCCCATAAATGGTGTCCGGTCTGGCAATCATACTTATGTACAGAATAATCCAGTGTCTTCAGAGCACACACAAAGGCAGAAAACATGCAACTCCATGTCTGTGGAGGATTTTAAGGTGGCAATGGAGTTGAATCCGCGTCAACTAGGTGAAGATTGGCCAGTGCTAGTTGAAAAAATATACTTCAAATCAAATGAAGAATAAGACAGTTTCAGGGTTTCCTTTGTTCTGTCAATTCTTTTATGGTGGATCTTTAAGAACCTCGAGAATTGTTTTATTTTTACTTCTCATATCTATTGGAGCATTAGCACGGAGTAGAGCACCATTCTTTTATATATATTACTGGTGAGTTCAAGTGGATCAAAATAAGTCAGCCTCAGAAAGAGGGAATGTTGGCTCATTGTTATTTGTTTGGAAACCATAATGAGGCATGTTCCACCTGTACACGAGATGTCAAGCTTTAACATGGTTCACAGCATTAATTAGAGATCAGTTTTGCAGAATACTAATGTAGTAGTGTCTGATGTTGATCGATACAGATGAAAGCCAGTCATGTAGGATTTGCAGGAGTGACTGTCTGTGACATTAACTGCATGAATTCCTATAGTAGTTTTATTAATGTGATTCCTTTTGAAGAAAAGGCTGTGCCATTTCATTACCCTACAGTTCCCAAAAAGTCCCTGCAAGGTCCCATGTACCTATTTTTACTGTTATGGGATTATAATCTAAATTTTCTTTTGGTTTTCTGAGTTTCTCTATACATCGTTCATTGGCACTGCAATATTTTTTTTCTCATGAATCATTTTGCCCTAATTCATATCAATTACATTTGCAATATTAGCATCCTGAAGTTTCTTATCATCAGTTGAACTGCTTGCATTGTCACCTTTTAGACACACAGGAGACCAGGAGCAACACTATATCATTCTCAAAGTTTCTGAGAAACCATTGTATATAATGCTACCTGTAGAAACAATTGAGAGTTAAAAAGTTTGAATGTTGGATTGTTTGATAGCTTAAATTGTAAATTTACTTCCTGCAATTACAATCTTTGAAGAACCTACTACAGTAAAAGGATGTGGTTGCAAAAGACAAATTTTTAATAGGAACTCTTAGAAGATCTCATAGCTTTATCATTTATTTTCCTGATATCTGTTATCATTTACTTCTAGTACTAACTTGTGTTATTGTAGCCAATCCCAAACATGGCTTGATGACAACAATGATGATTACTCTATCATAGTAATACGGAGCGGGATTTGTCTCTCGCTTCCATGAATTGTAACATTTCATTCTTCCATGAACCCTTCGAGTCTCTAGATTCCAACTAAAGTCTCTTGTACTTGTCCTTAGTTTTTTGCTGATCACAGGTGGCCTTTATGACTGCAACAATCTCTTTGTGCTTGCTTGTCTCATATTTTCCTCCAAAATATCGCTCATAATGGGGATGGATGATGATTCTATTACTTCTACCAATCACTGGAGATGTTATTTTGTATTCTTATTAATTGTAGATACTTTGGTCACTATGAAGTAAAGAGGAACTTTTGCTACAGTAATGTTACTCCTTTGGATAGTTTCTTTCAGCCACACTAACTACCAAGATGATCATCCGAGCTCGACTGAAATACAGAGGTAAGTGGAAGTATCCTGAAGGAAAAAAACTGGATCCTCATTAAAGCTCATTATTCTTCAATTAACTCATATTCTAACCATTATATAATTTCTTTATCTGTTCTTAATTACAGTGGATGCTTACCTCCAATCATAAAGCCGAAATTTCTCAGTACAAACACAAGAAGATGGATAGCCAGTTTCTAAGAGTTACACTGGTACTTCTATTAGTTGATCCATGTTCTTAATTGTTGCAGGAGCAAGTATTTGCTTCCACAAGAACCCTTGCAATAATTTATTATGGAAGTTTTACAGAACTGTACTTGCAATTATGATTGGCCGAATCATCGCAATGGAAACGATTTGATACAATCTTAGATCTACACATCTATCCTTGCCACTCAACTTCAGTAAATACTACTTTGTTTCGTAGAATACTTTTTAGTGGCCATTATTATGCATTATGCACAGTGATATTCTACCAGTTTTTAAGCTATACATGTCAACCTGAACATATTTGGTACTTGTTTCTGTAAAATGGATGTCAATATAGTTGATAAAGGTTTGATTGTTGTTGTTGTTCTTGTTTTTGTTCATGCTAAGCAGTTTGATCGGTTGACATGTCTATTCTGAAGTCCCAACTTGTTAGGGCAGAAGCACTAGTGCGAGAACAAAATGGGCCATCCAGTCGGCCCAATTTGGGTCCATTATAGGATTGAATGGACGATAATGGACGGCCCAACCAACCCATAACTCTATGAAAGGTTCCCAAAGCCCTAAATCCTTCCGAACTCATGCCGGCGTTTGCTTCTCCGTCCCATTTGCGTTCTCGATGGCCAGAAGCAGCCGTTGGCGGCGGCGATCGCAGGGGGCAAGGTAACTGACGTTTCCTCTCTGGTTCTCTCTCGATGCTCCCTTTCGAGATCTCCTCTTTCCATAATCGGCTCCTAAAAAGAGTCGAACAGCAGGCGCTTGGTGATCTATGGCGACGAACCTTTCTGCTGCATGGAGCCGATGTGATTTCGATGAAACCCTAGATACCTCACTGCAACTCGGGGCGGCGACTGCCTTCGCTCCGTCATCTTCCCTCTTGGCGGCCAAAAGCAGTCATCGTAGGCGCGATCGCTGTAGAAAAGGTGGCTGACAATTTCCTGCCTACTTTTCTTTCTAGATCTGTAAGATTCAAGTTGTCCTCTTTCGCGATCTCTCTCTCTCTCTCTCTCTCCGTAATCAACTCCTAAAGTGAGTCAAACAGTAGGCGCTTGATGATCCATTGCGGTCCTGTCTGCCGCAAGGAGCCGATATGATTTCGCCAGGCGAAGATGGCTTTGGATGTCTCGTGCATCGTTCACCGCCACAGTACCTGGCCACTTTTTCGACAAAAATGTTTAATTTCCGTCTTTTCTCGATCCCGTTCCTGCTTTTTTTCGCATTGCTATTTCTCTACTTTCTTTCGACTATACCTAGCCACATTTTCGCCCAAAAGATTTATTTTTCCGCCTTTTCTCGATCCGTTTCCTTCTCTTTTTTTTCACGTTGCTATTTCTCTTCTATCTTTTGGTTGTGATTTGGTTGGAAGAATGGCATTACTTCAGACAACGGGTGCTTGGTTGATTAGGTAACAAGCAACCTTTTGCACGGTGCCTACAGAAAGAAACTGCCGCACGATGGCTGTGGACGTGCTCAAAGCGTTAGCCTTCTTGCTCATCCGGAGTTGCAACATTTCTCTGTCGCATAAATTTATTCCAATGTTTGTAAAATTGTTCGCTTTTATTAACAAATTGGTTCTAGTGGTTGCATTTTTATCGTGCGACCTTTGATTTCGTCATTGATTGCATGAACTGACTTGCGAGTTATATCAATCGTTTGAAACTAGGTTTTGGTGTCGAGATGTCAAATGAGCCGCTGCTGTTGATGATTTCGTTCATGACAGCTACACTCAAATAGTCGTGACCGCCGGAAGCCTGCCGCTGCTGATGCTCGAGGTGGTGGCGCTCCTCTGGAAGGACGACGAGGTTGGAGAAAATGGCGCCGGCGAACAATCACATGACGCCGTAGAGGAGCTGGATGAAGCTTGTTCCGATGTAACGATGCAACTTGAGCTTCACGTACGGGGACAGACCAAACCTTTCTCGTATAGTTATTTCAATGTTTTTATATAAAATATTTAAATCATGAAATTTTAAGTGCGTGTTTTATTATTTTTATCAACAATTTAGAATTTTTAACTATAGTGAATAATTTAACTGTCAAAAAAAGTTTTGTTGTGTAAATTGCACAACTACTTTCATAAATTCTCATGTAAATTCTCTTTTTAAATTGTAACTATTTATATAGAAAAATAACTACACCAAGCTATTCATCTATAAGTAATGGTTCCAATATATTAACAATCAAACAAGCTCCAACATGTCTTTGTACATTGTTCGGTATTAAAGTTTTTCACACGTTAAATTCCATATCGATCAGTCAATTGTACATCACTACCTCAACTCACCAATGAAAAACAGCCTCTAGGAAGAGGAGGTTATGACAAAGTTCCCAAAGTTGTAATGTGTAGAATGATGAACACAAGAGGAATAACCACAATCCCAAAAATGAAAGACCGGAAAAATGAAATAAATACAATCTATAGGTTACATGGCATCCTGAACTCCAGATCCAGCGGTCTCTCTTCTCTTCAGAAATTGTGTAGGGTAACTAGACATAAGACCAGAACTTTGGGCAAAGAAGTACAGGCATGAGAGGCACAATCCTGTACAAGTAGAACAATTCCCGACATTATAGTTTAGCCATAACAAATCCACTTGTCGCTGTCAATTAGCCAGATAAATCCATAAATCAAACTGAATTAAATTGAAAATTTTGATATATTGGTTTATCAATTTGATTTTGATTTGTAATCTAGGTGAAATTATTGGTTGTAGTTCTGTTTCGGTTTGAGCATACAAAAACAGTTTTTAAAATTGAACCAAGCCATAAAGATTAGCTACAGACATATATAAGTTGTATATACTAGATCCTTGCTCTAAAATGTTTTTCATGGATGTTTATTTATTTTGTCAATTAACAACTTAAAATTGAACCAAATGGATAATTTCAATTTGGTTTTAAACCAAACTGAAACAACTTTAGTATCAATTTGGATGTTTTAACAGGCAATTTTTGATTTGGTTTTGAAATTTCTTATCCAAGGGATAAATCAAACTGTAAACACTCCTAACAAAGAAGAGCAAATATGAAGTAACTAAGCTAACATGAAGAGGTTTACAAAACAAGAAAGAATTGAGACCAAGTGAAAACTTTACCAACATAAGCAATTGTGGCACCCGAGGCAACCCGTCCCAAAGCAGACAACAGGTACAGCGCAAGAGCTACCTGGGAAATGATAGTTTTGATGATGCGAATAAGTGTTCTGACATGTAGGGTCAATCAAAATAAGAACTCTAAGATAAAACCTTGTATCATGTAGTGTTTAAATATGAATTACTTATATATGACCTTGTGCTATGCTCAGCATGTAAGCATGATTTGGAAAGTTCTATTTTTGAAAATCAGTTTGGCAGAGGGGAGTTGTTAATGTTCAAGGAGCATTGGCATTTTGAGTTGGTGTTCGATGCAAAACTAACATGTTTGCATTTGAAACAAAGCTGTTCAAACTAAGAACTACAAGTAGCAAAAAGGTCACAAAGCTAGTATTTTTCAATTCTCGTTGTTAGGTTTCAAGTAATTTGTCTTCAGTAATCCAGGAAAAGGAAGGACAAAAAGGCTTCTCCTAGTGCTAAATGGTTCCACTATAATCAGGCGTCTTCAGAAATAAAGAAAAAGGAAAGAAAACAGCAAGTGGAGGAATAGGAACAGGAACAGGATGATATTTAAAGCGTAGTTACAAAAATTGGACCAGACCAACTGGTTCAACTGGACTTGTGCAATTGACCAAAGAAAAACTGAAAAGAGCTGGTCTATTTTTACTAAATCAGGGAGGACAATTGACCGATTTCATAAAATCTGAATGCTTTTGACAATCTTCCAGAAACTCCCAAAATATCCATCCATTTATATAGTTTAAACTAGATGGGTAAATAGGTACTTCTACAATTTTAACATAACAGTAACACTTGAAAAGAATAAACAAAATCTAACTTTTACAGACATGAGCTGCCTTCTGCCTTCTGTGCAGGATTTGTTAGAGTTTTATTTTGTTAAACTGGTTACAATTAATTATCCTATTTTTTTCTTATCAGTAATCTTTAGACCCTAGCAATTTAGTTATATTTATATTGATTAATGTACAAATCTAATTTCTATAACTAAACTTTTATGTAATTGGCCAGTGAATTAGTGATGTCCAATAAGTTAGCTTGTCCGAGGGCATCAGCTACTTCAGTTGGTAAGTACCTTGTCAGCTACTTCTGGGATAGTTTTCTGTTAGATATGCAATTCAACCAATGACCACTAATCTGACCAGTGAAAGACTAGCCTGGAGTTTAATGATTTCGATCATTGTAGATAACATTATAGATATAGATAACATTATGTTTCGATCATTGTAGATAACATTATTTTTTTTTAAAAAAGTACAAAATAATTGTATAAATTTAAATTAATTATAATTTAATGATGAAGATGAGGATTACTGCGAGTATGATTAGCATCAGCATAATATAAATTATTAAAATGTTATCATAACTGAATCTTAATTTTGGCTGTTGGATTGGTATTTGAATTTTATTTTATTAGATTCTTATAAATATTGGATAAAGATATAAATTTTTATCATCGAATGAATTAATAACAATATTAAATTGTATTGTATGTTTGTTTACCTTTAGTTAGTTGGATTAATAGTAAAGGTTTATAAAAAAGGCTAAGAATAATTAGTAAGGTTTGTTTCTGCTAAATAATAGTAGGTCTTTGAGAAGACAAGGTTTCTGCACTCTAGCCATTGATATGGAAGGTATTTTTTTGTTTGTTTGAATAAAAAGGTCCTCTTTATTGATGGAGAAGTCAAGGTCTTGTGTGATGGAATGCATCATTAATGAAATGAAGAATGCAGATCGATTTGTACCGGTATAAACCTCTCACTATAAGAACAGCTAGTCTAATATAATTCCTCCTACTTTTAATGTTTCAAAATTTTAGGAAGGGCACATGTCCCACCATGCCTTTATATAATTCTGCAGGTGCTTTGACTACGCATCATACTTTGGACGCTCTATCATGGAATGACACAAAACTAATGAACTTTATCTCAGAAATTTCACAATAGATTATGTACAATATTAGTTGTTTTTGTTGATCTGAAGGTTCTCTTTGATTGAGAGAGTTGATTTTCTTCTGAAGCAATTACAACTCACATCAAGCGCACTTAAGAATGATCAGTATTTGTTCTGAAGGATAAATTAGAGATTAGCCATGGGAGCATTCTCATTCTTGTTGGACTCTTTAGATACACTGATTGAAGACTTCAATATATAACCATATATGACATACAAGATGCATAATCTCTAATTTAATCACTTGTTCAGAACATAATAATGTTGCATATATGGTATACATCATACTGTGAAGCATGGATGCAGCCACAGTGAATAATCTTTTAAATACGGGATGCAGGTACCAAAAGTACTTCACTACAGAATCTAATCTAAGGTAATAAGGTAAATACCTTAAAGAACAGTCTCTTATCATGCCCTGTTGCAGCAACTCTCAACACCGATTCTGCAGCCCCAACGGTATTAGCCAAACAAGCAACAATGGCATTTGCCGTGTCCTGAGATATTTGCCATTCAAGCGGATCCACAGGAACTCTGTGAAGTTGTGCAGAAAAATCATACATTAGAGTGAGAATCATCTTCTGGTACATCCCTAAAGTAAAACTCAAAATAAGACATAGACATTCAGTATCATGTATAATTAGAGAAAGGCAAGCATGCACAGGCCGTGTTCAATAATTGTTTTTCTTTGAAAAAAGCAATTAAAACAACCTTTATGAATTTACTTTATGTCAACTATAACTAAAAATGTTCTTTTCGACAAACACGAGGAACTATTCTTGGCATGTACACTTCAGTTTAGAAACGAAGTTACATCCAGCGGTTGTAATTGAAGATGTGAGCAAGAAAGGAAGGTCAAAACAAGCAAAGTAAAAGGAGAGAAAGAAGTAGCTGAATGTGTGCTTACATTAGTTGGCCACCTATTAATATGTAATCAGTTGGCCAACCATCCAAAGATACCAACTGAAAAATATCTTTTTTTAGTCATCGCCTCCAGGTCATAGAGAATCTCCATTTGAGTATTAGAAATGAATCATACAAAGCATTTGACAGATCAAACAATCAAACAGCTCTACAAGGTACAACACAATATTTGCGTCTTACAAGTTAATACACAACACGCTAACTAAAATTCTTTCCCCACTCACTCTTAAAACCTGCTTCCCATATGTGACTCTTAGGGGGAAAAAATTCCAAACTCACTACTTATAGTCAGATTATAACGACCAAGATAGATGAAAGAAATGATTCAATAACTTTATTGGGCCTAATCATTGCCCCAAAATATTTAAGCCTAATTCGATAGTAGTTCATGCATCTAAGCTCTTAAACATTTTTAATCAACTCAAAACTCTTCATGTGGGATCAAACTAAAATGTCATAATATAAACAGCTAGCCCTTGAACAACTAGCTTTACTGTAAGCTGTTTTCATGATAAGCTTAGTGTTTGAAGGATGTACACCAATACAATCTATCTAGACGAGTGGACTTAACTAGTAACTTGTAAGGCTCAAGCACTACACAAAATGCCAAAGCTCACACCAAAAAAAGTTCACTCATCAAAGCTTTTGAATCCTTTTATAGCCTAGACTCTCCATGTGGGATTAACAATTTATCTCACTTAAGACTTGATGCCCCCATCAAAACCCAAAGTGCAACTCATAGTTCAATATATATTTGGTGGCATGTGAATTGGCAATCCTTTCTAAACGCCTCAGTGAAATTCTAAGAAATTCAGGCCTAGAAATGAATTGAGATTCTACAAATCCATGCCTAGGAATAATTCATTCTGATACTAAATTTTACAATCCATAAGATAGCTAATCCATTAATTTGTTAGGCCAAATCACTGACCTAAACTCTTTAAGCTCAATTTAATAGTGTTGTACTTATCTAAGCTTATAAACTACCTTGATTAACTCGCTATATCCCTCTGAGATTAAACTAAGGGGTCAAACACGAAACAATTCTCACCTTGCTTCTCTGTGGTGCATATACAAACAACTGGCCCAAAAAAAGAAAACAAATGAGAGTAGGAACAAACAACCCCGAACTGGATTTGTTTTTCCACAAAACCTCAACCTTACCTTGATCCCTCGACAATTAGTTTCCAATCATTAACTAGAAGAGAATTCCTAAAATTAAACAGGTTAAAAAGGCAGACAAATAAGGTTCAATCACAAATCGACGATGAAACAGAACTTTATTGGGACGAAATGGGAGGGAAGGGAATTACGTGATGTTCATCTGGCGGAAGAGCATTCCGAGGATGGCGAGCGAGCAGAGGAGGACAAGGAGAACGTCAGAGACGAGGGAGAGAAGACTCGACCCCCGATAGGCGCAGTGGTAGTAGACCAGGCTGCCGCACACAAGCATCACCGCCGTCCGCCCTATCTCCATCCTTCCTTCCACCGTCGACGTCGAAGCCGAAGCCTCCACCGCACCCACCATCGCCCTCCTCTCTCCCTCCGCCATCGAAGCTCCCACCGAACCCTAACCCCCCTTCGTCGAATTCCAACTTCTTATCACGCGACCGAGCGGCGTCGGGCTGAATGCGGCGTAGCCGGCTGTCAATGGCAATATGACTCCGCCATTTACCTGCTTCATTACTTGACAAAACAGAGGGCCCCAAATCCTCCATGGAACAGAGAAAGGCATTTATGGAACCACTATAATTACATCTTCTTCGCGAGCGAACTAACTTTCTCATTTGACCCCTTAGAAGTTAGTAAATTATGTTTTACCTTAATCTTTACTAATTGAACTATTTTTCCTTAAAAACGGATAAATTTCATTAGAGGTAGGGTTGTAAATCAACTAAATATTCATGGACAAGTGTAACATTCAATTTGATAAAAATTTATTTATATTTATTTAATACATATAAAATTAATCAAATAAATAAATTTAAATAATTTATTAGATTAAATGAATAAATTTGAATATATTTATATTAAATTTATTAATATTTATAAATAAAGATAATAAATTATTAGTGAATAATGTTTATGAATAATATTTTTAAATCCAATTCATGAATAAAATTTTCATCAACATAATAAATAAAAAAATTCAAAATAAATAAACAAGCTCAACAATTATTCGAATAAGTTTTAAAATATAAAAGTCTCAAACAATCAAATAAATTGAATTGAGAACTCAATAACATATAAATGAATTAAGCTCAAATCAAACTTAAATTAAATTTATAAAAAAAATCAAATCAAACTTGACTTAGCTTAGCTTGACTTAGTTGTCTTATCAAACAAATTTAAATACCATAAAATTTGATTCCACTTAACTTGTTTACAATCCTAATCAGTGAAAATCTTAAGAGAAAAAAAATCATCTACTCCCCTTAACTACACCTCAATATTTTAAAATTGTATTAAAAATTTTATACAAAGATTAATCAAATACACTTTCACATCATAAATTCTCAGTGCAAGCATGTATAATTTTGAGTATAGTTTCTGCAAAAAATCAATGTAAATATACACTTTCGCCTTTCTTTTGATATACACAAGCATCCTCACAAGATACAGTTTTGTTTTCTTTTCAGTGTTTCAGCATTGGCTCCAATCTTCTTCTTCGCGCTACATGTTTCAGTTTCTCCATGGCAACAAGCCCAACTTGTCTGACACGCTCTCTCGACAAACCGAACCTGATGAAGAGAATAAAGTTCTTAGCAAGCATCAGCATGATACATTCAGTAGAAGTATCTATATTGCATCGACAAAGTAAAATAGTTTGACAAACATTGCAATGTAATTAGTAATATCATCTGAACTTTCCTCCAAGGCACACATGAGTATTTCAGACTTGGCACATCAAACAACAATACAGCTTACAGTTCTAGAAGGAACTTGAACAAATGTTACAAGTGTACTATTAGTCTCATGAGCTTTCTCAAAGCTTTAGAAAGAAAGATAGATGCTGAAGAAAGAAATCCTTCCTTTCAGAGTTCGGAAGACGACGTTCCTTTCTTTTTTGTTTTTTTGGAAAACTTGAATTGATCTACATAAGGAAACATTGGACATCACTATGCTAAGGCTGAAGGGCCTAGTAATTGATTAATATATCAAAAAACAAGAATCTAAAGTTGCTGTATTTGAAAATTTGAAGGTTGCGCACAGGAACATGAGTTCCGAACCACCCATGTAAACCAGTATAAAAGCAGTCCAAAATGCAAATTTTCGTATCAATGCGACATGCCAAAAGAAGCAATTTTCAATTTGCATTATCAAATTCTCTTCAGGAGGAAGCAACACATTCGTAGGAAAATGCTGCTAAATATGCTTGCGTTGAGTTAATTGGTCATACAAAATGAATGTGAAATTTGCTCAACAAGTTTGACACAAGGATGCTACTTACTGTTTGCCGATTTCCTCCCATGTATGGCATTCACTGTCGATACCATGATATAATCTTATGATATCTCTCTCCCTCTCACTCAGTGTTGTATTCAAAAGCTTATTGACTTCATCCTGAGGAAACTTATATGCTATCAGAATTGTGTGATGGAGACAACATAACCATAAATTTAGGTTTACATGTCTACCAAAGTTTTTATTTGCTCAGTAGTAAAGAATGGAACATGAAAATTTAAGGCAAGTGAAATTCAACAACAATCATAACTAATAGAAATACCTTAAGGGACCATTCATTGAAACCATGCCAGGGGTTATTATCGAGTTTAGTATCTGCAATATACTGAAAAGGAAAAGGAAACAGTATTAGGAAATTTTATAAACTTCAGAGATAAAATCAATAAATGCTTTATCTACAGAATTGAAATGCTAAACTTACACTGTGGAGAGTCTCGCCAGGAATGCCATTCAGTGATGGAAAGGCTTCTCTATCAAGAGAGAGAACTTTATTTACAGCCTGCATTTAGAAATAACTCAATATTAGTCGCTCCTAAGTTACTATCAAGTTACAAATCAAATAAAAGAAATGGGAACAGAACTGTCTCACAACTGTGAGCTCATACCTCTGTAGCGTTCCTTACTTTCTTCTGTGACATATTCAGGGACTCAGCAATTTTCTGAAGGAGGGATAAAAGCAATTAACCACTTGCAAAAAGCTCCATAGAAATGTGAAGTCCAGTGTTGTGCAATGGATTTCCTCAAGAATACAACAAAGAAGTGTAAAATGTGCGACTTACTTAAGAGTAAGGAAAAATGTCTTAATTTGAGTTTTGCAATATTGAGCTACTGGTTAAGTGTAAGAGAACAAGGTTGAATGATCAAAAAGTGAGTGCTTATGGGATTGAATCGAGAACGACTACTAGAAGGTGGCATTCTAAAGTCAAGATCATCAAGAAGGTAGTATGTAAGAAAATAGGTATCGAAGTGGCCTAATTTTCAGATACATATAAATAAGAATGGCAGATATATTATTTTAAGTATCGTTAACTGTAAAAATATTCAAATCCAGACACCTGCAATCATAACTGAAACCATCAAGCAGTAGGATGAATTTTAACTTACATCAATAGATGGTGCAATTCCCTTCTCTTCTAGCCTAACTTTTGCGTGCTTAATTGATGTTAATCTCTCATGCAAATGGATAGGCAATCTGAGTGTCTTGGAGTTCTTAAACAGTGCTCTTGTGACACCCTAGAAAGAAATACATCCCTTATTATAAGACTGGAAATCAAATTGGAGTTCAACACTAAAATGGCCATTGAAAATAACAATAGCTCAATGGATCGATATATGCACATTATTACAGACATGCAAGAAAGTTTACAATCAAACTATCAAGCATAATATGCTGTTGTTATCAACTAAAACAATAATTTAATTTACCTGCCGTATCCACCAATATACATAAGTAGAAATTTTGAAGCCTTTAGAAGAATCAAATTTTTCTATCCCACGAAGTAAGCCAATCAAACCAGCCTAAGAAAGAAGAAATTATATTAACACAAAGATTTATACTGTGAAGGAATCTAAGTGTAGTGTAAGACTATCTAACATGAAAAATTCAATAATGAAAGACTCACCTGGGTAAGGTCAGCCATAGCTGTCCCCATGTTATCATATTTCTGTGCAATTGACATAACTAGGCGAACATTACTCATTGCAAGCTTTTCTCGTGCTAGAGAAGATTCAAACATTCTTTTCTGCAGTTCGAAAGGAGATATCCTAAGAGAAGAAGCCAATTGTTTGTCCGTTGGTTCAACTCCCAATTTTACTTTCAACCTGAAAACATAAATAGCTCAATTGTATTCCACAAATAACGATAGGAAGAGAAGATAGCTAATGGCAGTAGGATTATTCTAGACATGCACATACAGATCCCAAAAAGAAAAAAAAAATCCACTTGACAAAGTAGCTACCAATTCAGTTATTTCAACAACAATGAATGATACATTTGAATTAGTCAACACATTCTTGTTTATGGCCGCTTATAGTTTGGGCTCCATAGGGATTTGTTTTGCTCATATTTTACACAAGATGCTTACTTAATGCTGATCATATTAGAGCTCATCAAGAAGTACTTGGTGTTACAATCATTGGAGGAAGAGTATCTAACTCCAGAAAAAGGTAAATAGCCAAGTCAAAGTTTGCTTTTCTAGGAAATGATCAATTTGAACTCTGTAAAGAGAGAAATCTTGATGGAAAGTTTGAATTAATGAGAGAAGAAAAAGAAGGGATAAAGAATAAACTCATGTAGTAGATATCTCATGATTGTAAATGTAAAGCCACTCACTCCTCCAAACATGCATAAATAATTAGCCTATACCATTGCAAGATCTTAACCTTTCTTGATGTCTCATATGGCATTATATAGAAAACCTCAGAGTATCCTGTTTTCATCTAAATATGTAAACAAAATACACTTAGTGAAGCTTAACATGTTGCAGAATTAGTGATTCTAATGAAAATAAACTGGAGTACATAGTCAATTGCGCTAAACAACTGATTTGTTTCTTTTTCTTTGTCAATGATATCAAATATAAATAGACAAGTATAATGCTTCAGTTGGTTCTTGTTGTTTGATCTATAGTAAAAGGACACTAATTTGTCAAACATGGATTCTGATGGGAGAAGTTACTTACTTTGACCTGTGTTCCTCTAAACGCATACCAGCTTTTATTTTCTTTGACAGATTAACCACTTCTGCATGCGTCAGCAAGTTTTCATTAACAGTACCCCGTACATAACCACTTACACCAGACTTAATTAACTCAGGACTAACACTAAAGTGAAGTGGTTTCATGCTTGTAGGTTCCGCGTTATCATTACGAGCAAAACATTTCCTCCTACAAGCTATTCTCCTCTCACGAGCAGATACTGAACGAGTAATGACAGGTAGCTGAGATACCGTAGGAACAGAAATAGAAGTTGTTTCCATGAAAGGAAGTTCCAATTGCTTCTCCAACATAGACTTCTGTAGCAAAATGAGGATCTCAAGAGAAGATTCAAGGTCAGGCCTCTCAGACCACGTTGCACTAGTTGAAGGAGCCAAAGTATTGGCATGTTCTTTCAGTGCCTTGATTGATCGTATGTATCTGGTTGGTGGGACATTTGACCCCAAATGGGAAGATTTCTGTGAAACTATGGTACATTTTGTGGAGGAAACAGAAAATGGTAGCATATTGTAATCTGCAGCAGGGAATAATTTCTCTGCAAGGTCAGTTGGACAGAATGAAGAAGTCGAAAGCCTCTTTCCTGTGCTTAGTCCAATAACTGCTGCTGTAGCCATCACCTAGCCCAAAATGCCTGCAAGAATTATCACTTGATCAAAAACCTTGTTTAACTTAAAACATCTCATCTGAGCTGCAGTGCTAAACAATTCTCCATCAAGGATTCTAAATCTATTGTCATGGAATAGAGACACTGAAAATGGTTTGAAGGTGTGATATCAAAACAACTGACTCCAAAGTTGCAACAATTATGAGACAAATGAATTACTTATACTTTTTCATCCATATACATTATAGAATAAGATCTTAATGTACCTATGCCACTATGCCAGAAATACCATTTCATCTCTACCAAAATTTATAACCTTTAGTCAATTGGTCCTTTCTCAACAGGTCAAGCTTCTGGGATAATGGTTGCCGAATGTAATCTTCCAAAGAGCAAGCCCATAAAGAGAATCATAAGCTCAAGAGACCATAAAAATCTAATATGTGGCAACTAGAATCATAGATTGGAGAAGAAAATTAATCCACAAAACAGATACTTCCACAGAAAATAACGAAATTTCACATCAAACCTATAACCATTTCTCACAAATCATCCACGTAATGAAGCTTACCAAAACAGAGAATAAAAGTAATCGTTTGACTAAGGCTCTGAGTTATGCATGGATAAGAAGGATTCTCCTATGAGAAGAATAAAACCACATGGAGATAAGACAAATTTGGTCCTTAATTTCTAATGCAAGGAAACAAGCAAAAAGGAGCAGCAAACTAAAAACTATATCCTTTTTCTTGAAGGTTATTAAAAGAAACGACAACTTGAGAACGAACTTCAACTTCCATCAATACCTATTTTGTCTTTCTACCCTAAAGAACCTGCACAAGATGAAAACTCGTCTTTTCCACGATCCAATCTCCTACTCCATAACTCGTCTTTTCCAGCTCCACCAAAAAGATAATCCTCAAAAGGAAAAAAAAAATCCTAACGTAGCGATCGGCAAAACCGAATCACCAAGTTCAACCAAGAAAGTAGAAAAAGAGTATCGATCGGCACAAGAGCCAAGCAAAACCCGAAGCTCGATCTGTACAAGGAAGAACAAAAGGCGAGAAGAGAATCGAGGAGGGGTGTGCACGCACCAGAACGTGGCGGTCGTGTGGACGAACTGCTGCAGATTTCAATCAATTTTGTTTTTTTCGCTTTCCAGCATCTCTCTCTCTCTCTCTCTCTCTCTCTCTCTCTCTCCGTGGTTATTTGTAACGGAGGGTGAGGGAAGAGAGTGAAACGAGCGAGCGAGGCGAAGGAGATATGGAAGAAGGGAAGCCATTGGCTGGTGAAGATATTTGGCGGGGCCTAGTGGTGCATATCGCTCCATACATCGTTATTTGTTTCGTAATTTATTTTAATTTTTAGTTTAAAATTTATTCATCTTTTTAAACAAAATGGGCCTTCTCTTAATGGGCCATGAAGAATGTGTTTAAAAGACTGCTTTAGTTCTCTTGCTTGCTGCTGCGTTCTTCCCTTCAACTTCGACCTTCTCTTTTTCCGCGTCTCTGGACATGGCGACCAGGAACCGGACGCCCATCTACAGGAAGTACCGCGACGCACTACGCAACGTCCGATCCCCTTCCCCAACTTCGCTCTCCGGCCCGTCGACGTCCTCCTTCTCCGTTCGGCGGCGGCGGGCCCGTGATCGAGCTGGTGAGCGCCTCGCTCCTCCGGCCAGATCGCTCCTACGCGCCACTTAGCACAGAAGACCCTGCCGGATCCAGGTCGGATCTCGTTGTTCGTTGTTGATTCCTTCGCTTTGTGTCTCCGATAATCATTCTTCTCTCTCCCTGTATTGTGAATGTTGCGAGTCTAGGCACGGTTGAGTTGGTTACTGCGTGCGGGGCAGATTTATTAAAGTGGGCAAAGGTGACAAAGTTGAGACAATGCCTTTCCGTAGTGGGACCGTTGAGTTGGCGGATTCCGAATTGAATGTTGCAAGTCGTATGGGACTTTGGAATCAGATAGATCTGGTAGTTCCTTCTGAAATTATTACTTAGCCATCTGTTGTTTTCCTTTCATCACCTCGACTTGGGAAGATTGGGGCTAATTATCGTTAGCTTGGAGAGAGAGTGTCTACACGACCTGGTACTTGGTTGTATAGGTTATTGAAATTTGATTGTGGATCATTAGTCGAGATCATTATTCGAGATAGAGTGTTCATTGTGGATTATTAGTTGAAATCATAACAGAAGCAAAATGGACAACGTGATACGAATTGGGTGTCTATGTCGTTTAGCTTCGAAGGATTAGCTTCTTACACTCACAAAGGTAAAGGTTATACAACAGATGGATCGCCAGGTGTTAGAATTTAGGATAGCTGATTTGCTAAATCATACCCATGCTATTTGATTGTTCTAGAAGATGAAAACGAATTTTTTAATTGCAATTTGTGAATTCAATTTGGTATGCTACTTGGGTTTTTGTAATGGTTGTGTAGTGAAGTCTTCTGAAACATCTATGTTCTTTAGCGTGTCTTAATGTATAGGATTTTGATAATCAAGGATGGGCAGTTAAAATAGGGAGGATCTTTTGAAATTCTTTAAAATCATCAAATCTGCTTATTCTAAAAGGAAAATTTGAAAAGACTGTAGTGTTATTAACTATGCGTGCTAGTCAGTGTACGAGTAGTTAACAAATAGCATGTCAAAAGATTTAGTTAATAAAAGATGAGATAGATATGTGAGGCCTTGGATACTTGGACTCTTCGTCTGCCACTTCATATCCATTTCCGATACTAACATTAAGACAATGTCACTTCAGGTGGACAATTGATCCTAATATTTGTCATGTAAAAAAATTCAAAAATATCTGTGAATCTACACCCATATTGGATACTCATACTAGAGTCAGGCTAACATAGCGTAAGGTTATAAAAAAATAATATATTATTCATTGTGTAAATCCGATAGATAAGAAACATAAGAGAATATATGGACAAGTTCAAAGCTACATCCTTTAGACTCTGGTGCAAAGCTATGTGTTGATCTAGGTGTTCAAAATATTCTGTAATATGGGTGGAGTGTAACTTTTGGAGTCTTACAAGTTCTCCATGTTATTCTATGCTAAATTTAAAACTTTATTAGAGAGTGGTGTACCAATCATGCTTTGTGGATGAAAGGACATCATATAGGAAAAGTTAATGTAGTAGATAAATATCAAGATGACAAATTTGTTGCGGACCAATAAATTATATGGAGATGATATGGCCAATCTTGTATAATTTCATTTTATCCAGATGACTATTTATTAGCTTGCAGCGAATATGACTGACTTCTTTAGGTATGATTATGGGGTGTACCCACCCATCCTCATCTCAGGTCAAAAGAGAAAAACTCATCCTTTGTCCTTACTAAAAAAACTTTCTCATGCTCAGTGTAACGTATATCATCATCATGAATCTGTGTTTGACATGCTCGAACATATATGAATTGTTAAATTTGTAATGCTTTTAATTTTTTATTTTTTAGTAATAAACTTAATGATACATATTTACATAAATTTTGATGGTTTAGGTTTGAGGGTTTTAAGTGACCCCTGTTTAGTCTCTTCTCCTGCATGATGTTGCAATCAGAGTTAACTAAACTCCTTTACACCTAGAAATATTAATCCAGCCTTAACTATCCTTGACAAATCTAATATTGTGTTCTAAGCATTTTCTTGGCAAATGAAAAAAAGAGGAGTTATTATTGTTGCTGACTGTGTGTTTATCAGTGATATTTAAGACCATATTTGTTACACCTCAAAGTTGGGTTACTACTATATTTGCTGCTGAGACTTAGTTGTTCACATTTTGTGGTGCTGTTGTAGGTCATGGTCTGGCATTGTATAGCATTAAAGGTTGTTATTATGCTGAAATTTATGAAGCAGAAGAAGCTTTCACATGCCTAATTGTTCTTAGTAAGGGTAAGTTCTGTTGAACTCTCACTCAAACACATTTCCTTGTGTAATCAATCTTAAAAGGCTATTAATTCCTAAGAACATTTTGTTATAGTTTTGTTGGATTTCAACAAATCTTTACTAATCCTGTCCTTAGCAGGTACAGAATGTGCAGCAAAGACATCGTTGGAGATGAAGGACAACAGCATCAAGTCTCAGTGAAGCTTCATAAAGACCTTGTCAGTCTTTTCCAACTCCCTCATTTGGTATAATACTCTGTCAGGAATTTAGAAGCACAATTTAGCAAATATATATATATGCTCATAAATTTTCAGATTTATCAAAATGCATTTTTATTACTAAAATGTGTACTTTAGCATGCCTCTAAACCATTCTTTGAGGACTGTTGAAATAACAAATATGAATATGGTTTGGTTTGATCTTTCTTTTTTATTTTCATAAAAGAGAATTAAAGGCTTCATTTTAACAAATTTCTGATTTCAGAATCAAATGGACCAATGATGATAGAAATCATTTTTCTGGAATCACTGCCGTATACTGCCAAAGCAACAAAGTCCTTTTGGCAGTGGGCAGTTGGAGCATTTGCATCCATTGTTATGTTACAGAGGACCCATCAGTTTCAGCAGTTCATCAGAAATTCTACTCCCCTCTGCTGCACCTTTTGGACTTGGAATGGTGTTACTGGAGCCAGCATTGACTTGAGATAACAGATTGCCATGGAGGAACAAGGCTGCAGCTTCTCCTCTTCTTCCAGGTGGCCCTGTGCTCCTCCGAGGGTCGCCACCGCTCCCTCCACATCCCCTGCCGAAGCTTGTGCCTTCACCGTCGTCACCGCCGACGACGGCCGAGAAATTGGTGGCCTTGAGGATTCACAAGGAGGCCGAGCAGAGGCGCAGGGAGAGAATCAATGCTCACTTTTCCACTCAGACGTTTGGTTCCCAACTCTACCAAGGTGTGAGATCTCTCTTTGTTTTTCCTATTCAATTTCTTTTTCTTTTTGATCTATTTGGTAGTCACTCGTTGAAGTTTAGGAAATTACACCTATAAATTTGGAAACTTTTCCCTTTTATCTCTAATTGTAAATCCATAAGCGACCTTTTAAGTTCATCAAAAAAATCCTCCTTAGGGTCAACCAAAGGAAATTGCACATCTACTGTTATTAAATAGGTGCATTTGATATTGAAGAACTGATGCACCTAAAATAGGAACCGATCACCCACAGAGATGCTAGGTCTAAATTTCATTCTGTCCATCCATTCATGAGATTTGCATAGCTCAAACAAGTGAACTTTGTATGGTTTTAGATGGACAAGGCATGCCTTCTTGGGAGAGTAATAGATCAAGTGAAGGAACTGAAGAGGAAGGCAATCACATTAGCGCTAGTCTCCAGAGTGCCAAAGGAAGTGAACGATGTCAGCGGCTCAACGCAGCATCAGCCACCACGACGACGACGGCGACTGTATATTTAACACCAGGCTTCCTGTTTGCTGTGAAGACAGACCTGACCTGTTTACCCAACTGACTGAAGCGTTTCGGAGGCTGAGGCTGAGAACGATCAAGGCTGAAGTTGTGTCACTAGGGGCACAGACCCACAGTGCGTTCTTCTGCTGTGCCTGGAGGACAGGAAGCAGACTGCTTGCTTGAGCTCATCTATGGAGTCTCTCTTGAGACCAGCACTGGACGCGATCGCTTCCAAGAATAAGGACGTGCCCAGTGAGTTCTCGAGCAAGAGGAGAAGGATGATGCAAATTCCACGAGTCCAGTGATTTGTGTTGTCTGGTTTTATCTCTGCGACTGTGGAGAGAGAGCTTAAAAGTCGGGTTTTATGAGTCTTGTTGTACACCTCTATTATCGATCAAACACTTTTAACAATCACAGTGAAATTTATTGATGCAACTGGTGGGCGATCAAGAACATTGAGTTCTTATTTTTGTTCAGAACGCAAGAACACACAGTTAAACAAAAAGGCGATACAGCAACGGGGAATTAAAAGATGGCTATCAGCTCTGCTTCTCCAACCACATGTCCTTCCATGGAATCCTGAAGCTTTTCCTTCGTCACCTGTCGTCAAAGGTTTAATTTTTTTAGGTTTTTCATGTGCAATTTTAGTATTAAATAGTGTTTTTTTATATGAAAAAAATATGAAAATTGCTTACCTTGTTGCCGAGATGCAGGGGTTGATCGAGGGCGTAGAGCTTGAAGGAGATGCGGTGGCCGGAGGTGGTGGGGCTGCGCCAGCCGGGGACCTTCCAGTCGTTGTGCCCCTCCTTGATGCCGGCGTGCTCGCCGCTGGCGGCCTCCTCCTTGCTGGAGAAGCCCTCGGGGAGACCGCGGGCCGTCGGTGGGATGTTGACGACGACCCAGTGCGTCCACGGGACGACGGGGCTGTCGGCTTCAGCCGGCGCGTCGACGTCCTCCACCACGAGGGCCAGCGAGCGCGCCGCCTCCGGGACGCCATACCACTCCAAGGGCGGCGACACGTCCTTGACGGCGCCCTGGCCGTCGCCGGTGTACTTGCGCGGCAGACGGCTCTCGTGGTCGATCGCCGACGACGCCAGCCTCAGCGTCTCCTGCGCCATGACGACGCCACTGATCAAGTAAAAGGGCTCCGATTTTCCTCCGTGGCGCTTACTTCGATCGATTGAATGGAGATGGAGATACTGCGATTATTAAAGAAGGGAAGAGGCGACAGGTGGCTGGCGCCGGAGAACGTGGCAGGTGGCAGCCATACGTGTGCCGGCTCGCCGCATTCTTGAGCTTCCATAGATAATTTTAAAAATAGGACACGTGCCGGTTCTAATGAATGGTTCGGATACTCTATGTTTTTTTTTGTTTTATTTTAAATATTTTTTATTTTAAAATATCTGAGTCTGACCTGACGTTCACGGCCTTGGACGGAGCCGTGCTTGGCCTGGCCCATCACAATAACCTGCTCTTCTAGGAACTGGCTTTCAACAAAATCCACCGTCTGGGGATCATTGCATTTTTCAGCTACCTGTTCATCCAAATCTTAGATTGGAAGAACCAGTTAAATGACAGATAAATCAAGAAGACAAGATCACTTGCACTGTGCAAACTTCGCAGCTTCTCATTTGTCAGCTTCTCAAAAGCTAGAGCTAATTCCATTGCTGAAACAAACAAGACACTGAGAGAATTGAGTATAAACAATTGAATTTTGAGGACTAAACACACTCAATCAGTGAAGAGTTTTCAACTCACCGTAGAGTGCATCGCCTTTAATTTCTCTGGATGATCAAACTCGGTCAAAGGTGTGATGATTGGGAGAAGCTTCACTTTTCCTCCCCTTTTATTCTGATGACACAAATGCTTTTACAATGATTGTTTACGAAAAGAAAAGAAAAGATATATAAAACCAGATACCTGGTACTTCATTAGCTTCTCAGCGTGGTCCCTTTCCTCTTCGCTGGATTCCTTGAAAAATCTGGATAATTGATTGATAGCACAAGTAACTCACTGTTATACATCCTAAATAATGGAATGGATGAATTAACATATTGAGATTTTTCAGAAGCTCACTTGGCTAGGCCTTTTAGTCATTTAGTGACACATAGTCCCTATCAAAGTAGGCAAACAGAGAATGGTACACATAGGAAACGTTGCATTCCACACTGAAACAAAGAGAATGATCATAAAGGGAATTGATATCAATAGAACATCGCAATAAGTTAAGAAAGGATTTTGAAACTGCAATATTCTGATGTGCCGATAAGGAATCACAGAAAAATTGCAAATATGGTGAAAATTGAAAAAAAAAAATCCACCTATTTTGTAAGATCCGCCTATTTTTCTCTAAAAAAAAGCCTCACAGTAAACAGCAGATATCAATTACAGATCCAATGAATATCAGTTTGTTCGCAAGTAAAGGGGTCAGATCAGTAGGAATAAAGTTAGATCAGCAATAATAACCGAAAAAGATGGAGAAGTTGGGGAAGAGGATACTTGATCGGAAAGTTGATGGCGGCCTCGCAGTCGTCGGCATACTTCTGGCGAGCAAGGGAGTGTCCATGGGCGATCGGCACCAGAGAGTCCATTTTTACCGTAATATGACCTCGAATGGCTCAAAAATATTGACACCGGCGATGGCTTGCCCTTCGCCAGCCGCGGCCACAACGGACCGACCCAGAGCCTACTTCCTCGGAAGCCTCAAACGGGGCCGAAGAAGCGGTCGGCCGCCAGATCTGGTGGCGGGAAGCGACGGCAGGGAGGGAAGAAGAGCGAGAGGAGGAGGAGGAGCAGCGACCTGGAGAAGCAGCATGGTGCAGGTGTCGAGTGGGGAGAGTGATCGGTAATGGAGGGTTGATATAGAGGGAGAACAGAAGGTGGAGAGGAAATGGACGGTGGAGATTACTTGGGACGCGCGTGGAAGGGCTTGTGGACGTCACACGGCTCGATTTGTGAATGTCGTTATTTTAGCAGTCTCGTACAATCGGCTTTATGATCATTTATGAAAAGGTAAATCGAAAAATTGTAACACGATCGGTTCCATGATTATTTGTAAAGAAAGTAAATCAAAAAACTACAATTCATCCCTTTTAAAATATTGAGATATTACATCGTTTGAACAAAACATGTGTCAGCATGTACCTGCCTTCTCATATATTTTATTTCATTGATGTAACATGAGCAACTTCACTCGTAAATTTAAACTATGGAGCATTGTCCCTGGGCAATGGTGCAACGGTAGTACATTCGGATTGTAACTCAGGGATGCACGGTCGATCCCTAGCTACGGCGTATTTGTAAGAATTTCTTCCAAATGGGGAACGTAATCAAAGGATGCTGGGCATCTAGATTGGCTGCCGTATGCGCTTCCCGATTTACCCTAGTGGTCGGTGGGAAATTTCCGTAGGACCGGGCCGACCACCCCCAGAGATGTGGCTACTGGGATTATCATTTTTTTTTTTTTTTTTTACTATGGAGCATTAAGTTTACATGTATAGCCATTAGCCGTAGTTCACTTGACTTTTTAAAACTACCATAAAAAGTTCATCAAATGTCTCTTTGAACAGATTATTCAGCAGGCTTTGCACCAACAGGTATTAATACGCTCATACTCTTCAATAGCTCTTCAATAGCAGTAACTTTAGTACTTTCAATTCGTCTTATTGTTTCTTTAAGCTCTTCTAGCTTTAGTAGTTCAGACCTTTCTCTGTATGTTTCTGAAGAAGATGATTCCATTTTCTCTTCCGTTGCATGCAAGGAAGATAGTTCTAATGCAAGTTTCTGTGCGACAGAATGATTATTTCCGTCGTTAATATGTTAACGATGGAAAAAAAAATCTGTCGTTAATGTCGTCGCTATTTTATGATTTTCTTGTGGATCATGCGCGCACTTGAACGATCTGAGAATGCACTGCGAGCTACAAACATGGAAGGCCAGATATTCGCGGAGAGTATCCTTCAGAAATGATTTATAGTTACTAGAGAGCGTAAAACCAGATGTTTGTCTTTTCCACCTTCCTTTGATTTTTCAAGAATTCCTCATCCTACTCCACCCACCGAGGGCTTCACAGTCGTCACAGACATTATCAACCCTATGAACTTCCTCATTAAACCGCTTCCTCCCGTCGGCGACTGTCCGATTCCCTTTTCTGTCTCCAATTGCGTCCCAATCGTTGATGCTGCTGCCTCTGTTCACAAGGAGAGGCGAGGTTTGCGAGAATCCTAGAAATGATTTGAGCTCGTTGCTACTCCGGATCTCTGGGTGAGCAGCGAGTCGCCTTAGGTACTTTTCGACTCAGAGCGGCGCAGCTCAAGGAAGCTTTCAGAATCCATCACCTGGGTCTCGACCACCCTTTTCCTGGGACGATGGGGGATGAAATACCCCCGGTAAGGCTCAGCGATGCGGTCGTCAAGGGCGACCACATCCTTGAACCGCCTACGGACGTCGATTTGCCCGTGGCCCCCGTCGCGACCAAAGTGGTGATGAGGAAGGTGACGAAGAAGCCAGATCCGTGCTCCTCCTCCGTCTTGGGTTGGGGGACAAGAATGCGTCTCGGTCTAAGCCGGCGGGAGGAGCGCTGGGGCTCGGATGGGGCTGGAGAAGAGAATCGCCGTGGTTGGTGGAGGAGCCGCGGTCTTCGCCGATTGTGGGTCCGGATGCTCGAGTCGACACGATCCCTCTCCTCCGCCATGTTGAGAGGCGGAGTGGAAGTTCCGTTGCTGAAACGGATCGAAGAAGAAGAAGAAGAAGAAAAGAAAGAATGCAGAAGAAGAGATATTTATAAACAAAACGGATCGGGTCATGACAAGAAATGTGTTGAGATTTAACTTAGTAAATATTTTCACAATCAGATCAAGTAAATATACTTGCACTATTTATTTATTACAATTATTTAACAATTTTCATACCCTCATAACTGAAATGGAAGAACACTCACGGAAAAAGGAACAACAAACTATACATGATCCTTCAGACAACTCTCAGACTAAAGATTTTGAGGGCTCGCTGCATTGCTGATTCATAGCCCTACTAATTGCCTTTCAAACTTGTCTTTTATCACCTGCATTGCTTCATTTTTCCCAATCGTATAAGAAAAGAAAATTATTACTGATAGAAAACTTGATGTTCAATTGCTTCTAGTACCTCTTCTTCTTGCTCTTTGCTGCACTCGTTGATGACGACGACGATGATGGATTGCTGTGCCAGTTCCTTTTCCTTTGGTTGATGAACCAGTTGTTGATCTGCTTTAGCTGCAGCCCCGTTACCTGCACCAGCCGTGCTTTGTCTTCCTCCTATCATCAGCCAATGTTGGCGAAGTTACAGGCTATTGATCTTGATCTTCTTCTATCATTACAATCCATGGAACTCACCGTTGGGTATGGCCACTGGGAGTGGGACTGCCACCAGGCCTTCAAGTTAGAAGTGGTATCGCCTGGGAGCTTCCCAGCTCTTCGCTTTCGGAGAATTTCCTCTCTGATATCTACAAGCTTCTCCTTGTACTCCTTCAGAGCCATGAGGTTCCATTAGGATCCATACATAAAAAAAAAAAGAGAGAGTATATGTTGCATCTTTGTACCTGTTTCAGTTCTTGCTTTAGCTCCTGCCTCACTCGTTCCATCAAACTCCTCTCGCTCTCCGTTGGGACAAGCGGGCCGAATCCCATGCTCTCTGATCCATCCATGAATCTGCCGAACAAGTTGGCTTCGTTGTCTTCCTGCTCCTCGTCGTCGTCTGACATGGTCGCACCAGTGCCTTGGCCAGGAGAGACACCTGCAGCCATAGTCATCATCAAGCCTTTGTCTTGTCCCTTTAGAACACAGTTGCTCTGTTAGTTCGGACAATTTACCTGTTAGGCTTTGCAGTGACTGCTCAAGCTCCCAGCAGGCCATCACTGCCTCCATCGCGTGCACACGAACATGCTGCTGCAGTTGCTCTTTGAATGAACGGAGCAGCAAGACATATTGTGCCTAAAGAAGAGTTGATCATGAAGAGTCGATGAACAGCAGCAGACTGAAACTTATGCTGATCTAACAAAAAAAGAGTTGATCGACAGCAAAATTTGCTTCTTTGTGTTCCTTTGAACTGTCTGTAGAAGAAAAGAAAGGAGCTTTTCCTGTTTGGCTCAAAAGAGAGAGAAAGAATCCAAAGCCAAATATGAAGAGAAAGAACTTTATGACCCACCCAATTGGTTCTGTCTGGGATTTCATAGGTTACTGTCTTAGTAGATTTTTTCTGAACTCAGATTCCATACAGAAATCAAGAGCAAGAGTTTGACGTACAGTTCTTTGAGATAGAAAAACAGATTTTGTATGAAGTAGAAGGTAGAATCGATGAGGGGAGATGAGTCGAGTTAATTCTTGGTCTTAATTTTTATTCTATTTTATGTTTACCATAAATTGATCGAGTTCCTTGTCGTCGGCGAGCATTTGGGCGCCAAGCGCTGAGTACTTCGCGAAGACGTGCCGCGTCTGCGCGAGCTGCGCGTCGATCCTCGGCAGTTGGTCCACCGGCGTCGCTACTCTCAAGCACGCGACGTGGGCCGCCAGCAGCTGCTCGTACAACGGGTGAGCTAGTATCTCCGCCTTGTGCCTCGAGCACTTCCACATGGCCTCCCCAGCCTCCCCGACGCCACTCGCCTCTGGTTCCTCCGCCGCGTGGAGATCGTCGGCGTCGCCCTCGTCCCGGCCGCGCACCACAGGAAAACTCGGCAACCACTGCCCTCCTACTCCTCCGCCGAAGCGGACTTCCCGTGGCGAAGGGGAAGGCTCTAAGGGGGACTGGAGGTGGAGGAAGCCTCCGTCGTGGATCCAGGACGAATTAGCCCCTTCGCCGACCAGGGCGAGCGACTTCGCGGCGAGCGCGAGCTCCGCCGTGCCAGGGAGCGAATCCATGGATCCGATGGCCGCAGGATCATCGCCAAGATGGTGCACGGAGTAGGAGAGCTCGAGTGGGATGCGGCCGTGGAACGCCATGGCGGCACCGGAGCGGAGACTCTTGAAAACGCAGGAAGAGGAGGAGAAAAAGGAAGCGATCAGCGGAGACTCCTTTTTATAATAAAAACCTCGTATTATTTATTAATTTACTTTTTGCAAATTGGCACTCAGTAAAAGAGATTTATTTAGGATAAATGAATTCACATATAAATTTAAATGATAAAATTATAGCAATTTTATTTTTAAACAACTTGAGAGCAAAATATGAAATAGAAAAAATATAATTGGAAATGAGAAGTTTTGGCACTGGTGAAAATTAAATAGGCGTTTCCGTAAATTGCACAATTACACAAAACAGCAGGTTCAAACCAAAAAATATCCCAATAGTTTGGGAAGCATTACGTCAGCATCACGCAAGCACAATCATTGCGGCCGTCCGTACTGTCGCCGACGGCGGATCGGCGGCCACGTCGGGAGTACGCTGATTCCGCCTCTATAATCCTGTCCGGCGCGCAACATCAACCAGGAAAATAGCCGAATCACAGAGCGAGCTCGAAACGATTTACGCACAGTAAAGCACGCTAGATTGACCAATGACACGCGTCCTTCTGGTAGCTCTTGTCTTATTATGGACACCGACGCAAAATATGCGGAGAAGAAAGCGGCCTAATAATCAGACTCGTCGAGGAGGGCCCCGCGGGATTTGTCTCATGTGTTTGTTTTGAGTTTATAACGTGTATTTGAGGAAACCGTTAAACTGTTGATCAATATGAATCTAACTGTAAACCATCTTTGGGAATATCAACTTTTTGTTTGTTGTTTTTTCGACATTTTATTGAATTTCTAAAATATTCCTTAGTTTCATTTTCATTTGACTAATAGATCGTGAACATTTCAAATCACTTCAAATCAAATAAATCTCTTTAATATATTTATGCAATCAAATCTAAATTTGATAGTGTCAATTGAAAATAATAATTTATAAAAATTTAATAAAATTTATCAAAATTCATTATAAAGTATAGGATAATGATTCTTACTAACCAATATCATAAAGATTTTTAAAACTCTACTAATTCTAAAAATATGAATTAATTTTATTAAAAAATTGACTGATGAATTTAAAGAGCAATCAATTAGTCAAAATTAATATATATTCTTGAAAGTCTCTATATTCATGTACTCAAATCTGAATCCGATAGCATAAATTAAAATAAATAAATTTTTTTTTAAAAAAGATACATATTCATATAAATATACTTTGAGAGTTAAATATTATTAAAGTTATTAGAATCAAAAAATACAAAGCCTATCTTGGACTTGGACCTCTACGTCAATTTTGAGGTAAGTCCTCCTACGCACATCAACAACAAAACACATCATTTGAGTCCAAACATATCATCCAATGTGACACATTCAATCACTTATATACTTTCAAACATAAATTGAGAGAAATAAAATTTTAAACTTATAAAACTAGATAAAATTTATCATAAGTTCATTATAAGATTTAGAATAATGATACTGACTAACCAATACTATTAATAAATTATTAAGACTCTTTTTGTTTGAAAAATATCAAACTTTTAAATTTTTGAATAATATAAGTATATCAATCAATTTTGTCTAAGATTGATTAATAGACTTAGAGAACTCTGATCACTTCAAATAAAAAATAATGTACTTCTAAAATTTTTTAAAATATATTTATCTCCTTAGATATAAATTTGATAACGTAAATTAAGAACGGTAAAATTTTAAATTGATAAAGTAAAAATTTAAAAATATGTTTTTAATTTAATTCATTATTCTGAATTTACATTATCAAATTCAGGGCATAAATACATGAAAGAAGTTTTTAAAAATATATTAATTTTTGATTTGAAACGATTTAAAATTTTATAGATCTTTCAGTCAGTTTTGATGGAAATGACTTATCCATCTATAGAGAAAGAGGAGGAGTATTTTATAAATATAGTAGAGAATTTAAGTTTTATGAAAATTGAATATGTGATTTGGATAATATCTGATGCGGTTTAGTAAAATATTTTTTTTTTCATCTCAAAATTAACAATAGACACGGACACATTAAAAAATAAAACAAATGGATCAGACATAAAAGTGTTGTAATACTGTCATGGCTTCCTGAAGTGGTCCCTTTCTCCTTGATGGGCTTGTTGGAGCCCATAAATGTGATCTGGCCCAGTCAGCGGCCACGTGTGTCCTGTCTAGTGGGTAATTTTGTGTCGGCTGGCCACGAGATTTTTATCCGCCGGCAGGTTGAAAGGGAAAGAGTCAACGGAAGGGATGCGCTGCTTTTTCATCCGCCGCCGCCTCTTCTTCTCTTCGTCATCCGCCGCCGCCGCCTCCGCCGCCCTCCGCCCCTTCTCCAACTCGGCCTCTTCTCCTTCCGATAGCGTCGGCCAGGTGTCCCTCTACTTCCGACGCGCCCGCCTCATCGACGCCCTCCGCCTCCGCCTCCGCTCCCCCGACCCACCAACAGATCTCCCCCAACCCCTCGATTCCTTCGTCGCCGTTCACGCCCTTCGCTCAGCCCCCTCACCGGAATCCGCCCTCTCCCTCTTCCGCTCGCTCCCCTCTCCCTCCACCCCGATTCTCCACGCCCTCGCCAAGCGCCTCGCCCTCGCTCGCCGGCTCGCGGACCTCCGGTCCCTCCTTGACGCCGCCGACGCCGGATCCTTTCCCTCATCTCTCCCCCCTTCTCCTCTCGATCGCCTCCGCTGGTTCGCCGCCGCTGGCGACCTCCCCGCCGTCTCCGACCTATGGTCTTCCATCCGCTCCTCCTCCGATCCCAACCGCCGCTCCGGCCGCGGTATCCACCCATGCACCGAGTCCTACAACATCGTCATGGGCCTCCATGCCGACGCTGGGAATCACTCTGCAGCAGTCGCTACCTTCTCCCAAATGATCCACGACGGGGCCAACCCTAACACCCGCACCTACACGATTATCATCCACCATCTCGTCCGCTCGGGGCATCTCGAGGAGGCCACTGTCGTGTTCTACCTCCTGCCCTCGATGAGGACCCCCCACACATCGAAGCAGTACGAGGTGCTGGCGGAGGCGTACGCATCCGCCGGACTGTTCGACGAGTTTCAGCGGCTAGTAAAGGAGATGAACTCCGACGGCATCCTTCCGGGCCGAGCGATGCGGGCCGCCATCGCAAAGATGCGCGCGGTGGGACCCATCGAGGGCACGGAAGAGTTCGTCGAGGAATTGTACCCTAATGATCGAATCGAGTACATCGCCGTATCCAGTGAGGAAGAAGACGATTGCGAAGTGGAAGATGAGCATGAAGGCGACGGCGATCGCATCCGGTTGAAGCCATGGATGGATCCGATCGCTCTCGCAAGGGCTATGGAAGACTGGACCCCCGACGACGTCGCTGAGTTGGAGGCGGCGAGGCTGGTCTGGACGCCGCGACTGGTCTGTAAGCTCCTCAGGGCCTTCAAGAAGCCCGAGACGGCATGGGACTTCTTCTGCTGGGTAGCGTACCAACCGGGCGACTTCGTGCACGACCGCCGGACGGTTTCAAGGATGGTCTCCATCCTCGCCCGGCACGGCCACGCGGAGCTGGTTCGCCGTCTCCTCTCCAAGGTGAAGTCGGAGGGTATCGCTCTCCCCTTCGCCACCGTCCGATTACTCATCGACTTCTACGGCCTATCAAAGAAAGCCAACGCGGCAATCGAGGTCTTCCGCGAGGCTCACTCGATCTGCGGCGGCGCACCATTGTCCGGGCCGCAGCGCTTGCTGCTCTGCTCGTCCTTGCTCCGCACCATGGTCAAGTGTAGGCGAGGAAACGATGCGTTGGACCTCATGGAAGAGATGATGGCGGAGGGCGTCCTTCCCGACGTACAAACTTTCTCCGGCTTGATACAGTACTTCGCCGGAGCCGGCGACCTGAGGAGCGTGCACAAGCTGTTCGGGATGGTGAGGCAGTGCGGGCTCGAGCCGGACGCCTACATGTACATGATCCTGATCCAAGCTTACTGCAAACAGGATAGGGCGGCACTCGCATTGATGCTGTTCAGGGAAATGCAGTACTCAGGCATCGCTCCCGACGGCGCCACCAAGGCTTTGCTCGTTAAGAGCTTGTGGAAAGAAGGGAAACTTCGGGAAGCGGCCATGGTGGAGGAGATGTGCGACGAGGTAGAAGGGGGGCTGCCGGCGGCTTCTCCCGGCCATGTGTGGACTGTGAGCGCTGCGGATTTCAAGCGTGCTTATGATATTTATGCCAGTTGTTTTGCAGACAACCGTGGACAGACGTGAAGCCATGGTGTTTGTTGGAATGCCTCAGTGATTGCATTCCATTGCTTCCGAAGAACAATCCTCATCTATCGGCTGCCGTCCAGCGTTGTAAGCATTCAACATTTCAAAGCCATTTTCTTAATCATGCGTGCCAATGTTTTTGCTTTATTTATAACAAATTCTTTTCTGGGTTTGAACTTCTTCTTGTGCATAATAGATATAGGACACCAAACTGCCAATTGACTTAATCACTGAATTAAACTCTAGACATCTTCCATTTGGATGAACATTAAAGGTTATACACTAATAGTATTTCCTGCAAAGTTTATTCTTAGAGCATCTCTTTTTCTTTTTTCTTAATTCTGCTAATCCTGAAAGATGGATTTCGACCTTTTTATTGTTAGCTTTGAGAATGCTCATCTTCCTGGCTGTATTTTTGGTAGGCTTCTTGAAACCTTCACTCTCCATGCTTATCGTACAAAGGGAATTAGGAAGTATTCCGCATAGAAAAGCTGCAAAAGCAATTAGTAGATGTTGTAAAAAAGGAACAACAAAATACTGACATGACATGCTATGAGTGATTGTTTCACATAATTTATTGATAAACAAACATTGATTCAAACATGAATCTATGAGTATTAGACAGGACTCTATAAATGACTTGCCTTCCAAATGAACATATAGAATGTTGTGATTGATTCCTTGTTCTTGCTATCAGTGGATTGGGCACGGAGCCAAAGTATAGAAGCAAGGAAACCATGGCCGAACACCTATGGCATAAAAAGTCAGTAATATCTCACTTCTTGTGGATGAAAAATAAGCATTGTGATGATAGAAAGAAATGGTTGTCCAGGATTTGGAGTTGCACATCTTACAGTAACTGCGCCTTGGTATTTGTTTGATGATGAAAGTCCAATCAAAATGGCTGTAGAATATGCTGCTAATAGTAGCTTGATGCAAAGCCAAAATACCTGAATTAAAACCACATGAGTTTAGAGGTTTTGTTGAATCAATACTAAACTATCATTGTTAGGCATAAATACTTCGACTCACTTTTTCTTGACCCAAGCGAATACTGAATGACTGGATACCGAAATCTCTATCCCCTTCAACATCAGGGATATCCTACAAACACCCCATCTTAGTTGTTATAGACTGTGCTGCATTTTATCAATCCACTAAACAAAAGGGAAGAAGGCAAAGAGAAAATTTCAGTTTTTCTTAAAGAGAGAAAATCAAATTCTTTATGGAATCTGGATTGTGCTTTTAGGGAAAAACCTTTGATACTATTAGTCTGACAGTTTCAGGCCAGATCAGATAAAATGACATAGAACCCAATGAAATCAATTTCAGAACTAGATTGCAAGTCAAATTATTAATAGTTTTATAGTGATACTTCATTGCAGACCATTAATTCAACCTAGTAAACCAACTTGAATGATGATTGCTGAGCCGAAGCTCAACAGTAAACTGTCTTTTAGTTTTCCTTGTCAAGAATAGATTGTGGACTTACCTTAAACAAAGCTATAACAGCTGAGAAGAGACACATGAAAGATGTGGCAAAGAGCACTGGCTTTGTTAAAGCTACTGGCCTTCCTAGTACATATTTCTGCATTGATAATGTAATAGCAGTTTAGAAGGAATTTGGGGGCATCGATAATATTTCACATCTACATAGTTTTGAGTATATTCATGCTTTGCAATTTAGGGTTTTATGTTAGTTCACCTGCATGTGTATGAAGAAGGCTAACTGAACCACAATAGCCCTAACAGACATGATGCAAGAGGCAGCAAGAAATGCGTGCCGTTTCCATCTTAGCAAAGGATGCTGCGTTAAGTCAAGCAGATGGTCAGATAGAAAGAAGACAATACCATATATTTGTCAGCCATAGAAAATAGATAAGCAGTTCTACTTCTACTTGCTTGTTTCTGTTTCAGCACAATAGTGGCCTAGTTACCCTCTGTAAATGATAGGATAGTGTAGTTAACTTATGTTGATTGAAATTTGTTTTGCATCTAGCCATCAAATAATGTAATATTAGTGACGTAACAGAGTCTAAAACCACAATTAAATAGTTGATGCTCGTTTTTTGGCAGATTAACCATTTGTAAATTCTTACATTGATGGAATATGCACTTCCCAGGAAAAAGCTAACTAGCAGAGCACTTAGCAGGGGAAGGGACCCAGATTTCACTCCTAGAGTAAAACTCTGTTAAAGAAGAATGGATTGTAAGTAACATGATGTGATTCTGATTATAGTCAAAGTAACTCTTCTAGGGCTTTGCTGAGTATTAGTGGTTTATCATAAGAATGAAAATACAATCTTAAATTTTTTCTGGTAGTGTACCATAATGCAGAAAAGAACTACTATTAATGCTCCAGTTTTTAAAGAGAATTCCCCTGAAGCTAGTGGAAGGCTTGGTTTATTGACCTGCAACAAATCAACTGTTCTAAGTTATTACATTATTCGTAGTATAAGAAATGTTCCTTTCATTGTTCTAAAATTCTTTATATACCAAGAAGTATCTGAAACCTGGAACTGACCTTATCAATTTCCACATCAAACAATTGATTGAGTCCCACAACATAGATATTCATGAAGACAGCTGAAAGCAATGCCTGATTTGACATGAAAGCAACACAACAAATCACAAATAAGATCATAGACTGAAGAAGAAATTGAAAAAAAAAATGCAATACCTTAATCAGACCAATGATAAACATTGGAGATATGTCAACAATACTTTCAAGTGGAAGAACAGAGATTGATGTTATACTTATCACCTGCCATAATAAATGCTTAGAAGATGATTATATCTCTGACAGTAGTCGAGTAACTCAACTCACTGTGCCGATTACTGTATGTGGTCGGCAAAACCGACAAAAGGCATCAAAATTGTTCATCAGAATAATCCATAAGCATCCACACTGATGGGCATCATTGTCAGGTACAAATGCATTGCCAAAAGCTGGTGAAGTGATGCTGTTCTTGAGCATGCCAATGTGGCCATATGGTTTGCAATCAGGTTTAGTGGGAGTAGGTGATTGCCCTTCTGATCTACTGCTTAGCTCCCGATGGCAACAAGAGGTATTAATCCTGCATTGTTTACACGCTGTTTAAGTTATTTATCAGATGGAGTGACTTATGAGTGATGTCGTAGTGTCAGTCATTACTTGCTAAATTTGGCAGATTTAAGACTTCTTCCTCTTATCTTACCTGCAACTTAGTCACAGAAAACATGCATAATTTAGTTTTTGCTCGTCTTTGTTTTTCTTCACTCCGACTCTCAAAACAGTTAAAGACCAAGTTATATCACTATGAGTGTAGAAAGAGATGAACTTCAACTTTGTTACCTCTTCCTTCTGCATTACTTAGATCCAGAATTTACAAAAAAATGCAAAAGTGATGGAACATTGATGAAATGGGAAGAGATTAAAAAAACAACAGAATACCTGGGAATACAAATGCAAAATTGGTGGAATGTCTCGAAAAGCTCTGGTTGCAAATCATTCTCTTTAGAAGAAAATGTGCGATGAAGGGAAGTTAGAGGAGAAGGGAGAATGTGCGATGCAAGGCAAGTTTGAGGAGAAGGTGAAGAATGCTTAGGGAATGATGGTTACAAAAATCAAAATCATGATAAGAAGCATTGCCTTGAGGCTCTGTCACATGTCCTGTGCATTGTAAATCCATGCCATTTGTCATAAAACAGAAACGCGTTTGTTGCTGCTGAATTAATCCCATCGAAGGCCCGAGAGTCTTAATGAGCACTCATTCTTCCACAGAAAGGGTTTTAGCAAACAGCGAAGGGGAATGGTAAAAGTAAAACCACCCTTCGCTCCTCACCAAATGAGGTGATCACTGTTACGATTATTGAGACTTGTTTGTGTTATCAGTAGTTAATCAGTTACATCATCTGAGGATAAGCAACTCCATTTGGTGCTTCGGATCTAATTTATCTGTTTCTTTTTTTTTCAAAAGAAAATTCAAGAATTATGAACGAATTTTAATCTCATGTAGAGGAAATTATTTTGGCATGAATATCACTGAAGCCAAATACATCGCTAAAGATAAAAGGAGGTACGGAAGAAAAACAGGAAAATGAGCATTTCGGGACGTGCTGCCGCTTCGTCTTCGTCTGTGAGATGAACTGAGACTTCTGCGGATTCGATTTGTCCGTCTCCGTCTGGAAGAGGAGGCCGTGGTGGATCAGCTCGGAGAGCCTCCATGACAGCCGCTGCAACCATGGGCGAAATCTGGGCCTCCTACTCTTTTTTATTTTTCTTTCACTTGGTGCTTTTGCTCATTTGGGGCTTCAAAATAAGTAATGTCGAGCATCTCACCTGACAACACAGTGATGTATTTTGTCGGATCTTTCAAACTGCGCTGTTCTTCACCAAAGGAAAAAACCATTAGAATCATCAGCGATGAAAACATTAGAGAACCATTCGCAGGCAGAAGAAGATCGTTGAGAAGATGAAAGGTTCAAAAAAAGGAAGAGCTAGCTAAATTGAAGAAAACCAAAACGAAAAGAAAAGGAAACGAACGCGTGTAGAAAGAGATTCTCCAGCAAAGAAGAGGCTCAGGCACGCCCATGAGACTGTCTACTTTCCGATCAAAGCGACGGTTGCCTACCAAAACGCAGGCCATCCATGCCGCGTCCTATCCCAGATATATCATTACTGAGGATTTATCATTATATATATATATACACACACAACGAGAGAGAGAGAGAGAGAGAGAGAGAGAGAGAGAGAGAGAGCAGAGGGAGAGGCACCATCGGTTCAGAGAAAATACAACGGGCAAGCTCATCATCGCCTTAGTCGACAAAGGAGAGACAGAGAAATCAGAAGATACAGAAACGAAAGAACTGCAAGACAGTGAACCCTAAAACCAGTGAAAAATGTGAAAAGAACTCACAAAAATACAAACTTGGAGCAAGTTGAAGTACGATCCACGCAAGAAAAAGTTAGTAAACACCAGATCTATGATCCGAGAACCTGCCATTTCCGATCGGAAGTTGGTGTTACCAAGGGAGGAGATCGTCGATGATCGTTCAAGTCCGTCGTTGAGCACCGCCATTCTTCGCCGTCGCCTTGAGCGTCAAGTGAGAGAGAGAGAGAGAGGCGACAATTTTCCCTTCCGGTTCTCGATCATATACATTCCAAATCGGGCCGCGTTGATGAACTAAATTGGGCCGAAGCCCAAATTAAGCATATCCTCGAGTGCGATAAATTAAACACAACATAACCTTCCCCAAATAAAATTATAAAATTAATTTTAGACAATACTTGATATAATTCGACAAAAAGATTTTGAACATCTAAAATAGAAATAATATTATTTTATAATTATTTTTATTTATTTTATTTACGATTAAATTATTTAAGATTTTATCAGGATAATAAAAAAAAATTTAAAATGAAAAATATTTAATTGTTAATAGAGTATGGGAATACTATGTGCAGGATAACAATCCAATGTACTTGAGCATTTAAATTTTTTTTATTTTAAAATTTTTTTATACTTAATATAATAATTTACCTCCTAAATTTCAAAAAAAAATTTAAATATTTTAACTTAAATAAAAATAAAAAAATATAAATATAAAATATTGTTATTGAATAAATGTCCGAAAGTGATTCAAATCTTTAAAAAGTTCTCACATACTTTTAAGGTATATCTTCTGCAAAAGATGGAATCCGCTACCTTAGCGGTTCTACACGGTCAGCCTCACAACCATCTGTAAGGAGGTAAATCGAGAGTACTTTTAAGGTATATCTTCTGCAAAAAGTGAAATCTGTCACCTTAACGGCCCCACACGGTCGGCCTCACGACCATCTGAGGAGGTACGACCATCATGTGAGGAGGTAAATTGAGAAACTGCAATTGATCACGATGCAGGAGGGTATTGCTCAGCTTCGTCAAGATTTAGAATTTAGGATTTAGGACTTTTACAAGTTTACTATATCATAACCAATTCAACTATGCCTCGGAGACTACTTTTAAAATATATCTGATTCAATATTTAATAGTCAATGTATTAGATTTTTTTCATCTATCAGAGGAAATTATTTTATAGTATCTTGTAGTTGAGATTTAAATAGTAGATGTTTGAATAAATAGCACATTGTTCAAATTAATTTAAATATTTAATTCAAAAAAATTTTTATGGATGGTAAAAAGATAACCTCTACGTTGATAGGTCCTCTTCCCACGGAGAAAAACTAATCTACGGTGCATCGTGTTTAAAAATTGATGATCGTATGAAGCTGTAGCCCGTGATTACAACACATAAGTGTTTAAAAATCGGCCCATGATTAATTACGGTCTACCTTTGCGTTGTAGCCCGAGGCAACTTAAAATATATTTTTTTTTTATCAACGAGAAATACAGTGAGGTTCATTTATTGAGAAATATTATGATTAATGAAGAAGGAAGGTTCCACAGGATCACCGTCCACCAAGTTCGGCTTTGTCGTTCCCACGAACACCAACAACTACATGGGGGAACCTCGTCCCCATCAAACCCTAACCCTATTCCCAATTCCTCCTACACATCTTCGTCCATCTTGATCGGATCTCGCGGATCCTGCTCCTCCTCCTCCTCCCCCCTCATGGATTCTCCCCCAATCATACTCCTCCTGTTCCTCCTCATCGCCGGCGCTGCTGCCTCTTCCGCCGACGAATGCGGATCTAGCAACGTCACGCTCGCCGGCTTCGAGGCCGACCTCGCCATGGTGCAGCACCAGGTCCGCGGCGTCGTCCGGATCGTCGACGCATGCTCCTTCTCCGTCCGCGGCTTCGACATGCTCGCCGGCTCCGGCCAGGTCCGGTGGTGGGGCGCCGCCGGGGACGACTTCGTTAATCTCACGCTCGGGTCTCCGATCTCCGACATGTACCTCAACCGCACCTACCGCAACGAGTCGCTCACCGTCAGGCTGTCCAGCAACGTCTCCTGGGACCGGATCGCGGTCCTCGCCATCTGGGATCAGTCCACTGCTTCGGATTTCGGCCATGTCGCCCTTGTGAACGCCTCCGAGAATGAGACCGACTCCGACGCAGCCCCAAGCCCGGCACTTTCCCCGGCCCCTGCGCCAGCTCCTGGTTCTCCGATCGAGATGATGAAGAACAAGAGCCAGATCCACCGCCAGCCGACCATGTTCGACAACTGCCTAACCTTATCCCCCAGATTCAGACTTCGGTGGACGCTCTACCCTGAATCGGACTCCGTCGAGATCGGTCTGGAAGCAGCTATTGGCTCGGAATACTATATGAGCTTCGGGTGGGCGAAGCCTAGTTCACCGTCGCATATGCTCAATGCAGATGTTACGGTCGGTGGATTTACTGAAGAAGGTATGCCCTTTGCTGAAGATTACTATATTACACAATTTAGCGAGTGCCTTCTTAGCAAGGATGGCAAGGTTGAAGGTGTTTGCCCTGATACAATCTATGAAGGATCGGATCCAGTTGGACTTGTTAACAATACTGAGTTGATTTACGGCCACCGGAGAGATGGGGTGGCCTTTGTCCGGTACAAGCGTCCCCTAGCCTCTGTTGATGAGAAATATGATGTGCCTGTGAATATCACAGGGAACATGACTGTGATTTGGGCATTAGGTCTGTTGAGGCCACCGGATTCCCTCAGACCTTACTATCTTCCTCAGAATCATGGTGGTCCACAAGAAACAGCTTACAATTATCTCCTACTGAATTTATCTGAGGAGGTGGACGATTGCTTCGGACCTCTGAATGCTGAAGATAAGGAGGATCAAGATCTTATCATCGCCGATGCAAAAACTCCGCTTGTTGTTATGTCAGGGCCAGCATTGCATTACCCAAATCCTCCAAATCCTTCAAAAGTGCTTTATATCAACAAGAAGGAAGCTCCATTGCTGAGAGTAGAAAGGGGTGTGCCAGTTACTTTCTCAATCCAAGCTGGCCATGATGTGGCTCTTTACATCACTTCCAATCCCATTGGTGGTAATGCAACACTGCATAATATGACTGAGGTTATCTATGCTGGTGGGCCTCAGTTTGAGGGTGTCCCAGCTAGTCCAACAGAGTTGAAATGGGCACCTGATCGAAATACACCAGATCAAGTTTACTACCACTCCTTGTTTGAGCAGAAGATGGGCTGGAAAGTTCAGGTAGTTGATGGTGGTATTTCAGACATGTATAATAACAATGTTCTATTAGATGATCAACAGGTTTCTTTTTTCTGGACTTTATCTGAAGGCTCAATATCTGTCGCTGCTCGTGGTGAGAAGAAAAGTGGATATGTTGCAATTGGATTTGGAAGTGGAATGATGAACAGCTACGTGTATGTTGGTTGGGTTGATTCTAATGGAATAGGCCATGTAAACTCTTATTGGATTGATGGAAAAAATGCAATGGGTGTGCACCCAACGTCCGAAAATTTGACCATTGTTCGGTGCAGTCAAGAAAATGGAATAATAACATTTGAGTTCACTCGTCCTCTGTCTCCTTCATGTGATGGAAAGATAGAGTGCAAGAATATCATTGATCCAACTACTCCTTTAAAAGTTATTTGGGCCATGGGTGCCCGTTGGTCGGAGGATAATCTAAGTGAAAAGAATATGCATTCTGCTACAAGCAATCGGCCTGTCAGAGTTCTTTTGTGGAGAGGGTCGGCTGAGGCAGAGCAAGATCTGCGCCCTGTTTTGGCTGTTCATGGCTTCATGATGTTTGTGGCTTGGGGCATTCTGCTTCCTGGGGGAATATTGGCTGCAAGGTACTTGAAGCAGATAAAGGGTGATGGCTGGTACCAGTTACATGTCTATTTGCAGTACTCAGGAATCGCTATTATGTTGCTTGGTCTTCTATTTGCAGCTGCTGAGCTTCGTGGTTTTTATTTAAGTATAGTGCATGTGAAATTTGGTGTAGCTGCGATCGTCTTGGCATGTGCGCAGCCGATAAATGCATCTCTTCGCCCCCAAAAACCAGCAGATGGAGAGATAGTGTCTTCCAAAAGGATAATTTGGGAATACTTTCATGTTATCATAGGGAGGTCTGCTGTTGTAGTCGGAGTTGCTGCACTAATTAGTGGAATGAAGCATTTGGCACATCGATACGGCAGTGAGAATGTTCAAGGTCTTACTTGGGCATTAATATTATGGGTTTTGGTACTTTCACTTCTAGTTATGTACTTGGAGTATTCCAAGGTTAAGCAAAGACAAAATGATAGGAACTCTTTAAGAGGTGAGTGGGTTCTGGGAAATAGTGATGAAGATGATTCGGTAGATTTATTGCATCGCGACAGAACTGCTACAAAATCAGAGCCTCAATCATCGTTAACAATGGAAGTGCAACTTGAACCTCTTAGCAGATAGAATGCAATTTGATACTCAAAAAACACAAAATACTTCAGCCATGATTTTTAATGTATAGAGAAGAGGGAGCCATGGATGATTATTACCTTTACGTGAGATGATTCATTTTATGTAAAGACATCTTACCACAGCTTACCGAACAGGTTAGAAATGATTATTTACTTTTCCTTATATTGCTGTTATTATGTATGCAATGTGAGACTGATTCATGCTTGTATACAAATTTTGAAAGGATACCGGCACCTGAGCTAAATGTGTTTATTGTTCATCGTGCTTCTTTGTCACTTCTTCAAGTTCTCTGAATTGACTTGGCTAATCATTTGGCTTATAGATTTCAAATGCTCTCGTGAAAGTTTCTCTATATTTTGTGACTATTGCTGAAATGCTTGTGAAGTTGTTGAGGTTTCCATCACTACATCAAACACTAATATGTTTATTATTATTCTTGAGCTTTAACTCTCATCACATTTTGTTCAGAACTGTAGGTGACCAATTCAATTAGGAAACCGATTAACTTAAGATCAAATTTGATCCTGTTGTATTGTTGCCTGTAGTAATAATAAGACAGATTCTACAGTGCTGAGAAAGGTGATTGGTCAATTGTTAATCAAGGTTTTACTTGAGTTCCATTTACTTCCATTGATGATCATAAAATAGATACTGAATGAGTGCTGTCATATTCCATCTATGTATGCTCACAAGCTCGTTATATTGCACTTGCAGAGGAAATGCCAAGAAAATAAAACCATTCAAAGTAAAAGAAAAAGATAAATTGTAATACTTTATTTCTTTCTATTTTATTATTGTTATTCTTTGTTTACTCGGATAAAGTGTTCTGTTGTGAATTGAAATGGATAACAGAAAGTTCATCCCCAGTTCATATTTAAACTCAAGTATACAGAAACTTCTTCCATGGAGATTCACAGGAATTAAAAATAAATGTTCGAACTAAACGCGTGATTCGATATTCAAAAGCTTTCTCCTTTGACGTTCTGAAAGGAAAATGACAGCACATTTTTCTCAACAAACCAAAGCCTATTTGATCTCCACAACAGTACGATATCGAAACAAACATGACCTAGAACTTTATTTACAAATAACCAAACGAAAGCAGAGTAGTATGAATGGTGTACATTGAATCAGAGTAGCGACTCCTTTCAAATATCTAACAAATGCTCAGTTCATCCATACCTATCGATAATTCTAAATCTATTTCTCCCACCATTTCCACACAGTCACTAGTCTTATCTTCCACCTTGCTGTTTATCTTTATTGTACCCTCATCAGTTTTATCAAGCACTCGGCGATGCAGCAGCTATGCATTCCTCGTAGCGAAAGCAGCTGACGACATGGTCGTTTGTCAACCCCGCAGCCTGCATGAAGGAGTATATGACTGTCGGGCTCACACTTCGCAAGCCCCTTCTAACCAGGTCTTTGCTGATCACATCTGCTTTAGAAGTCTTGACAGGAACTTGTCGCTGGTAGCGAAATTTGTTGACAATAGGTTTGTAGTTCACAAAGCTCCAACAGTATCTATTGAATGATCCAAACTCATTTATTATCTGTAGCAATGGTATAAAACAAGCGTGAGAGAAGTGATTAAGCAAGTCAGATCATGAATCAGATTATTAGTAGTTTAATCCAGCAACAAAGATCCTGAGAAATCATAAACCCAGATGCAGTTCATGAACCTCATCTCTTAACTGCAAATGCAACAACTAGAAATATGAATACCTATTTTGTGCCAACTACGATATTAACAGTGTCGAAGACAAGTGAATAGATCTACCTTGAGTATCTGGCGAGCGTTCTCAATGGTAGTTCTCAGCTTCAGCTCTGACAAAAGTGAGCTAGCAATACTTCCAGGCACTATAAATTTCTTCTCATTCAATTTGGCGACTGCAACAGGATCAAAGTTCAGAAAAACTTCCCTGAAAAAAAGGGCGCCCGTGAGTTGGTGAATTAATGAAGTAGAACCTAGTTTTCTATTCATTTTATTTAAGTACCTAAATATCTGCCTTTTGGTGAGGATAACAGGCCATGTAAGCTCAGCTAATGCACCAGATAGCACAAGAAGTTCAAATAATTTCCTGTGGTGTGTTCCAAGCACCAAATACGAAGAGAAATTGGTTAGTAAGTACTTAAAACATAGTAAAGTTTCAAAGTATCTAGATCACTAACAAAGAGAAAAGGTTGCATACTTATCATCATGGACTGGAATTCCCCATTCTTCATCATGGAAAGAAGCATAACATGGGTCTGGTGTACAAAAATATAGTCTTAGATTGACTTCACAAATGTCTAAAGAGAAATTCAAGATGAAGTTTTACTGAACAAGAATGATGATGATGATGATAACAAAGAAACAAGCGACCCATAATTACTATTAAGAATAAACTTCTACTGGTATGGCAAAGAGTCATGCAATCAGCTGCAAAAGACAAATCATTTTTAAGTATGAGAGACTTGGATAAGGCAGTTAAATAGAGTTCATCCAGGAGGTAAAACCAATATAAAAAAATAACCTTGATGGTTAAAAAATGGAGGAAAAGAATAAAAATGAACTGGTGCGTACCATATGGAAAACAAAGCGAAGGGTGTAAATGTATTGCCTACTTCCAAACATGAAATGTGGTTTCAATTATTAGTATCTCCTGCCAAATGAGAACTGATACAATAATACACTATCATTTCAATAATCAAGTAAGCCTAGAGGCTGCATATACATGAATTTTAATTTTCTTTGGTGAATAGTAAAAATACATTTTCCCCCTCTCATCCTGGTATTAGAATCTCTGTAAGGATTAGTGTGGCAATCCCCTAAGCAAGAAGCTGAATCTTCTTGAGAAATCTCACACTTGCAGTTTGTTTAAAAAAATCTACTCAAGAAAGATTCAAAAACCCCACTTGTAGGTCAGACTTTCACACTTGCAGAAATCTTATCGGTGTGTGGATAAGATCCTTAGATATGTATCATCCTATTGCTTCATGTGAAGGGATGAATAGGTGGATTAGATTAAGGGGTGACACATTAGAAGCATCATAGGCCATGGAGTAAAAGTGAAGTCGTTGAACCATATTGTATATTTGAGTTAGCATTGTTAATTTTGTTTTACGCTTCCACACATATGCTTTATATTACTTCGGCTATTATGATTATATTATCACATATGCACTTACTACTAATCTAATTTGAGTTTTCTATTCACCCTTACCCCTAGTTGGCCATTTCAATCCAACAATGATAACCTCTTCTAGATAAACCATAACCATGTTCACTGTATCATAGTTAACTTCCTCACAGAAGATAAATGTGTCAGATCTGGAAAATGATCACGATTGCAAAGACATTCTCTTTTCAGAGCATTACAAAAGGAATATACTGAATGAGAAGTCATTTTTTCTTGTTACAGATAAATACCATATCACAAAAAGTCTGCACCAATGAACATTATTTGTCCATATAGATGGGTATTTTTTTTTCCTCTCCGAAGAAACACATTACATAGAACAACTGGAATTCATCTGGGGTGGTCTAATTCAGCTGAGACTCTTAACCAGATGCAATAAGGAACCATATGGCCCACGAATATCACACAAGTCAAAGGGGCCTTATGTATCACACAGTTAAAGTAAAGATGTCAAATCAATCACTTGATAGAATAGCCAATAATAGGTGCATGATCGGTACAAAGCCAAGAATATTAAACAGATCAAATAAATAGTGTAAATAACAACAACAACAACAATAAACCTTATCACAATAGATGATGAGATCGGCTAAAACCGTATAAACAACTAAAATTAAATATGTCCAACCAAGCACATGAAGAGATGTAGCAAATCAGAGGTGCAATTAAAAGTAAATATGTCCAGTCCAATCAAGCACAGGAAGAGAAGTAGCAAACTAGAGGCGCCACTTAAAAGTAAATATGTCCAGTCCAATCAAGCACATGAAACAGAAGCTGCCAATTATAGCTGCATTATCAATGGACAATCCTGGAGCTCTCGACAAATGATACACAGGGTGAAAGGCACAAATCTCAAAGAGAAAGACAAAAGAAATATACGTCACTTTGTGAATGAGATATTGGGTCACGGAAATGCTAGAGATACAGTGAAGATAATCAACTACATCAAATAAAGTCGTTGAAGGGCAGCAAAGAAGTTGCACAGGATCAAAAGACCAGCAATGGATATACAGTAATGTAACTATAAGGGCTATTCTAAGAAGATACTAGCTACTGCAACAAATAGAGGACTTGGAGCAAGGAAATAAGAGGGGTATTCAAATATCACAAAGTTCTGAAGACTGCAAGGAGAAATGTATTCCTAACAACTGGAAATAAAATTTCAGAACCCAATGCTAACATGCACAAAAGGTAAAGAGATTAAGAAGATGGCAACGCTTCTTGCTTGGATTTAACAAAAAAAACAATCTTAAACCAAAACAAATCGCTAGACTAAATCAGCGAACTAGTTAGTTAGAGGAGAGGAAAAACTATGCATACAATAATCTCAAAATGAAAAATAAATAAAGAAAACTCGCCTGTATTAGATGTGACCCAAGCGCATTTCCTCTTTCCTTGCACAAGTTCAGCCGACGGAATGCTGGTATCATCTGAGACATTGTTATCCAACTTGGTTGCAACCTTGCCTATCCTCGCAGTGCTCTGCCTCCTCTTACTTGTCAAGTTCACCCTACTAATCCTTCCTGCGGAGGAGCGGCTGCAAAACGAATCTGTGGATGCATCAGAGGAACAGGAAGCATTCAGTGACACGTTTGACTGCAACAGCATCTCGTGCCTCCTCAGAACAGACGGAGCACTGAAACAAGACCCAGAATGTGCCGTATCTTCTGCGGGGCTGGGAGCCTTCTTGGGCTCATCAACTGCTGTAGTTTCGGTGATGTCAGTTTTATTCAAAGGCTTCGAAGCTGGTTTCCTAGAAGTTGTCAACGACCTAGCCTTGTTGCCGCCAGGCACAAGGACCGGCCTTGCTTCAGAGTCAGCTACATTGAAAGAACGAACCCGAGGCGCTCCTGACATCCTAAAATCCAACCTTTTCACAAATCTCCGCACCGTCCACCGAAATTTACCCAAATCTCCAAAACTAGAGGATCAAATCAAAATAGGAAAATTCACGACGATATCAAGCGAAATCAAACGCCTCAAACACGAAAAGTAGCAATTCCCGGAACGAGCCTCAAAAATTACCTTTTCAATCCACAACTCCCACAGTAGCGCGAAACCCGAACCAACCTAGGGTTTCGAGGGCATCCAATTCCAACCTACCGCCAAATCGCTCCACCAAACTGAACATGCGATGCAACATTGTCCTAACCAGAAAGATTAACACCACAAGGCGAGTCTTCGACGACTTCTCCTAAGAAGGAACTGAGCGGGAGCTACCGAACCCCAAAATCGTCACGAAAAGACGAAGGGCAAGCTCGCAAAGCACTTACAATGAAGCTGATAGGGGAGAGGCTCCGAAGAAGAACTCGCAGCCCGCCGATCCAACAACTAGCCAAGGGCGGAGCCGGCGAACGGAGGGGGAAACGGGGAATGGGCGTTTCCACTGGAGGATGACGAAGGCGGTGTGGCCACGGAGAAGCGACCGGGGAGCGTCCCGTATGTTATATAAAGAATACTGGTGGATGCCAGTCGAAGTAAATTGCGACCGGATGTAGCCCGTAGCACGTGCACGTGGCTGTGCTTTGCAGCTCCTTTCTAATACATAAATTTAACGGCGATAATTAAAAGCACGTTCTTTTTTATTAGAATTATTAAAAGACATATCTTTTTTTTTTATTTTTCGATATTTTACTTCACGTACGTACGTATGTAAATTTTGATATTATCTAAATCACATATCGATTTTCCATAATATCTAAATTATTTATTATATTTTTAAAATAGTCTTTCTCTTCCTTTATCAGTAATTTCGAACAAAACTAATTCTGAATCTAAAATATTTTAAATCATTTCAGATTAAAATTAATATAATTTTAAAAAATTTTAAATATATTTATGCTCCACGATCAGCTTAAATTCAAAATAATAAATTAAATTAAAAATACATCTTTAAATTTTTACTCTATTAATTTAAAATTTGATTACTTTCAATTTACATTACCCTCAACCTAAGCTATCTATAAGTACCATTTTTATGAGGAAATATCACGACTTTAAACAAGTCCATTGGTTTTCTTCTTTCATCGAAGTTGCACAATGCATTTTTTGTTTTTATTGTTAAAAATTATGGTTCAAGAAAGCTTAGGCTCTAGTTCAGCACTGAGACTCTGAGAGTGTGATTTCGGAGGTTGTAGTACGAGGTGAATGAAAGTGAATTTCAACTCACTTTTCAAATGTTAGTTCAATTTTTAGGCATTTAGGGTCAAAAATTTTAAACTTTAGTTGATTAATTGAGTTATATTATGTTCTTAAATAGATGTTAAAAACAATAGTTCTGGAGAATAATATATCAGTTTCAACTAAAATCTAGGGTTAAGGTCAAAATTTTTAAATTTAAGTTCATTTTCAACTTCTTAAATTCAAAATTTATATTTTTGGATAGTAAAATTTTACATACATTAATGTTTGAAATTTTAAAAAATTTTAATTTATATGATAAATAATTATTTTGTACTATTGAGTGAGATATATTTGATACAGTTTATAATGAAGTTATTATTTAGCATTTTCATGAAATCTAAGAAAGTATCATTGTAAAAATATATAAAATTAATATATTATTTTTATTATATATTTTATATTGTATTAATTTTTTAATTTATTAAATTCACCCTCTGGCGTTGAAAATACCAACTGCACTACTAGTTCTAAGAATTTATTAATGGTGTTGGTCAATAGGTATCATTATTCTAAGTCTTATAATAAGCTTTTGATAAATTTTATCAAACTTTTATAAGTTTAAAATTTTATTGCTCCCAATTTACACTATCAAATTCAGATTCAAGTATATAAATACATTAAAAAAGTTTCTAGTAATATATTAGTTTTGATTTTAAGTTATTCAAAATTTTCTAAATCCATGAGCTTGTTTTCAATGAAATTGACTCATGAGCTTAGAGAGAAAGAAATGTATTGGGGAATATGATACATGATTTGAATATTATAAAAGTTAAGTACATGATTTAAGTAATATCAAAAATTGCTTATGAAAGTCAGTAAAATTATCATTTACTCCACCTCATCCGCTCTCCCCATAAAATGGCACGGTTGCCCCTTAAATACATTGTTGGACTAATTTTATCTTTTTGGTGGATTGACTTTAATTTTTTGATAGAACGATTTCACGGTTAAATCCTAAACCGTTAGGAAGGACTTTGATATATTCAATATATAGCATTCACATCGTAAGAGTTATGATTTCATATCTGCTATAATATATATTTAATTTATTAAAAAATATTCATATTTTAACAGTTATGATTTCATAGTTATTACCATGTAGATTTGATTTGTTCATTTAATATTCACATTTTAGCAGTTAAGGATGTAAATGAATCGAGCTTATTCATGAGCTTTTCGAATTGACTCAAAAAATTATTTGATTCACATTTGAAATTATTGAATTCAAGCCGAACTTGAAAATGTTTGATAATTTTTTCAAATAGAATTCAAACTTATAATATATTTTATTCGATTATTCATGATCCGCTCGTGAGTCAAACTTAAATCGAATTCGGATTCTTTTTATATAATTTTAATTTAAATATACTCAAATTGAGATTCGAATACTTCCAATTGAACTAAAACTTAAAACATTTCGAATTATAGTTCGATTTTGCTTGAATCAAAATTCAAACAATTCGAATCTAATTCGAGCTCGAATTTTATTTCGAACTGAGCTCGAGCCAAAATTATTTATATTTTTGAGTTTTGAATCAAATTCGAATATCACATATATTTTTCAAATATCAATATCTTCATATTATTCGGCTCAATTCAATTTGTTTCGTCTACACCTTTAGTAGTAGCTACGAAATTATAACCGTAACTCAAATTTAATCTATTAAATAACATTTACGTTGTAGTAGTGATAAATTATAATTCTTATGTTTAAGTTGGAGTAACTACGATTTCGTAATTGCTGCAATGTGATTCAGAATTTAATAGGTATGATAGTAAATAATAATATCGAACAATATATTTAAAGGCAGATGTATTATTTTATAGGAAAGTTGGTGCATAATTGTGTTCTTTTGATAAAAAATTAAAAAGATGTTGCTTTAATGATTCTGATAAAATGGATAAAATGAGAGTCATTTTAATTTTTATTTTTACCCTAAATTTAAATATATTTCTTTCAAATGTAATAAATATTTTATGATTGAGGATAAAAATATACTGATGATTACTATACTCAATTGAAAATCTATACAAAAGTACGTCGATTATATTTATCCAAATAGTGAACAACTAGTATAAACCAACTGTGATCATTATTCAATGATTTTGTAACTATGTATTATTGTTTAGCGCATGAATATAAAAATATAAAATAAATTTTAGTTATTATATTTTAGAGAAAATAAACTATTTAAAATATAAATTTAGTACTATTGTAGTTTAAATAAGATTAATTATAATATTGATGTACAATAAAAGTCAAAAGGAACTCTCATTATATTTTTTATTCGAAAAATATTTTTACTGTTATTGGGAGTTATCGTTATAATATGATAAAATATAATATTTTCATAAATATTATATATATATATATATATGTATTCAAAATTAATTAATTAATTTAATGAGTTAATTAAATTTATTTATTTAATTGATAATATATATTAAAAATATAAGTAAATTTATTTACAGTCCTATTAGTAGGTCAAAACTAGTTTGAGTTATTTTGATAAAAAAAATTTGTTATGAAAATATTATAAGAAAAATATTTTTAGAATTGCGAAACAAGAAGATGGACGTCATTTTGTGTTTTTTTTAATAAAAATATAATATTTTGCCAATTACCAATGCTAGTTTAATTTAGATTTTTTTTTTTTTTAAATTTGATCGATCCACAATTTTATAGTTGACTTATCCTCCCTCCTTTAACAAACATAAAAATTCATTATTCATCCTCTACAAATTTCAAGTTAGCCCACTCCACACGTCCCCAAATATTCTCCCTTTAACAGGTCAAAATCGATCGCTTTTTCTAATTTTCTACCTTTTATTTATTATTTGAAGTTTTAACCCAATTAACACGGTTTCCAAAACCGCCCCTCACTTTTTACTTTTTACAAGCGCAGACCACCTCCTCCTCCTACTCTTCCTCCAATTATAAAGATTCCCACCACTTTTTATTTCTATTCTCAATTTGCTCCCATCACTCACGGCCACTGCCGCCACCATCTCCGGCGATCTCCATGTCTTACCGCCGCCTCGCCTCCAGCCCTCCCGCCATCTCTTCCGCACACCGCCATCACACCCTCCTTCTCGCTGTCGCCGCATCCGCCTCCACCCTGCTCCTCCTCGCCCTCCTCGTACTCCTCTTGCTTCTCTACCTCTACCTCTACCTCGCCGCTCTCCCACCCAGCCGTTCCCCTCCTCCTTCTCTTCCCCCGCTTCCCCCATCCACCGCTTCTCCTACCGTGCCCTCCGCGCCGCGACCGCCTCCTTCGACGCCTCCCGCTCCATCGGCCGTGGCGCCTCTGCCTCCGTCTTCCGCGGCATCCTCCCCGACGGCAAGTCCGTCGCCGTCAAGCGTCTCCTCCACTCTCCCTCATCCTCCCCCTCCGACGTAGCCACCTCCGACCGCGAGTTCCACAACGAGCTACACGTCCTCGCGGCTCTCCGCCCCTCGCCATTCGTCGTCTCCCTCATCGGGTACTGCCTCGAGGCCCGCCGGCGCCGCCTCCTCGTCTACGAGTACATGCCCAACGGGAGTCTCCAGGAAGCCCTTTTCATCTCCGGCTCCACGCTCAGCTGGGACCGCCGCTTCTCCATCGTCCTCGACGTCGCCCAAGCTCTCGCCTTTCTCCACCTCGAGTGCGATCCTCCGGTCGTGCACGGCGACATCAAGCCCAGCAATGTGCTCCTCGGCTTTGATTTCCAGGCCAAGCTCTCCGATTTCGGTCTATCTCGCTTAAAAACCGACGCCGACCTCGTCTCTGAGTTCTTCAGCCAGGATCTCGGACCGAGCCAGGAGCTCTTCAAGAGTCAAGACCTCGTCCCCGAGAGCCCACAGGTCCACCTTTCCTTTGCTCTCCGAGCTTCTTCATCCAACAACCTCGACTCCAGACAGCCGGCGGAAGGCACCTCGCCGGTCCAAGATGAGATTTTTAGCTTCGAGCCAAGTAAAGAGTTGGCCGCAGCTTCGCCGCTGGACGATGCAAGGTCGGAGTCCAGCGGCCAATGGGGGAAGCAGTGGTGGTGGAAGCAGGAGGAAAGTGGGGAATTGAGCAGCAAAGATTATGTCAAGGAGTGGATTGGCAGCCAAATTGGCTCTTCCGGCAATCCCAACTGGGATTTCCCAGTCGAGATCTCCCCTGATAAATCTCCTCACTTTAGTAACAATCTCCTCTCAATCAATTCTTCTGAAAAGAATGCAGACAAGAAACAAAGCAAGAAGAATGGAGTTCTTGCTTGTGACAGAAAGGATAGGAAGATGAGGGAATGGTGGAAGGAAGAGTACTTTGCAGAGCTTAGCAAGAAGGGGCACTGCAAGAAAGGTGCCAAGTGGTTCCGAACAATCAGTGGCCGGGGCGAAGACTCTACTATCACTAGCATCGACGACTTTTCCAGGCGCGGCCGGGAGTTGAAGGACGACTTGAGCTTCCGAAAAGGATGGAAGAAGAAGAAGAGGAGCCGATCGGCAGGCAGCGACATGTTCAGCGGCGATTTGTTCAGTAGGGATCTCAGTAGCACAACAAGCATGAGAGGCACTGTGTGCTATGTTGCTCCTGAATGCCACAGATGCGATCAATTGATGGAGAAGGCTGACATATACAGCTTTGGGGTTCTGATCCTCGTTATCGTATCGGGAAGACGACCTTTGCATGTTTTGTCGTCGCCGGTGAAGTTGGAGAAGGCCAACCTCGTGAGTTGGTGTAGGCTGCTAGCTCAATCCGGCGATCCCTTGGAGCTTGTAGATGAAAGGCTGAAGGGCTCATTCAACAAGGAACAAGCTACCCTTTGCATCAATGTGGCTCTATTGTGCTTGCAAAGGATCCCTGAGCTGAGGCCCGACAGCGGCGATATCGTAAAGATTCTAAAAGGAGAGATGGAACTTCCTGTTGTACCATATGAATTCTCTACTCCTCCAAGATGCTTCAGCAGGTCCAGACCAAAACCTGCACTGGAAGTAGAATAGATTGGGAGTAAGTAGCTTAAGCTGCTTGATGTTGTTTCATTTTGTTTGTGCCTTGTGTAAATACAATTCACTCTACTGATTCCAAATAACATCAAATTGTTCTGTGCTAGTTCTCACATTGAGGTTTGAGTTCTTATCAGACAAGTTTAGATATTTCAAAGAAACGAAGTTGTCAAGAACTGTTTTGTTCTTCTTCTCAAAGTTGTTGTTCCAAAACTCTTGTTGGTTGAATCAATGTCTGAAAAGACTTGGATTTGCCATCAGGTTGAAGTGCTAAACAACCCGTGATCAAAAGAAATTGGCTACAGATGACTTTGTTCTTCTGCAGTGGATCGACAAGGGCAGGTGTGGACAGTGACTTCACCACCAAATGCAAGCTGTTCCATTTTTCTTTTTTTTTTTTAACAAAAGGTATAAATACCTATGCATTGGATAGCTTTGCACAATCCAATCATTTCTTTTTTCTCTTCATGGAATTGACTTTTTGCCTTGAACCATTTGAAATATTGAATGGACCAAAATAAATAATAATAATAATGGAACACAACTGGGTCTTCTTTCTTCTTTTCCAATAGTCTACTGCCTTTGCTGCCATGTTCCTTTCATGTCATGATGTCACCCAATTGGCTTAGAGACTATTTGGCTGGTTCATTGACACATAAGTTGAGTAATTGGCGTTTCAATATGTATTGTTTGTTTCTTCCTTCCTTCTTGTGGTATCATTATGAAGAATGGAAGTATTGTTAAAGACAAATTAGTATTGATGGAGTTGATCACTTGGACAAGAAGCAAGAGCAATATGAAATTTATTTTAAGATAATGCTAATTATTTGAGGTAGAAGAAAGAAGCAAGAAGCAAGAGAAGAGTAATATGCACTATTGTTTCATGAAATAAACAAGATGTTAGATAATGATGACTTTGACCATGTTTTCCTTTGTGATATGTTTGCTTTTACAAGTTTTGATGTGAGCTAACTTTGCTTCAATTTTCAGGACCTTTAGGAAGATCTTCAAATTATAAACCCACTCGACATGCGGCACTCTTGCTGAACAACACGTGTTTCAATCGTGTTTATCCACGTGGAATTGGATGTCACTCGTGTCGCGAACAAGGATCCTTCGCAGGGATGTGAGGAGTCTATACCCTAAGTTCTTGATCTTGAATGGAGGGTAGTCAATAAGTAAATCAATGAAATTTAGGATTCATGTCTTCTCTTTATCAATTGAGATGGCAAAGTTATCTTGAGTGATGCAAGAAGACATTGATCCACCTAACATGGTTTGTGGCTCCTAGTGGGTTAGGAATCATGTGGTAGCAATTTTGATTGAAAGAAGAAGAAGAAGAAATGAATAAAATAAATGATATAGGTCAAATGTCTCTACCTTGAATGCCATTTAAAATTCACTTGTCAAATTTATAGACCAAAATTAAGTAAAACTTCACACAAGATTAGTTTGTTAAGCTTTGTTGACATTGCATGTCTCTAAACCCTAAAAGTGGGGAGAATGTAGGCTAACTTACCCCACTGTGGCCTGAAATGCTGCATTAATAAAGGGAGGGAAAAAGGACCATGATTCATTTAAAGCAACTAGCTTTTGGGCATTAAAGTAGGGAAATCTTCAATCTACAATTCTACTTTTAAGCATTTAATAATGCCTTTTGTAATGGAATTCAAGACAATTTCTGGCTTCTAACAAAGGAATTGTTAAAGGCAGAATTTAAAATTAAAAAAAAAAACTAGTACCCAATGCTATTTGATAGAGAACTCATAACAATAACTAGTTTTAACTAATTATGTTTAATATTGAAAAGTTGAATGCATTAATTAATAATATCAACCATTTATCTTAAAAAACTTGACAAGTATGTCACCTCTGATTATCAGACCTGCCTTGATGAAATTATTATATTTGGAGTTCACTATGTCAACTACTCCTTAGTCTACTAGTTGATTGATTCAAATTAACTTGGTTTGGGTCTCTTTTCATCATTATTTTGAGCATGATCCAACCACTTTTGCTACTCTCTAATTTGTACTATTCTTATATTACAAAAAGATAGTTTTTTTTTAAAGAATGCATAAGATTCTTTCTCATTCAATAATTAATCAAAACCACATTAACTATGAGGTGGTTGCTTCAACAGGGCTTTGATACTCTTGTATATTACAACAGATTACTAACACTTCAGTCCATTTAGATCTCTAGTGTAGTCCTTTTGGTTTGATTGTGTAATTATTCACAGAACACTAGAGAATGGTTCACAATGGCAAGTTCCAATCAACAGGCAAAAATAAGAGCATGGGAGCTGTGCTGCATTCATTCCTCTCAAACTGCAAAGAAAAACTCCAGAAATGTTTCACAAATGTTGCTCCAGCATTCCTCACAAACTGCTAAGAAAAAACTCCAGACACGATTCAATCTGTCAAACTAAAAATCAGAATTCCATCTGGGGCATTTAGATCAATAGACGAAATCCAAATCCGCAAACATTGCTAAAAAAACTCAAAATTTGTGCCATTTTCACACAACATGCACATTTTTCCAATGCCCTTTTGTCATTAATGAGACCAATGAAATATTATGAATCATCCATGAAAACCAATGCAACAAGGTCATTTCCATTACAGATCAAAAGAACTTGAGTTTGCCATTGTGCAAAGAAGCAGCTTTGGCCTCACAAAGAGCCTTTTCAGCTCCAGACATTCCAGCGCACGCATTTGCAGCCCCCAAAGTAACAGCAAAGTACAGATAGATGGTGCATAGGAATGCCAAGAGAGCTAGCATCGTCAATAGGAACCTGTGCCGCTGGAAGAGAATAGACCAGCCATCTGACTCCTCGAGGCTTGACGCTGGTTTCTTAGATGAGGATGCAACCAAATTTGCAGGCTGTGATCTCCTTCGAGGAGAAGACACTGAATCGACAACCATCATGCTTTAAGCTGCCCAAGGTCCTGGATCAGATAGAGTAGTGAGTCATGGTTATGTTATGGGAAAATTTGTAGCCATATATGCGCCATTGGAGCAGCTTCATGATGAACATTTAAGAGAACAATTGCACATGAAAAAGTGGAATAGCCAACAGAAGAAAAATACAAATTAACCATGTTCAGTAGCAATCTCAGATCTCTTTATATTATATGGTATTCAGCATAGAGAAATTGAGGGAAAATGATAAAGACTGGTTGACTTGAGTCTGTTTGATTTTGTGGTGGAATGATATTGCATTCAGTTGACATATAATCAAAGATGCGGAAGGGTAGGCGAGGATGATGTACATGGCAGAAGCAAGTATGAACACACTGAATTAGAAACAAGCTAAACATGGACAGGCACTATGACATGATAAGAGAACTATAGGAAAAGATGCTTATGGGCAATAAATTTGTTGGATATTCCGTATCCATTAACATAATCAAACAAGGTTTAAACTTCCTCTTGTAAACAATGGTGCTGAGTGCTTAAAAACTAAAAGTTAATCTCTGTGCATGTAACAGGCATAAACTTGGAAAATATTGACTATAAGATAGTTGCATAACAATGTAACATGTGTATGCTTATATGTTGGCATGCTTTTATTTAGATTATTTGGTCAATGTTATGACAATGCTTGCCATATCATGGACCTTATAAATATCTCTTGCCAACTGCAAATAGTTTTGGTTACATTTAAACAGACTGAGACAAGCCCTGCATCTGAAAATATCTGCACTTGACACTTAATGTCAGTGCATTAACAGAGATAAACCACCTAGTTTAAACTGTATCAAGCGAGCTTTTTCTTCCTATTGTGACTAGCATTATTCCTTTATGTCATATGCAAAATTCACTTCCACTTTATGGACTATGGTACAAAAGCCATAAATCAAGTATCTACTTAGATACAAATATATGAACTGTTCTAGGTGACCAATATTTGATGAAAATTATTGTATAAGAAAAGTGAAGGTCAATGAAATATTACAACATAAACAAGGAGAATGCAGGAGATATTTTTAACAGCCATTACTAGACAAAATAAGGAAACAACAATAAATAGAAGAGTAACAAAGGCGGGCAACTTTGCTAAAACAAGTCACAGTGAATGGTTGAGTAAAAGATTAAAGCCATAAGTTGTAAGAAGAGTTTATATGGAAAGTGTGTTGCCTATCATAGGTGCAGACTCAATTGTTTAGAAATAGGAAGACAATACATCAACAGTAATTTATAATAAAATACTTAGACCATCAATTCTGAATGCAGCAGCTCCTTCGAAACATGATAAGATTGTCAAAACCCTTAAAATGCACACTAAACAGGGACTTGATAGAGTTTGGATTGATAATCAGAATCAAACTTCATAATGATTTATTTCATTAATTAAGTTCATAGGAATACTGAATTACACTAGTTTTGGCCTCTAATTTTGCCTCATCCAAAAGGTTTAAAGCATTTAAGCATTTAATTTAATACAGGAATAAGAAACCAAGTTAGTCCCAACAATTAAAGGTTGGCTAAATGAATCTTATCCCATCAATGAACTCTTTGAAGTGTTATATTACCAGTAATATCCAAATCATACAAATCATGTTGGTTAAGAATAAAGTAAAATTTTCTATGGAAGATGTACTAATTGCACTTCAACTTTAATTGATAAAACTTGTCTAATTAAAGTATCTATTAATCCCCTTTAAATATGTTCATACCATCATAATCTATTTTCATCAAACATTAATTGCTTCTAGATAGTAATATTCCTTTTATTATTTCATCCTTTTTTAGTAATTTCATTCATTCATCTTAGTATTTTCATCTCTATTAGACCTTTTTTTTTTGTAGATGTTGTTTCTTAACTACCAAACACAAACCCATAAAATATAACAAGTCATATCATATTCTTCAAAATTTAGCCCAACGGTTGCACAATGGTTGCACAAGATTTCAGAAGCTGATATGCTTTCCAAATACTTTCTTTTTTTCCTATTAAAATGTTTCTTTGAATAATAAAGTGACCTAGAATTTTGTTGATGCACAAAACTAAATCCAATCCTGACTAGTATGTACTGCCTATCCTACAATACAGGTCATTGTTACCGTCCTGTATGAATGCAGCTAAACAATAGGCAAGTAATAAGGCTGTATTGTTATGTATTTGTTACTGTTGGTGCTGTTATTATGTAGAACTCTAGGAATGTAAATAAAAGTTCATATCATCTCACATTTGCACAAAGGTTGATGAGAAGGAATCTGGAATCAATTTGGCTTGTGATAGATCCTTACATGCTCAGAAAGTTAGCATTTCACTAAGATACAAGCAACATTGACTGATAAATGTCCGTATGTCACTAACTTCTAATTCTAACCAAAACATAAATCTCAAAGACGTGGAGGATTTTCCAGAATAAGCTCAAGCAGCTTCAATGCTACTTCAACCAAGACATGCAATCTGCAAAGCTGAAATTTATACTTCCGAAAACAAAATTTGAATAAGAGAGAAGAATAACAAAAAGGAAAAAAATCAAGGATCTCAGAGAAAATATTCTGTATTGGGCGAAGACGCAGCAGCGGCAAACCAGCGACGAACCCGAACTAGAGATCTATCAAGAAAAGGCGGAACCCTAAAAAACGAAGACGAGAGATCTAAGGAATCAACGAACGCTAGGTTGAACGAACGGTTGCAGATTCTTACCGGCCGCCGGGGGCCGAGGCGAGATTAGGGATCCGAGGAAGGAGCAGCGCTCTCGGCTCTACCGAATCGGCGTTCCGAGAGAGATTGAAGAAACAGCGTGTGGACTATGAGACGACGAACGAGTGAGTGACACAGTGCAACAAGTCCAGCTGTAGGAAGAAAGAGTCGCGTAGAAGCGACACGTAAACACGCTTTTGGTTCGATAAACGGTTTAGTCGGGGTTTTTTTCCGACACTTGCACGAATGGGTTCGGGGCGGGTATGAATTTTAATCCCGAGCATGCCCCGATTCTTTAAAAAACACGGGTCGGTTTATGGGGAATTTGTGGTCTCAATGATCTTGAGGCGTTTCACAAAACACTTGTTGATTGAGGGAAGAGTCATTTAATCCCCGCGGGTTCGGGGATGGGGATTCCCCGAACCCACGGGTTGAATGGGGGCGGGGATTATCGGGGGCGGGGATGTTAATAATCCGCCCCCGCCCCGCCCCATTGCCACCCTTATGTAGAAAGAAAGAGTCGCGTAGAAGCGACACGTAAACACGCTTTCGGTTCGATAAACGGTTTAGTCAGCCGACACTTGCGCGAACCGGTTTTATGAATTTTAGTCGTTAGATTTGACAAAATCTATAACCTCATTCAAAGTTAAATTTAGAAACCACTTTAAAAAAAAACGCCCTCTATTCACTTAAAATTATTAAATAATTATATTGAAATATTTTAATATTAATTAAAACTGTTTTAATTTGATAAAAATGATTTAATTGGATCAAAATTAAATTAATTTTGATCAAGACAGTGTTACAAAGATAGAGCGATTGATCAAAATTGCTTATTAAAGTAATTACTTCGTTTAAAATAGTTTTAGTCAAATTCCTTGTAATCCTCATGAAAATAAGAGACGTCTTTCTAATTTTTCACTCTATATCTTATTTAATAGTATTCAAAGATTTAAAGGTAATTTTAGAAAATTTTTGTTATTTTGATGCATTTTCACATTTAACATTCCAAATAATTGAATTTATTTTGTCTCTGTCCTTCTTGCAAAATATCCGGGTTTTTGCACTTTCTGGGTTATTCCCGTAACAGTAATTTTAGAAAAATTTTGTTATTTTGATGACCCCCACAAAATATACATATTATTTTTTATTGTTCTTTATAATCTAAGGACCACATGACAAGACCATAGGTATCATTAATTATATTGTTTACAGTGTTTGCTTTGAAGGTGCCATGCATAAATATAATCCTCATCCTTCATAGTCTCTCACATGGATGGGTTCCACTTGTTTGCAATCCAACTGCTGTACGTTTTTTCCTATTGAACTAGGTCAAAATTTGGTTGAGTTAGACATGCTTTCGAGGGGAAATTGGGAGCTTTAATTTTATGAGCCCATAAAGCAAAAGGCCTTAGCAATCCATGCCCTTGTTAAAGATTAAAGTGACTTATAAAAGAGAGAGAGAGAGAGAGAGAGCTTTCTTGTAAGCTTGTTGCTCTTCGAGGAGCATGAGTTTTCACTTTTTTTTCTATCAACTTTGAAAAAAGAAGTCTAAAACAATTCAACAACGTTAAATCGTTCTTATATTTCTTCGTACTGACATAATTTTGTTTAACATAAATCCATTTCAAATGTACTACTAATTTGGAGCAATTAGATATTATTCATGTCATTGGGAATCAGATTCCCCATGCATGTCGCCCCAACTTTACTTTGCTTTCAGGTGGGGGATCATGTTCTTCCCCTCCAAGCAACTACAACTACATATGCAGACATCCTCATCAGGTGCCTCTTGATCCTGATCACCAGTGTTTTCGGTTTCCTCCATCGATCGATCGAATCGGAAGAATTAACTAATTAATTGGAACCCCAGTCGACACTCGACACACACACACACACACACACAGAGTTAATTTGATAATACCTGAATATCGATCATACAGTAGTCTACAGTTAGGTAATATTCATTCATCCTCCATGCATCAACATAAACAACAATGGCGGCCGGCCCTGATACATATGAACACATGACTAAAACGTTTGGTGCCATGCATCATGAGCACTGAGATTCTCCACCAGCAATTCAAACAGTTACTGTATTGTATATGAGTTTTGTTTTTTTTCACTGGGTGCAACGAATGGAACCTGAGACTGTGTGCGTGGTGCAAGCCGAGCTTTGTGATGGCAGATTCCAACACAAAACAAATCCTGTCAGTATCTGCACAATATATATATATTGGCATTTGGTGGGTTGTTATCAGGACTGTGGAAAAGGAATGAGGTTTCTGCACGGTTCCTATTTCCTTTTGCTAAAGAGAGAGAGAGAGAGAGAGTAATTAAACCTTAAACCCTAAAAGATGAACTTGATATAACAGGTTTCCTTACTCATCCAACCATCCAACCTCTTATATATATCAACCCAATGCTTCTTTTTTAAAGGTATATATAGCTTTTCCAAGGGAACTTTGTCATGTGTTGGTTGGTTTTTGGTGGATTTTAATTCCACTCCAAGTGTTATTGATGAAGCAAATTAATAGTGTAAGGACAACGCTATTCATTAATGTCTACGTTTGCATTTACAAGTGTGTGATAAGAGAATTTCTACGACTAAAGAATGAACGAAATACGTACAGCTCTCCAATATATATAATTCATATAACCGAGTGAAAAGAATTATTTAATTAAACTTAATTAAATTTTAGGTAAAAGCATTTATTTATTTATTATTTACTCGTGTGGGTTGTTATTTAGCTAGGTTAAGTGGAGAGATATTTGGCAAGGAAAATAGAGATTTAAGCATATATATAATCATGACACGCATCATATCATGCATCATATTTGTTCCCTACGCCACCACATTATATCATTACCTTGTAGAAAATGCATTACATGAATTGACTCATTTAATGGAGGATATATCGATCGATTAAGGTGAAGAACAAAATAATTTACCTTTGATCGAAAGAGACTTATTCAACTACGAATCAAAGTTAGTTGCCCGTCAAATCTATGTAAAAAAAATTATAGTCTTTACTTTTAAATGGAATAGAAATACTATATTATTAATCATTTTCATCTATATTTTAACTTAGTAATTAAAGGGCATAAAGAAAGAAAAATAAATAATAATAAACAATTTACAATAGTGATGATGCACAATTGAGAGCGGAACCCATCCTCCTCCCTATCCTTTCTTTCATGTCAATTACGATAAAACAAAATACAATTACCATGGAAGAAGAGGAAGAAGACGACAGAGAGATAGACGACCCCACCACCACCCTACTACGCACCATAATTTCATTGCTTGAATCATTGTGGTAGCTAGCTTTCATGAGTCCCTCCATTACCTTTTTATTCTTTCTCAAAAAAAGCTTTGCATATCTAGTGCGTCTCTCATATAATTAATAGTTTAGCATGGGGCCTCCGATCCTATTGGATAATTATGTGCACTCCAAATGGAAGCCAATTAGGTCTTCGCACACCTTAGAGTATTGATACCTCATGGGATTTATGTAAATACACAATCTTGAGGGAATATTGTGTTGGGATTATGTCATTTTCAATATCATAATTAGCTAGAATATAGACTAAATTTAGCATTTTCAATCAATGATGGTACAATGAGGTTTTCAAAGATTATGAATGTTGTTTGTGCTATAAGTAGAAGTTTATATATGATGGTGGTCGATTAGTAGGATAGAACTATCATAGAAAATTAACTTTGTGTATTATTTTTCTACTATATTGGATGTGAAATGATTTGTAGAAAGAGAGGCGAAAAGTTAAATTTACTAAAATACAAGTAGCCATTAGTATAAATAACCCCCCATTGCTTTGCTCATCCCCACACACACACACACACCCACCACTTCAACGCACCGCTGAACGCAGAGCTCAGGACTCTCGCAATGAGGCCGATGAACGGATTCCACGTCACGGGCGCGGCCGCGATGCCGCCGTCGATGGTCCACCGCCCCACCAGCCTTCCGCACTCGGCGTGGCACTCCCCCGTCCCGTACCTCTTCGGCGGGCTCGCCGCCATGCTCGGCCTCATCGCCTTCGCGCTCCTGATCCTCGCCTGCTCCTACTGGAAGCTCTCCGGATACCTCGACGCCGAAGACGGCAGAGACGCCTCCGCGGACTCCGAGGTCGCCGGCGGCGGAGGCGACTCCCTCGTGAAGCCCTCGCCCCCGGAGAGCTTCGTCGTCATCATGGCCGGCGACTGCAAGCCCACCTTCCTAGCCACCCCGGCCGCCGGAGGCTCCGCCGCGTCTTCCTTCAACGGAAGAAGCGGCGCCGCCGGTGACGCCGCCGCGCTGGCTGAGGCAAAGAAGACGGCGGAGAGCGCGGTGAGCTCACTGCGCGGTGACGCGACCCAAGGCAGCCGAGCGATTTAAGTTTTTCACATAGATATACATATTTTCCCCCTTCCTTCCAAATTGTATATTTTCCTATAATTTTATAAACTTTAGAGTCTTTTATGAATTGAGACCACAAATTGGCTCTCAAATCTTTAAACTCAAGATCTTACCTAGATTACGTAGCTAGATTTCATCCAAAACTCTTTCTTTCGATTAAAAAATTTAGAAGGAGAGGGATGCTGTCTCCTCTATACCTTTCCCTGTTCAAAAAGAGAGAGAGAAAGAAGGAAGCACAGGGAATATTTGTGTCCTTTCACAATGCCCTTGCCTACCTGAATTTGGGATATTTGTTTCTTAAAGTGTCCCCAAAATTTTGCTTGTATCAACTGTGAAATAAGTGTGTTTTTGAAAGCCTTTTTCTTTTTTCTTTATATATATATATTCAAGACTTGTTAGAAAAATTAAAGTAAAAAATTTGGCAATTGGCAGTGGATAATATTGCGATGGCAGACAGCAAGGAGGTGAGGGGTCCTGATCTTGAATTAGTTAAAGAGGAGGGGGCAGAGAAGAGAAGAAGTCAGCCGAGGTGGTGGATGAGGAGAATAATTGAAGGGTCAAACCCCTTTTTCATAAACAGACAAAAAACAGGGGCTTTAGGGTAAAGAGTGGAGGGGCCATAGGGGAATGGCTGAAAGGGACTTCACAGCTGAGCAAAAGGATTAAAGAGGCAAATAATTCGAGCCCGAAGGGGGAAAAAATAAAAAAGTGAAGGACCAAGGGTTGTTAGCTTTTGTCCTTGTTTGAGTACTGGTGAAAGGGATTGTTCAATTGATCTTCCTTTAGTGAAAGTAGTGTTACGCTATTAGAGAAGAATGCTGTTGGTTTCTCCTTGCCAAATCTTTGTTTTGAGGTGATAGAAAATCTATCTGTTTTCTTTCCAAGTATACCGAGGAAGAGATAGATATGGTGATAGTTCTTCATCGATGATGAACACACGGCTATGTCTCTCATCATTTTCCCCTTTGCTCATGTACGACGTACACTCTTATATATAATGCATCCTTCCACTTTTCACTTTTCTAAGTAAACAGAACATCAATGTGTAGGTTAGTCTTGGCAAAATGACTTGCAAATTTGAGGGAAGAACATTTAGATCGGGTGGACTCAACGTGAGATGTTCTAGTCAAAATGGAGATGCACTTAAATGCAAGAGGAATCAAAACAAGCTTGATGGATTCGAGAGTAAGAAATGTTGACTGAGGGAATGCTCAAAGTAGTTGAATACAAAATAAATAAATTAATTAATTAAAAGTTTTATAAATAAATAAATAAATTAATATAGGACATTGCATCAACTATGTTAGACTCATAAATTAGCTTAGGAGGTTCGGTAACCAATTATGCACGTTGTACCTACATTCTATATATTCTTCTAATCCACTACATGTCCAATTTTCATAATTTCAACTCTTCTATATTTATCAATAAATTTTGATCAAAATTCATCAATGGACTTAACAAGTTTTGATTGAATTCATTCCAAATTCGATAGGTTTCTACAGTGACCCTGATTTAAATATATCCTAAGTTATCAACTTATCGTCATTCCTAATGATGCTCAAAAGATTTTTAAAATTTCAGCACCATAGTGATTATGTTCTTTGAATAACAACATCATAGTAGTACAATCCTTAGAAATCAATATCATTGTTCTGTGAAATCAACAAAACACTATGGTTCTATTCTTTAAATAACAATATCACAGTGATGTTGCTCTTTAAAACCGACATCAGATCTGGTGTCAATTGACTTAGACTTATAACTTAGTTTGGAAAACTTAGAATCAGTCATATACACTATATGTATCTTTTATACATTCTCCTCATTCACTGCAGGTTTGTTTTCAGAATTTCAACTACTCTAATTTTATTAATGAATTTCAATCAAAATACATTAATGAACTTAACAAACTCTAATTAGACTCATTCTAAGTCTACTAGGTTTCTATAACGACCCTAAACCTTATCATATCTTAAGTTATCATCTTAGAGTCATTTTTAACCGTGTTTAAAAGATTTTTAAAATTTTAGCATTGTAGTGGTTCTATTCTTCCAATAAAAATATCATAGTAGTGTTGTTCTTTTAAATAGTACCAAAGTAATTTTTATTTTTAATTATTTAATTTTAATTTCTTATATTTTTTTCTCTCTTGTAATTAGTTATTAAAAATATAATAAAAATAATTTTTATTTTTATTATTTTTTGTTTAATTTTATAATTTTTTATTAATCTTCTTTTGTATTTTTTGAATTTTTAAAATATTTATTAAAATTCTAAATTAAAAAAAATAAATTTAAAAAATTATCACGAGTTATGTAAATTATAAAAAGAGAGATTTTAAGATCATCAATAACTTTTATATAAAATTTCTTAAATGAAATAATTAAATTTTTTATTTTTATTTAATTCGATTTAAATAAAGAAAATTTATTATTTTTTAAATTTAAGATTGAAAAGACGAGAGAGAGGTATAATCGAAAATAAATGTACAGAAATATCAAACTTTAATATGTCCTTGAGCATTATATATTTTGCAGAAAAAGAAATGATAAATTAAAAAATAAAATATTGTAAGATATAGATACACAAATTCATCTTTCATAAAAAAAAAATATTTTAGGTCCATCATCATCAATGTTATTAAATTTTTCAATGATTAAAAATAAAAAAAACACCTCTTTTTTATCAAATCATCAAAGGTGTAATATTTTAATTTTTTTATTAAAAAATATTTCATCTGATAAAATGATACATTTATCTTAAGTATTATTTTTATTATTATTTTATTTTCCATCTAAATCGAATAACAATTTTGAAATCGTAATTGTTATACAATTGTAAGAAGTGTTATAATTTCATAATTATTATAATAAAAATAAAATTATTTAAAATTTTCAAAAAAATTAAATAATATTTTTAAATCTAAAATTAGATCGAGTTTCATCCGTCCGTAATTAATTGTAGATCATTAGACAAGATATATTGTGCATTATCATTTTCAATTGATTCAGTTCAAATTAACTCCACCAAAGAGCCGAGCATCAGGAGGGCGATGCCGTAGCCGGCCTCCACCGACGGGAACTCCGCCGCAAAGCCGCCCACCACCGCTTCCAGCTCCTCCCTCTTCGCGAACCTCCCATCGATCCGTGGCCGCTTCTCTGCGTACGCCTTCCGCGACTCGTACCGGCTCATCTTCTCGAACCACCGGGTAGGCCTCGCCTCCCAATCCGTCGAGGCGGCCGCTCCGCTGTGGGCATTCGCGGCATCTGACGCCGTGCCTCCGCTCGCGCTCCCGTCCGGTACCATTTCCGCCTCCGACGACCATACCTGCTCCAATGATCCAATCCACCTGCAATTCCGTGAGAAATTCCAGATTGGCATACAAATGGGCTTTTTAGATCTAGGGTTTGATGTGCACTCACGATGTGGCTCATGGACCCTGTGATGTAGGAGCTGTAGGAGGGATTCGATTGACCACGGTTGAGATCGACGGAGGCATCGGGCTGGAGGAATGACGACGGAGGCAGCCGAGGGTCCACGTCGCCGGTGAGCTTGGCGAGGACGGGAACGACGCTGTCCGTGTGGCGTTTTCGCGTGTCTATTGAAGCAGTGCATTCCATCGATCACAAGGCAGGGGTCGACTTCCGAGAAGAGGCAATCCCGATAACTAAGCTCCGGCGCCGCTCCAATCGATTTGGGTCGACTCGGGAGGAGCCACGACTCGGCCCTGGCCGCCGCGTACGTCGCCGCCTCATCCTCGTCCGCGAGCAGGAACGCGGCCGCGGCGGCATAGGTTTTGAGCGGCTCCAGGAAGGGGAGGAGCGGGACGCGGTCGTGGGGGCGGCACAGAGGTTTGGCGCCATCGATGTCGGTGTCGCAGGAGACACAGAGCGCCCCTCCCTCCAGGTCGTGCGCCCGCGCGTCGCACCCCCGCAGAGTTACGCCGTGTAGGCACCGCAGCACAGCACTGCCGCTGCCGCCTTGCACGAGTCGCTCCGTCGCCGCTCCCAAATTCTTCCTTCCGCCTCCGCTTCACTCGCCATTTTCTCTACCTTTCGAGTGCTCCGCCGCCGCTCCCAAATTCCGCCTCCGCTTCACTCGCCATTTTCTCCACCTTTCGAGTTTAATTCCGAGCTGGAATCGTTTTACGAATTAATTATAAAGAAGAGTAGAAGAAGATGTAAAATGGGCGATCCATTTAACAAAGTACTCAGCATTTGATTGTAAGATACAGTGGGACCCTGTGGTAGGTCTGGAGTATAGCCACTCATAGAGCGGGTGTAATTAAAACTATATATTATAAGTTCTTTAAAATATAGATTAAAAAAAGTATATAATTCAGCGACAGCATGCTGTTATGTTTAATATAATTTGTAGAATACATGGTCTTGAACTAATGTATTATAATTAATATTTTTGGCTTTATTTAATTAAAATTAAAAGTCTTTTTGCATTTTTCCAATAGATCATTCAAGAAAGTGAATTCTATTTTAATAATTTTAAAAATTAACATGGTGTTTCCCCCCTTCTTTTATACTAGTAGAAAACATGTGATATTCATGATTATCTCTACGTGTTAAAAACTAAGGAAGTCCAATTTAACTAATTCAAAATACGATGAGAATTAGGAAATATCTTGTACTATTTAAGCGTGCTTTTTTTTTATAGTTGACATCAGATATTCAAAGTAATTAATCCTAAGAGTGACGGATCTCGTCATACAGAAAATTTTCAATTGAGTTTCGAACTCTAGATGCATAATCTATCTTTGATGACTTAATCATCTCACTATTACTCTAGGGGCAACTATTTAAGCATGATCGATCAAACTAAAGATGTTAATTGTGGATGAAAATGACACACTTTAGCCCTCTATTTTCATGCCCTATGGAATTCTCAGTCTTCACCTAGTTAATATGGTGCGCTATCATTATCAAACCACACATATAAAGACATTTGAGGGAAACAATTAATATATGAATGCAAAGTGACCATTGCATATATGTATGTATATTCTTGTTTGGCCTTCTTGGATCATTAGGGTTTAGGGAGAGACCAGATGTAACCTTAGCTGCCAAGTTAAACCACTCTGGACAACTTCATGTGCCTACCTCTATAATCTAAGTCCAATTCAAGTTTGATCTAGTTGTCTGATGCATGACATGTGTGATGACTTGTTACACGGCTCTTCTTATTTATAGGAGTATAACTCGACTTGAGGTCGACTAGCTATAAGGTAGCAACAAATAGCTCTCCCAATAGTCAAAAGACTAGACTAGCAATACATCACTAACTAACACGACTCTTGAGTTGATCGACCAAATCAAAGAAAATCATAGCCCTAGGCTTTATATATTTTCTCAAGAGATTAGGTAGCTATTTATCTTCATGCCCTTTTTCCCTTTTTTTTTTAGTTCATTATTTGCTTTATATTCAGGGCCTACAAAGCTTTGCCAAATTATGGTGGGACGTATATCATTCTATGAAATAAAAAACAAAAATAATTGACAAAAAACAAATAGAAATTAAGAAAGTTTAGGAGGAAATTAATCAGACAACTAGATCTTTCTTCTGTGTAATCTGCTGGGATTGGACAGCTAGATCTTAGATAGATGGCTTAGATTCTGCGGAACAAGATTAGATTTGCACTTAGATCCTGTCTCAAGTCTCCAACTCCAACTTCAACTCCAGTGTCACTTTGGATTTGAAACTAGATCTTCCAACATATACAAATATTCACTTACATTATAATCAGTTGAATTATATAGATTTTGTAAACGACCATTAATTAGTCATGCAAATTATTGATTTATTAGAAATATTTTATATGAAATGGAAGTTTAGTTAAGTTTTCAAAGCTAGATAAATTTCAAATAATAATTAACCTACGTACGTTTCTTGCAAATAATGCTGCTATATATATATATATATATATATATATATATATATATATATATATATATATAAAATCAAAAAGGTGCACTTACTTAATAAGATCATGGCATTTAAAAAAAATAAATCAAAACAACACATCAATATATTTTTCATTTTAAAAAAATCATTATTTTAGTGTTATTGTAACAACTATGTTATAATTGCTATAATGTGTTAAAATAAATAGATATATAAAAGTATTATATCAAAATATTGTTCATCAACTTTGTTAAAATTACTCAAACTTAATTAAAATTATTTTAACTTGGTATAGACCATTTTAAAATTGTTATAACAGCTATAATAGCTGCTACGTTGGTACACTCGTATAAAGTAAATTTAACTAAGTCGAAGTAATTTCAATTAAGTTTAAATGAATATGATAAAGTTTATAAAAAGTGTTTTGATACAAAAGTGTTTAATATATGATTATTTTGGTCGAGTTGAACTAAAGAAAAAAAATTAAGCTGATTTACTTTTAACACGTTACAAGCTATAATAATATATATTAAAATAAGAATATTTTCTAGATGAAATATATATATATATATATATATATATATATATATATATGCATCAATAATTCATACATTAATATGTATTAGCAAAGGATTATATAGATTAAAAATTAGCTCACACGCATTGACAACATGTATTGATAGATTACATGATAGATCGATGTCTAAAACAAGTGCACCACCACATAATATTAGTATATAACAGTTATTAAATGGCTAATTAAATAGGATAATTTAGAAGATTGTGATATTAATTAACTAACTAATTCCTTGTGATATTAGTTAGTTAATTATCACAGTTTTTTAAATCATCTCATAGCCGGAGTGACAAGTCGACAACGTTGTCGTCGTCACCATCGCCGGCGTCGTCAGCCTTATTAGGGCGGGAAGTGGCGGCAGCTGTGGCGGCGAGGAGCTCGCGAGCTTGGCGCGCGGTGTCGCGCCAAGCCCGCTTGGCCAGGCTCCGCTCGAACTTGTGGGCGTTCTGGTGGCCGCCCAACGCCTGCGAGCTCAAGAACTGGCGGCCGCAGTAGGCGCAGGAGAACAACCGAAGCGGCGGCGATGACGTCAGGGAGTCGAGGCCGAGTTCGAGGTTGACTTCCGCCGCCGCCGCCTCCTCTTCGTTCTTCCTCTTCTTCTTCTCGGAGTCCATTAAAAAGAGGAGAGTGGGGAAAGCCTTTGGGTCTGGTGGACTCTATTTATGGTGTAGAAGCCTATTTAATTTATTATATAATTAAAGAATATCTTATAATAGTCGTTTAAAAAATAATGTATGACATATTTTAGCATATATTCAATTATATTTTAGTTAAAATATAATTAAGTGAATAAAGAAATTAATCAACAATTATTTTTTAAATAGTATTGTTTTTAATAATTTAAGTTTTCGAATTTAAAGAGATTAGTTAAAAATAAATTTATAAAAAAATTTTTATAGAACACCAAATAATATTTATTATTATTAAAAATTCTAAATAGAAAAATTGGATATTTGTTCTTTAGGTAGTTAAACGGTTCACTAAGTCCTATTTTTCATAATTATTTTGTAAATCGAACTATTTCAACGATCAAATAAATTTTTAAACAATAAAATTTTGAATTAGTTAAATGACTCCCTGAAATCGTTATTAAAAATATCTAATAATATTTATTATTATTATTATTATTATTATTATTATTCCTTTTCTTTGTTTTTGCCACCGCGGCGATTCACCGGAGTTTTGGAACAAATCCAACTTTGAAGACGAAGTCCGAGCAATCATAGCGAGAGAGAGAGGGGAAGATGATGATTTGGAAGCTCTGATTGGTTGATTGATTGAAACGGAACGAGCTCAAGGAGCGGAGGAGACGGCAGCGGCGGAGGTGGAGCGAAACCCGTTCTAGGTCAAGAAAGTTGGCAGTTCCATCGCTGCCTGCGCCGCAGCTTTTTCTACAAGACTCTGGCTCCGGCGCTCCTCCTCGCATCCACGCCGCAAAGGTCCGATCTTTTTTCCCCCTTTGCCCTATTTCCTGCGCTTGCGCTTCGGAATCTTCCCCCTCCCGCTCTAGCCCGGCGCTTCGGGTGGTTCGCCCATCCCAGAGTGGAGGATTAGGGTTCCGGAGGCAATATGCAATGCGAGCTTTGCCGAGCTCCCGACCCCGGAATTTTTCGCTTCTCGAGTTGGGTCCAGTACTTCTAGGGTTTTGACCTGGCTTGATCGCGATTTGCTTCAAGTTCGAGTCTTTCTAGTTGGTTGAAGCTCGGGATCGTTGCCTTTTTAGTGGTGGCTGTTCCACATTGCTGCTCTAGGGTTTTGTGGCGCGAAGGCGAGATTTTGACTAGCTTGTTCTGAGATGAGGCGGATGAGATTCGTCCTTGCTCTTTCAATCTACTGGAAGTGGATCAAGCTGTAGTTCCTTTGATTGGAAGACAACCAGGATCAGTAGCTCTGAATTGATCTTGTGAGTTACATTTTCTCCGTGCACTGGGAGATGTCGACATCAGAGCCCTTGCAGTACAGCCGTATCAATGCCAATGATCTCAAGATGCAGATTGTTAGGAATCTTGGGAGCGAGCAGTCAAAGAGGTATTTTGGTTTTTTGAATCAATTGTTGGCACAGAAGTTGAGCAAGTCTGACTTCAACAAGTTCTGCATTCCTATCCTTGGCCGGGAGAATATCTCTTTGCACAATCAACTCATTCGCTCAATCCTTGCAAACGCTTTGCAGGCGAAAACCCCGCCCCTGATCTCCCTCGACAAAGCTGCTTCCAAGGCTGTTGGAAAGAAAGCATCTCATGGTGCCAGTGTGGTCAACCATGATGAAGCCCCATCATCCTCAAACTCTGTATGGACTAATGGGCACACCTCGCCAACATCGAATCACAAGGTCAGATTGTGCAACCATGACCAGAGAACGAAAGACCTCCCTACTAATTCTCATATGCAGAACGGAAGAACAGAAGTTGCTTTCCATTCTTCTGTGCCATCACAGAAGAATGCTGCTAAGGAGAATGGATTTCTTGGCCCCTCCCGTTTAGCAAGACCCATGCAGCAGCAGCATCAAGATGTTTCCTCTGAACCGCCTCTGAAGAGACCGAGGGCAGAATGCATTGCACCTAACAGTCAACCTCTTCCTGAGATCACTGGTTTGGTTGATGATGTAGCTGTGGAAAACTCAGAATTACAACAAGTTGGTGACTTGAACTCCAAGAGAGGTCCTCTACAGGCTCCACTTGGGATTCCATTGTGTTCTGCAAGTGTTGGCGGGGCACAAAGATCTTTAACATTGGCAACTGATTCTAGCAGTGGTAGTCTTGGCAGAAGTTCTTACTCTGGAGAATTATGTCACACTGAGGCTCTAAAGAAAAGAATGGAGAAAATAGCAGCAGCTCATGGCTTGGTGAGCGTTGAATCGGGTTGCGCTAATTTGTTAAACAAAGCCGTCGATGCTTATTTGCAGCACCTAATTAGGTCATGTGCTGAATTAGTAGGAGCAAGGCTGAACCATCCAAAACCTTCAAGCTTCAAGCAGCAAGCTCAGGTCAACCCTATAAATGGTGTGTTGCCTCGCAATCATCCTAATGTACAGAACGGTCCAGTGTCTTCAGAGTGCACGCAAAGGCTGAATACATGCACCTCATTGTCTCTGGTGGATTTTAGGGTGGCAATGGAGCTAAATCCGCAGCAACTAGGCGAAGATTGGCCAGTGCTAGCAGAAAAAATATACTTCAAATCAAATGTAGAATAAATATGGTGGATCTTTAAGAACCTCGAGAATTGTTTTGTTTTTACTTCTAGTCTCTCTTGGAGCATTAGCACGGAGTAGAGCAATTCTTTTATATATATTATATATGTATATCTTGGTGAGTTCGAGTGGATGAAAATAAGTCAGACTCACTATTATTTGTCTGGAAACCATAAGGGGACATGTTCCACCACCACAAGAGATGTCAAGCTTCTTCGACATGGTTCACAGCTCAATCAGAGATCAGTTTTGCAGAATACTAATGTAGTAGTGTCTAATGTTGATTGATACAGACGAAGCCAGTCATGTAGGATTTGCAGGAATGACTGTGTGTAACATTAACTGCATAAGTTACTATAGTAGTTCTATCAATGTGATTTCTTTTGAAGAAAAGGTTGTGTCTAAACTTTGTTGTCTTCTCCGAGTTTTTTCTCTTAACTTTTGTTTGATCTCACTGCAATATCTTAGTCATTTGAATCACTTTGTTCTAACTCATATCGAATATTATGGAAAGTGCAAAGGTGTGCTGCAAATTGCCTGCAGAAAATTGAGTTGGCACAGATTTGCAATGTTCAGATACAGCGCTTGCTAATCTGTTATCGCACCTTTGCCAACTAGAGCATGATCTGCTTCGGTTGAGAGATTAAAGTTTGGATCTGCGAGTGTTTAATCTTATGGTTAACTACCGCAAAGAAGCTGTGGCTGTGGAAGTAGTTGAATATTACCAAGAACACAGTCACAGCAAATTTCCTAGCTTTATGATTTTTTGGTTTACTCCTTTCTTTTCTTTTGATCCGATTCCTACGCTCTTTTTTTGTCACCCTGATCTGTTTTTTTTTGGTGTTTTTTTTTTTTTGATAATTTAGGTCTTTAGGCTTCCCTTCACTTTTCTGTAAGGTGAAATCCGCTGCCCACATGGTCGGTCACGATCATTCTATGAGGAAGTAAATCGAGAAACTACAATTGATCACCACGGAAGAAGATATTGTTTGATTTTATCGAGATTCTAACCTTTATCATCTTCTACAAATCTGTTTTATCGTAACCAACTCAGTTATGTCTCAAAAACCCTTTAGACTTCACTTAATTCTAGAGGCATGGTGGTAGTGGATAGTTGACCGGACAACTGTTGGGCTTGGGCCACCAAACATGGGCTGCTGGGCTGCGTGCAGTCCAGTTTTGTGCTATTCTCAGTTCGACATTAACCCAGACACGAAATGGCAGGATTCATTTAGTAATAAAAAACATTGCTAAAAAGTTTTTTTAATAATAAAAGAAGTTAAATTGGCATTTCTGAATAACTTTCTTCCATTTTTGATCTTGTTTATTTATTTAAATTTAAATAATATATAAGGTTGAACAGATAAACCAGAATGCGTGCTAAATAACTAACCCAATAAAATTCAATTTATGAACGCAAAAGTCATAAATTCACTTGGAATCGAAAATAAGTTCCATTGCCACGAAATTCTAGAGAAAAGGGGACGACATACAACAAAAAGGTTAAAACTTAAAAGGGTTGATGTTATAACAAATCTACTAGTGTGCATATATCAACCTTCATGTAGAAGTGGTGAAAGGGAAGAAAAATGTACAATGCCATTTAACATCCTCAAAGGAAGAAAAGAGAAATAAAAACATCTATTGACTCAGTAGGGTCACAATATATCACTCGAGTTCTTGACAGGTTGACAACCTTTAACCTTTAACCATCGTGATTACAAGATATTTACATTGCAGGCGTTGAGGAATCTACTTGGCTTCTTGGTATCTGATGTTTGCTTCAACCTTAGTTCTCAAGCCCTGAAAGATTTTTTCATGCAAATGTAAAGTACTTGATGCTGAAGGAAGTTCACATCATGAACACAAATAAGATACAAGCACCGTAGAAACAGGAGAAGATAGTGTATCAGTGTTTTAAGAGCTAGATCAATTATGCTTGTGTTGTCAGATCGGGAAGAACCTAATCATGGACGCACAATATGCAAGTGGCTTAGATTAAGTTCCAGCCCAATGAGACAACCGTGCTCCTATTTCGACTAGAAGGCTAACTAATTCATCTTCCAGGACCAGATTTCAAAACAATGTTGAATTTACTTTAGGAACTCACCCAAATCAGCAAACTCTACTTGCTTCAGTGGCATGCTTACTCTTTTGTCTGCCTGATGCTTCACCCATTCTCACTCTTTGACATCGTCTGCTTCTCCGAAATTTACTGGATATCATTATCGAAATACTAGTGGAATTTGTAAAAAAAAACATCATCCAAAAAACCCACATAAAGAAAGGTACAAGGAAATACCCAAAAAAGGCTGAGAAGAGCCTGTACATGAAGAATGCAGGTGAGGCAAGTAGAGCAGTAGCCTAGAAACAATGGTTCTTTTAGCGTACTGGAATTAAAAAAATCTAAGACGCTTGATATAATTCTGGAAGAAATCATGTGTGCAAAAGAGAAATCATTCACTCTAAATTAGGATACAAGAAACAACTGAATATTAGCATTACCAGTAGCCAGAGAAATTCTTTATTTGCAAGTCGCTTCGAGGCTTCATGTCTCTCTAATGTGTCCTGGATAAGAGATTGAATCTGTGGTACAGAAAAGATTGATGCAAGATGTTTACTAGTAACTAAAAACAACACTATAGTTTAAACAAAACATTATACCCACTGAGCAACAAGCCTGATCATTATTGCATGCAAGCTTAACAATTAGCAAAGAAATGGGAGCTGTATTAGATAATTCATACCAGGTCTATTTGCAAAGAAGAGACTAGTGTCATTAGAAATCTCTATGGGCTCTAAAGCACCAAAGTCCTTGGCTTCCCAAGAATCTTGGTGCTTAACTAGAGCGCGAAACACGGCACTTAATTTTAGGATAAATATTAAATTAAATATTATCACCAACAGAAGAAATATATTACACAAATGCTCATGATAGCACTATATTGGATAACATTGTAAGAAATTCTTCTTGATTATAGTAATCTTCAGTAATGTAAGTTTATGAAGTCAATATAATAAGAGTAGACAGCAATAACTACTCCTTAGGTTTATGAAATGACAATTCCAACAGTCATGCGTGGTTTTGGCTCCTCGATGAAATCTTGAGCACCTTGTAATGACAGTAAAGGGACCCCAGGCATGTAAACATTTTTTTCTCCACAGAAACGAGACTGATGTGAGGTAAACACTAACATGGCATTAAGGTTGCTCCCACTTTTGAGCAGACAAACCACCTTATCTTTGTAGCACGATCATTTTACAACTTAATTCCTAAATGATGTAGTATTGGTCTAGAACTGAAATAACATTTTGAGCTTGTTTCTTTAGAAGAGAATATATAGATATAAAATATTTTGTCAAACCTTTTCAGTAGGTAGATTTGTTGCGCCAAGTATAAAGAAAGAAGAAACAATAACAGTGCAAGTAAATTATCCATAGGTGTGAGTGGTAGAGTGCTAACCTGAAGGTGATACACAGTTACTGAGTCAAAGAAATTCTGGTAAGCATGGACCACCTGTCTTCTACAGGAATGAACTTTCTCAGGCAGCTTCATGTTGGAACAAATCCAGGTGATGTTGGACTGCCAGAACTTCTTAGCTCTCTGGCACAGATGTTACTATTATTTATAAATAAAAGTCTGAACCATAAGACAAGGTGCTGATCTATACATAAGAAACTCCACCGGAACACATGATGTCAACCCAGTGTAACAGCAACTACCTTGTAGTAAGGATCTAAAAGCTCCTGTAGTTTCACTATATGTAGCACTATGATAGCTTGACATCTTGTATACACTCGAGCAAGTTTATTTGTTAAACACTGAACGAGGAGGCCAATGTGTCTTGTAAACTTCTTGCAATGCTCCTTCAAGGCATGAATCCAGTTCTACATAACACAGAATATCTATATATAGCAAAAATAACCAAACCAAGTGTAGTTTAATAAACACAAACAAGATCACAACAAAATAAAATATCACTTTTAAGTACCATAATAGCCAGATATTACACAGTTAACACTTTATGAGATGGGTAGGCAAAGGTTATTTGTATCATGGAGCCAGATAATGGTACAATACTAGTTTTCATGAAGAATAGATTGGTACACCTGTGTACATTACATTATGGCAAATCATACTGCTCACAAGATTAGTAAAGCAATATTACGATTGGAGCAGATGGTTGGGTTTGTTTGATTCTAGTCATTTTTTGGCAAGTAATATATATCCATCCATTCTACACATCATATGAAAATAAACAAGACTTTAACTTTCAACCAAAAAATCGCTTGGCTATGAATTCGTTCATATAGATATCCAAATAATGACCTAATATAAAAAAGAATAAAGCAAACATTTCATTCCATGTTATCCCAAAGTTGCAGACAAATTGAAAATGATGAACGGGAATGATGATTCCACCATATAGAATAAAAGTTAACCATTTGAACTCTTGTAAAATAAGGTTCCATTTGCTTCTGTATACCAGTCAATCTGTGTGAAGCCTGAAACACGATAAGATGGTGAGTGGTAGTCTCATTAGAAATATGATACTCAAATGACAAGAAATATTTCTTTTCATATTTCAGAAATTATAAATAAAATCCCCCAAAAAGGACATATCATTTTTAATTTTGTTGACCAGCACCTTTTGTAGGCCAAGGATAATAGATGGTTTCCTATACTTATTCCAGTAAATTGTTACACCATTCTGCAAATAAATAAAAATATTCTAAAGAACTGCAACAGACTAGGATCTCATTTCAAGGAAAACCTATTACCTGGAAAAGAGAAAGATGTTTTGCAAGCCAAAATGGCAACCATGCTTGATGAACCTAAGCAAGAGAATATTGCATTAGCCTCGTTTGTTGGATACAATTAAAGTCCCACATTGAAAATACATGAAAAAGATCATGGGTTTATAAGATGGAAGATATCTCTATAGGTATGAGGCTTTCTAAGGACAGTCCAAAAATAAAACCATCCCAAGAGTAGCAGCTCTTTCACAACCTGAGGAACCTCAGGGATCAGTAGTTTATAGACGAGGTGTGAATACGACAATAAGAGGAACTTTCATATACATAAAGATTTTTTAAAATGAGAGAAAATTCATGCCACAGCAGTCAACTTGTCATGTTAACTACAAATCATTTCCCATGTTTCAGCCATTAATCCTGTTAAATAATGGGGTAAAATCAACCAACAACTTAGCTAACCCTGGACAGCTTCCTCATTGTTACATATTTCTAAGCAGGTCCAACGAATTCAATTGTTCTCAGCAAAAAGATGAATACATTTAAGTCAATACACTTCTCACATTACCTCTACTAGCTTGCTTGATGTCAATTTTGCCTCTAACTGTGTTTTTGCTAGTTCCTCCTGCAAAAGCATCATAAGAGGTTGAAAGGCACACAGAAACAAAAATATGACATGCCAATCATTCAGGACATTAAACAAACCTGCAAAATTTTGAGTGCATGTTGAATTTCTTGCAATCTGTGTCTCTGGTCAGCATTTCTTGTTTCAAGCTGAATGAAAAAAACCATGATTTCTCATATTAAATAGTTGTACGAAAACGAACCTTTCACTAAGAAGCAAGATAAAAGGCAACATATTTAAACTCTTAACTAATATCCATAATCTGTTAAAACATAAAGTTTGCCAAGTCAAGACATAATCTGTTTAAACTATTACAGTGATCTGGATGGTCCTTAGTTAAAATGAATAGAAAAGATTTATTGATACTAGGAAAGCAAGGAAAGACACGAGTCATAACAAGTTCTGCTAGACCAGAAATTTTTAAATTGGTATAATGGTATTAGATCATTAAAGACAGACTGACTTCATAAAATATTGGATCGATTACCTTGTTAAGGAACATGAGATATTCTCAGCACTCTAACAAATATCTTGCAGGTAAACAACATGTTTTTTGTTGTGTCATATATCTAGCCTTAATGTTATGGCAGTTGAAACCTTAACGATATGAAAAGATTTCTTATCAAAAAAATGGATAAAATAAATCCGTTAACAATGAAATCAGGCCAAGAAAAACCTGTGAACAAAAAAGATTCTGGAAGCTTAACAGAGGTCTAAATTTAGCTTAAAAGAGCAAGAATTGTTACTCTCTCCAATTTCAGACACAGTCCACCCATTTCATACTCTGCTCTGGAAGCCCTTGCCTCAAGATCTTTCCTCTTTTTGGACTGAGATTTTAATTCGTTCACGAGACCATCAATCTACTTTAAGAGGGTACAAGTATAAAGTTTGATAATGAGCACCAACGTTGAAACTAGCAAATTTCACGCTTTAGACTCATCACAATGCACAATAAGTTTCTTTCGAACCTGCTTCTCAAGTTCTCTAGCACATGCATAAGCCTTCCCCAGCGTTCTCTGAGCATTAATAGCTCCTCTTTTCTGTATAATTTGAAAATATATGAAAAGAATCATTATGAACTCTATTCATCATTATTCTATGACTACTTTACTTGAAGTGATTTCATCTCTCTCTGCAGTGAATCAGTGGTTGCCGACTCCTCCTCAACAATATTTTCGAGTTGCTGGATGATCTCAGCCTTTCTTTTCAGTTCATTTGATTGCTCGGATACACTGAATTCTGCACTCAACAAGACAAAAAATGTAGACCTGATAAATTGTCTTAGATGCGAAAAGATGGGTCTTCAAATCAGGAATATGAAGTCAAGCTTGACCAGGAACAAAGAAAGGGAATAAGCAAGGAGAAATACAAATACAGAGATGCAATACTATGCTATGTTTAACATTATTTGGATAACCAAAGTAGTTATGATATCACATGCTGGAGTTGTAATCGAATACCAGACAAATGGAGACCAATTATCATATATGACGATGCTATATGGAGCAACTTCATCACTTCCAATACAACAATTAAACATCAAGCAATCTGCATTAGGAGATTCATGGAAACCTGATGCTCCAGACCCATCCTAAATAGAAATTAAAAGCTCGAGAGAAAAACTGAAGATAAATAGGTATAGACGTAACCTAAGGAGGAGATTCTCAATCTTAGCTGTTGAATCTCCTCCATCGGTGAGCTCGTCTCCGCCTCCGATCCCGCTAGGACTCCAACCAACGCCAACCAGGGTCCAATTACGACAACAAGAAATCTGGAGACGGCCATTGACGTTGCTGCAGCTCTCACTTCGCTTCGCCGTTCCTTCTTGTAGAGAAAAAGGGCGGTGAGAAGAGGACGCCGTTCAGGTTTCGAAGGAGTTCGCACGTGTCTTCTGCAGCAAGCGGAGGCGACACGTGTCAGAGACGTGGCACATGACACGTGCCTGATACAGCAGCGCGCGGCGTCTAATGCCTGTGGTCCTCCTTGGGCATCCGATCCGTTGATTTTGAATCGGACTGTAGATGTAAAATCACGTCAACCGTCGATATGTCTTTACCCTTGAGAGAAGTTTTTCATTTCACTCCAAATATTTAATAATAATTTACACTGTCTCCTTAAAATAGCAGAAAGCTTGCTTCTATCTCTGCAAAAGCTCGCAGAACCTCTCCAGGTAAACGACTTTTCATTTCCAACTCAAAGGACAACTTCTAACTCTGTTACATTCATATAAATTTTAGAGTATAACTAATCTCAGTGAAAATCCAACATAAATAAATATACACATTTTCCTTTCCTTTCCTTTCCCATTTACACAAGCATCCTCAAGTGCCTACTCACAGAGCACAATTTCCTCTTCAATGGTTCGTCACCATCGCCTCCAATCTCCTTCTTCTCGCTACATGCTTCAGTTTCTCCATGGACACAAGCCCTACTTGCCTAACGCGCTCCCTCGACAAGCCAAACCTGATGAAGAAGAGAAACAACTCTTAGCAGACTTCATGAATGCAAAGCTTCAGATTGAATGCAAAAACTTTTCTACTTACTGTTTGCCGATTTCCTCCCATGTGTGGCATTCACTGTCGATACCGTGGTACAATCTTATGATGTCCCTCTCCCTCTTGCTCAGTGTTGCATTCAAAAGCTTATTGACTTCATCCTGAAGAAATTAACGTGCTATCAGAATTGTGGGATGAAGCAAGATAATCATAAACTGAGGAAGTGAAGGATGGAACATGCAGATCATTAGCATAACTGATAAAAGTACCTTGAGGGACCATTCCTCAAAGCCATGCCAGGGGTTATTATCGAGTTTTGGATCTGCAATATACTGGAGGAGAAAATAAACAGTGTTAGGGCATGCATACGATGAAGGTTAAGAATTCAAGCCAACGAACGTGGAGTTACACTGTGGAGAGTCTCTCCAGGGATGCCATTCAGGGAGGGAAAGGCTTCTCTATCAAGGGAGAGAACTTTGTTCACAGCCTGCAGTTTGAACAACTTAAAGTTAGCTTCTTCTGAGTTACTATTAAGCTACAAGTCAAGTAAATTTGAGCTCATACCTCTGTGGCGTTCCTTACTTTCTTCTGTGACATATTCAGGGACTCGGCAAGTTTCTGAAGAAGGTTTAGAAGGAGTTAACCACTTATGAAAAGCTCCACAGAAATGTGAAGTCCATTGTTGTACTAATTGATTTCCTCAAGAACACAAGAAAGAAGTAGCAACATGGAGCTACTGGTTAAATGTAAGAGAAAGATAAGATTGAGCTACTGGTTAAATCACTTTTAAGTATGGTTAACTGCAAAATATCCCAAGAAGAATGCAATGGCAATTGAAAACCATCAAGTGGGATATACGTTTTAACTTACATCAATAGATGGTGGAATTCCCTTCTCTTCCAGCCTAACTTTCGCTTGCTTAATTGATGTTAATCGCTCGTGCAAATGAACAGGTAATCTTAGTGTCCTGGAGTTCTTAAACAGTGCTCTTGTGACACCCTAGAAAGAAATAAACAGCCTTAATAAAAGACTGAAGATCAAATTGGTGTTCGACAGTTTAGAAACTGAAAAATAAGCAATGGCTCAGTGCCTCAATGTATGAAGATTATGACAAAGATGTAAGAAGTTTCCTATCCAGCTATCTAGCATACCTGTCGTATCCACCAATATACATAAGTAGAGATTTTGAAGCCTTTAGAAGAATCAAACTTTTCTATCCCACGAAGTAAGCCAATCAAGCCAGCCTAAGGAAGAAGCAATTGTATTAACACAAACAACTTGAAGACTATGTGAGTATATAGTTTAAGACTAAGCCACACGAAAAATTCAATAATGAAAGATTCACCTGGGTAAGGTCAGCCATTGCTGCCCCCATGTTGTCATACTTCTGTGCAATTGACATAACTAGCCGAACATTGCTCATCGCAAGCTTTTCTCGTGCCAGAGAAGATTCAAATATCCTTTTCCGCAATTCAAATAGTGATATCCTAAGTGAAGAAGCCAATTGTTTGTCAGTTGGTTCAACTCCCAATTTTGTTTTCAACCTGCAAACATGAATAGCTCAGTTATACTCCACAAGCAACAGCTAGAAATAACACACACTAGAGGAATAAGGAATGAACTCATCTAGTAGATATATCATGATTGTAAATGTAAAGCCATTTACTTCAAGAACACATAAATAAGTAACATACAATTGCAAGAGCCTCAAAATGTGTTGTTTTCATCTAAAGAATTGGCTACAAACTGTACAAGTATAAACACAAGATTCACAGTGAAGCTTAACATGTTGCAGAAGTTGTGACTTCTCTCTACTCCAAATGAACTGGAGCACATTTTCGATTGCACTAAACAATAATGCTTTCAGTTGGTTCGTGTTGTTTGATCCATAGCAAGAGGACATAGATTCATTGTCAAACAAGGATTCTGACGAGAGAAGTTACTCACTTTTTTCTGTGTTCCTCTAAACGCATACCAGCTTTTATTTTCTTTGACAGATTAACCACTTCAGCATGTGTCAGCAAGTTCTCACTAACAGAACCCCGCACATAACCACTTAAATCAGACTTGAGTAACTCAGGACTAACACGAAAGTGAAGTGGTTTCACGCTTGCAGGTTCCATGTCATCGTTACGAGCAAAACATTTCCTTCTACAAGTTAGTCTCCTTTCGCGAGCAGATATCCCTGAGCGAGTAATGGCAGGTATCTGAGAACTCCTATGAGCAGAAACAGAAGTTGTATCCATGAAAGGAAGTTCCAATTGCTTCTCCAACATAGATTTCTGCAGCAAAATGAGGACCTCTAGAGAAGATTCAAGGTCCGGCCTCTCAGACCAAGTAACACTAGTTGAAGGAGCCCAAGTATTGGCATGCTCTTTCAGTGCCTTGATTGACTGTATGTATCTGGCTGGCGGAACATTCGAACCGAAATGGGAAGATTTCTGTGAAACTATGGTACACTTTGTGGAGGGAACAGAAAATGGTAGCATATTGTGATCTGCAGCAGGAAATAACTTATCTGCAAGGTCAGTTGGACAAAATGAACAGGTCAAAAGCCTCTTTCCTGTGCTTAGTCCAATAACTGCTGCTGTTGCCATCACCCAGCTCAAAATGCCTGCAAAGTATCATTCTCACTTGATCAAAAATATCTCATATATATGAGCTGCAGTTCCAAGAAATTCAACTCTAAATCTTTTACCATGGACTTAAAACGGTGATATCAAAGAAATTGACTGCAAAGTTGCAACAATTATGAGATAGGTGGATTATCAAGAACTTAGATGAAATTATGTCAGAAATATCACTCTCATCTGTACCGAAAATTTGAGCTCTTAGTTCATGTGAATTATAAATTTGAATGGCCGGTTCTTTCCTAACAGCTTAAGCATTGGCGATAATGGTGACTGAATCAAACCCTAGCTCAGAGAGACATAAAAATCTAATAGGTGACGATTAGAATCATAGATTAGAGATGCAAATTAATCGACATAACAGATACTAGCGTAGAAAATACAATCTTGCAAAAGGGAGTCTACTTCCAGCACCTCAACGATCCACTCTCTAGCCCCGAAATTCGTCCTTTGCAACTCTTACAAAAAGAAAATAGCTAAGATAAGAACACATCGCAAGAACACCACGAAGTAGCTATCGTTCACTCAAATCGCCGACTGCAATCCAGAAACTAAAAAGGCGTATGGATGGACACAAGAACCAAGGAAAACCGAAGCCTAAATCGAGAGAAGAGAATCGAGCAGGGCGTGTGCGCACCAGAAGGTGGCGGCCGTGTGGATGAACTGCTTCAGACTTCGATCAATTTTCGATTTTTTTTTGCTTTTTTTTTTCTCTGCCAGTCAGCGTCTCTCCCTCTCTGTTTCTCTCCGTGGTTATTTGTGAAGGAGAGCGAGGAGTGAAGCGAGGCGGAGGAGATATGGGAGGGAAGCCATTGGTTGGCGCAGATATTTGGCAGACGCCTATTGGCGCACATCGATCCATATGGATCCCCCACAACCTCCTCATCTCCACGGCGCTGCCGCCTTCTTAAACCGCTTTGGATTTAAGTTTAGATTATTTCTAATAGAGTAAATCTAGTTAACTTTTTCAATTAATCCAATTAATCTACTTTTTAAGGCCGTGATTACAAGGTGTTCTAAATTATTTTTCATTTAAAAGTCTACTAAATCTGCATTAAGATCCAGGAAACAGAATCTAAATTTATAGGAACTGATATAAATGGTAATTGTTTGATTAGCTGAAATGGACATCCGTCCGTCTTAGATACGCTTAATATATAACCGGAACACGATCTCGTACTCAAATAAATTACTCAGTTGCGTCCTCTAAACGTCATTGGAGAATGTAATGGGACCCACCTGAAAGAAGCTCGAACGCCGCCGGCCATGGCCGCATCCATCTCGTCCTCTTCTTCTTCTCCTTCTTGTTTCTTCCTCCATTTGATCCTTTATATGCTCTCCTCTCTTCCTTGTTCGAAATGCTAGTGGAAGAAAGTTTACGAGTTCGTCAGTGTGATCGAGACGGGGGCGCGTTGGGTTTCCCTTGCTGGAGTTCTGAAATTCCTGATCCGGGATGGAGGGGGACTGGAGAGCGAACTCAGACTGTGCCAATGCTGCGAATCCCTTCCACGCCTGCGCGGAGTATTGCGAGAAACGAGCTCCAGGACCGAAGCCCCGAAGCCTTCTGCCCTTATTAGGTTTTCTTTCGTCCTATCCCTCTTTTGATTCAATTTTTCTTCTTTTTCGTTGTTGTTGTAGGTTTTGATCCTAAAGGTTGGTTTTCGCAGTCTGTGCAGGTCAAATTGGGGAACCACATGAGGAAAATCGAGGTCTAGTTGCTTCGCCCAGGAACGTAGATCCTTCATGCAGAAACGCCTCCAATCCATTCCATCACTGTGCTGACTACTGCCGGACAAGAACCCCCAGGGCGAAAGAACAAAGGGAAGAGAATCGAGCAGGTCTGCTGCTTTCTCCTGTTCCTCGTTTCCGCTAGAACTGATGCTTGAAGAAAAGGCCGGATTTTTTTCGGTTTGCATCTGAGAATCTCACAGTTGAACTTCAAAATATTTTCAAATTTTGATAATAGAAACGCAACATCTTTTTTCCCAAGCTATTCCTCGTTTATTTTGCTTATGAAACTGCAGCATTGTTTCTTCCTTTCAACAAGGAGCGAAGCATGAAGAGGAGACTGATAAAGCAATTGCAGGAAGAAATCTCGCTCCTAATTGCAGAAATGCATCTAATCCATACCACCAATCTTCAGAATATTGCTCTTCAAGGAAATTGCTACTCGCAAACAATTTACTTTCTCCTTTCTTATTTTCAATCTTGTTTCCTGTTATTTTCTGAAAATTGCAAACTGAAACTGAACATTCATTTTCATGTTCATGCTAAATCTAGTGTGGTTTTTCTTGTCATGTTTTGTCTTATTTTGTTTTGGTTCTTCTCATAAGATACAAACACTGATCTAGTTATTACTGAGAGGAAGGAGGACAAGAAGACAGAGAAAGCAGGCATGGAGATCATCAACCCCAATTGTGCAAATGCATCAAATCCATACCACAAATGTGCTGACTACTGCTTCAACAAGTAAAACAGTTTTTGTAGCTCACTTCGAAGGACAAACATGTAAAATTGTTTGTGGTTTCCCTGTTTCTGCACTGCATCCTTTTAGCTTTTATTGACTGTTTATAGCCCTTATTTTTCATTGTCATCCAATGTGCTTTCTGTAAAAGAGAACTGATAGTCACTCTTTCATGTATTATCAATCTATTGAAGCTTGAACTCCATAAAAGAGAGTATTATCAGATGATAAACAAAACAAAGAGAGTATCCAACTTCCTACTTAAACAGAAGAAAATGAAAACGGAAAGCACTTCATTTGGATTACTGTACAACTGATTCTACAAGGATGCTCTCTACTCAGCTAGTAAGACTCATTGGAGTTGTCATTAAAGTCACGAGATCAAAATTCTTCTTTATAGAAAGAATAGAGACTTCATGGTTTTCACTGTATGTTATCAATACGAAAAACTTTGTTCCTTCTTCCTTCTGCAAAAGGTGGATTCGCCACCTTAGCGGCCCCACACGGTCAGTCCCACGACCATTTGTGAGGAGGTAAATCGAGAAAGTGCAGTTGGTTACGACGCAGGAGGGTATTGCCTGACTTCGCCAGGATTCGAACCCTTGCCCTCTTCTGCAAGTCTGCTACGTCGTAACCAACTTACCTATGCCCCCGGGGCTTGTTCCTTATTTGTGTGCCGTAATTGTAGGATTTGATTACGCATTCTCATACTTGATCCTCAACACCCCTGTGAATGTATAGAAAGAGCTTAACTCAACAATGGTGGTATAACAAAGAAGAATATAAATTGCTATATATGATTGAGATCTATGAACTTACAGCATGCTCATGGTGTTTTCATTATATTGAAGTGAAATATAAATATCTATGTTAAATATTCGCAAAAAAGGCTCTATTAATTGATTGTAAAATTAGAAAATATGCAAAAAAAAGATATTAATCAGTATTTTGACTATTATTCTTCTTCCTTAATAAGTATTTTGACTATTAATAGAAATTTTTTGGCAGTAAAATGAAAATACTAGAGAGGTGCTTTGTCATTAATAAATTTTGAAGGATATTTCAAAAAAAAAGATAAAATTCTGAGGGGCATTTTAAAAATTACTTGGGCTGATCTTTCTAGGCCTATTCTTCGTGGGCCATGAAGGCGTTTAAAATCGGCTGCGTTAATTCTCAGTTTGCTCTCTGCTGCTGTGTCTCGATTCCAACGACCGCGTCTTCGCTTCGCCCTTCTCGTCTTCCTCCTGTGCAGTGTGCTGGACATGGCGACCCGGAACCGGACGCCCGTCTACCGGAAGTACCGCGACGCCCTCCGCAACGTCCGAGCTCCTTCCCCCACGTCGCTCTCCGGCCCGTCGACCTCTTCCTCCTACGCCGCCAGAGGCGGCGGGCCCGTGATCGAGCTCGTCAGCGCCTCGCTTCTCCACCCGGATCGATCCTACGCTCCTCTTAGCACCGAAGACCCTGGTAGTTCCAGGTCGGATCTCGCTCTTTCGTACTTGATTCCTTCGTTTTGCGCTCCGATTACGGTTTCCCTCTATCGTATAGGGTCTTTCGGATCACATAGATCCAGTAGTTACTTTTGCAATTGTCTAATTAGTCACCTATCATTTTGTTTGTATCATCTCCTTGTGTTGAGAAGATTTGGTAATTGTGGCTATGTTGGAGATAGAATGTGTATATGGTCTGGCACTTAGTCATTTAGGTTATCAAAATTGATTATCTTATCATTCTAAAAGGAGATGGTATGAAGTTAATTTTCTATCACACTGGAGTGGATGAAGTGATAGTTGGAGCACATGGAAGAAATGGATCTGAAAGGATTAGAGAGCTTCTGGTGTGAAAGGTTGGCTGAATTGTGGGTTACTTCACCTTGTTCCTTTTTTATCCAGAAATGGGGATGTGCGGGGGGGGGGGGGGGGGGGGGGGGGGGGGGGAGGGGTGTGTGTGTGTAGGAGGAGTGGGAGGGTTGATTATGGATCGTTAATTGAGATAATGACAAAAGCAAAACGGCAACATGATAGAGATTGGGTGTCTATTGTTGCCTCTCAAAGTATTAATTTCTTGCACTCACAATGATCGAGGTGGTATTATAGATAGCTTGTTGGGAGTTTTAATTTAGGAAAGATAACTGATTTGTTAGATTTTACATGCCCTATTTGAATGTTCCAGATGAAAATGGATTTATGAGCATTAAAGTTTGTAAATTTAATTTGGCATACTACTTGAAATTTTCTAATGGCTGCATAGTGAAATCTTTTGAAACATGTATAGTTATTTCTATAGCCTATTTCAATTTATGAAACTTATAAGGAACAACAAGGCTCATTATGGAAATAACTTTAATAGGATAAAGGGTGCACGATTAAAATGGAGGAGCTTTTTAACTTTCTCGAAATCAACATATGATCCTTAAGCTAAAGAAGAATTTTATAGGACTATGGTACCATCAACTATGCTTACTGGCCTGAATATTGAGTAATTAAGAAATAGCATATAAAGATGATTAAGTTTATCAAAGATGAGATAATATGTAAGGTTACTAAAATAATAAATATGCTATTATCTGATAATTAGGTGTAGCCCCAATAGATGGAAAGATTATGGATAGGTTCAAAGCTTTCTCTTGCATTCTGGTTTAAAGCTATGTATGGATCTATGTCTTCAAAGATTCTATCATAGTGATGCTTAATATGAGAATTTAGAGTTGGATAGAACTTGACAAACATTTTTAAAAAATATTTATTTTGAGTAAAGATGTTTCTCTATTTTTCCAATTTTTCAATGAGTTGCATTACCTTGCTTGAAATCTAACAACAGGTTTCAGTAGTGCATAATTTATTATTTTAAAATAATCTTTTATGAAATTTTGAGTAGCTTAATGTTAAAGAAAAACTCTTACCTTGACTAGAGTTACAAAAAAAAAAATTCAAATGCGAATTTTATAACACTAAAAGAAAAAATATCTAGGAATAGTTTAACTAAATGAACAAATTGGATGGTTGAAAATGGAATGCGACTTTTGGAGTCTTACACAATCCTCATGCTCTCATAAGCTGAAACTAAAAAAATTTCTAAGATAGTGGTTTGACCAATCATGTTTTCTGAGTTAAGTATTGATGGTTAAAGAACATCTTATACAGAAAACTTAGATATTGGAATATTAAGATGATATAGACAAATCCTGGTCCCACCACTAGATTATATTGAGATGATACAATCAAGCCTGTATAATTTCCTTTTATTCAGATGACTATTTATTAGCCTGCAGTGAAGATGACTGATTTATTTAAATATGATTGTTGATGGAGTGTACCGACCCATATTTATTCCTTATCTCAGGTCAAAAGAGTAAAAACATCTTATTTCCATGCTAAACAGAATAACCTACATTTCTCATGCATGGTTACAATATCTTTCATCATGAATCATCAAGTTGTGTTTGGTGAACTCTAATATATATAAATTGTTAAAATTATTTACATGAAATTTGATGGTTCAAGTTTGTGGGTTTTAGGAGACCCCTGTTTGGTCTTTTCACTGCATAATGTTGCAAGCAGAGCTTCAAAATGCAGGAGGGGTAAATCTGAGTTAATTGAAGTTCTGAACTTCTTTACACCTTGAAATGTTAATTCAGCCTTACATATCCTTCAGGAATGTAATATTTGTCTAAGCATTCTCTTGGTGAATTATCATTTGTGCTTTTTCGCTGCTTGAGAATCTCTACTTTATAAATTAGTTAAGAACTGTTGTGTTTTTGTTTCTTTTCATCCCTATTCTTTTCTTCTTTTTAGTCCAATAAACTTATTAAAGTTTAAAAACTGGAATCCTCATGATGATATTCACAATAATGCTCAAAATTATACAGATATTCAAAATACTAGAAACCAATTAAACATGCAATTAGCTTATTGCAGTACAGGTGCAGCTATGATTGGTTTACCTCCAGCTTGGGTGGATGTTTCTGAAGAAATAGCTGCGAATATGCAGCGTGCTCGGACAAAAATGACAGAGTTAGCCAAGGCCCATGCAAAAGCTTTGATGCCTTCTTTTGGAGATGGGAAGGAGGATCAACATGCCATTGAACTCCTAAGTCATGAAATAACAGATTTGTTGAAGAAATCTGAGAAGAGACTACAAAAACTTTCCTCAGGTGATCCTTCTGAAGATTCAAATGTTCGGAAAAATGTTCAGGTCTGGTATATTTTCCAGTTATTTTTTTTCTTGACTATTGATAATTATTTCCTTATTTCTTTTTTTCCCTAAGTACATCTCAAGTTAATTTTTTAGTATGATCACCTTCAGTTGATTAAGAAGCCATGCAGATGGTTTCTGAGAGATCACAATTCAAAATTGTTTTAAATGTTGAAACACTTCAGTGGCAACTGTTAAGCATTTTTTACATGTGGTTTTATAAACTTTCCACCTGTTTATGGCTTTTGTGTGCTTCTTCTCAGCGTTCTCTTGCAACTGACCTCCAAAACCTCTCAATGGAGTTTAGAAAGAAACAGTCATCTTATTTAAAACATCTTCGGCAGCAACAGGAGGTTTGTGGATCTTAATTTTGTCTCTTCGTATCAATTGGTTTTTATGTGTTTATAAATTTGTTTTCTCTATGATGCTTTAGGGACAAGATGGTGTTGATTTGGAGATGAATCGCAATGGCATTAGACACAAGTTAGAAGAAGATGAGTTTGATGATGTGGTAATTTTTTTCTTTTCATTTTTCAGTGAGGTCAGGGTTTTGGTATGAAATGAATGTCTAATGGCCAACTAAGGATTTATAGGCTCAAGTGTACAGAATTTTATCCCTCTGTGACTGAGCATGATGCCGTTTTCAGTTCATATGTTAACACCTTAATTTTTGTGTTGACCCATTTTTCTTTGCTTTTGAACCCTTTTTTTTTCAGGGTTTTAGTGATGTTCAAATATCTACACTGAAGAAAAGTGAGGCATTCACAAGAGAGAGGGAAAGGGAGATTGTACAGGTAACATAATTTGGAATATTTGGATTGCCTGGGTCCATAAGATCAATCTTGAATGGTGTTACAAAGTTCAGTGGTCGTGAGTGTCAGTATCATGTAAATGCTTTTATGACTCACTATTATGGGTAATTCTTGTTACAGGTTGTAGAATCAGTGAATGAACTTGCTCAGATCATGAAAGATCTCTCGGTCCTTGTGATAGATCAGGTAATCTTTTCTGCTGATACCAAATGACCTGGATTTTATTTGGATACAATGTGGCCACTTTCTGATGTGATATCAACAGGGAACCATAGTTGACCGGATTGATTATAACGTACAGAATGTTGCAAGTTCAGTGGAAGAGGGCTTTAAACAGTTAGAGAAGGTTCTCTCTCTGCTTGTTTTTGTTTTGACTTTCACTTTGTCTTTCTCCTTTCTCTGTGCTTAAGCTGTCTAAAAGATGTGAGTCATCGATGTTGATCATACAAAAATTTCCTCTTTTTCTAGTTATTTGCAAATATGAAGTAAATCTTGGTTCATGCCTTAAATAAAATTGTTTGATGGCCAAGAGCGAAATTGTTATGTTTGCTGTTGCGTCATTTCTCACTCTTCTGCTCATTTTCACATTCTTAAATTTTGACCCTATGTTACAGTTTACAGGTCTTTTATCAGCTGCCTAGCTCTTGTGATCCTTTTTTTTTCTTTTGCTTTTTACAAACAGTCACATGTCTTCTTGGAAATAAAATAATAGCATTAAAGTGCACAAATATTATCTTTAAATACTATTATTTCCAACAAAAGATAATAAACTATGTCTATGATAAGGGATATGGACAGAAAGAAACTTAAGTGAACTTTATATGCATGTCCAACATTTAATCTATTTTAGTAAACAAAAAGGATAATAGCCTACATTTTTTCCTTAGATAAATTTTCCTTGCATGTGCTCTTGAGTTCATATTTTCCAACACTAGAGAAGATAGTTGATGTTTGAACTCTCTCGTGCATGCTTAGTGAAGCATACATATAATCTGAAATCGGCTTCTACATCTTTGTTCGAAACTATATTTCTTACATTTGTTGAAATTGTATTATGTCCTATGCGTTTCATGTTATTGAATTGGTATAAAATCCGTAAGCAACTGTACTGTGCTTGTTATTTTGTTGATGGTTGATGGATTTCTGCAGGCTGAGAGAACACAGAAAAAAGGTGGAATGGTCCTGTGTGCCACTGTGCTTATTATATTGTGCCTCATCATGCTCGTCCTCTTGATCCTGAAGACCATATTCTTCTGATTCACTGTAACCGAGAGGGAGTCCAGTTGGCGTTTCTTGTGAATATTCAGCACCAGGTTCAACAGTCGTCAAAGTGTATTCCATTCAACTGGTTCGTGTAGCGAATATATCAAGAAATGAATTCCTCATGCTGGGTGCAGGATTAATCCAAATTTGAGAGCATAGTTATCCTAGAGATATCTCCTCGGATAATAAATGCTGAGAAGTTTCAGGTGGGTGCTACTTTTTTGAGATGTTGTAAATGAAGGCTCTGTAAAGATTATTCAAACAATGTTTCCCATTCACAATATTTTTTTCCTGGGGACATTCAGACCATACTAGATATTGAGCTCATTTCCAAAATAGATATTTCACAAAAGCTGGAACACGGTACTCAGCTTGTCTCCACTGGTTCTTCATAGGTATATGAATCTCTCCTAGTAATAAAGATCTAGGCATGTAATTTCCATTGACTGCTTGTAAAACGTTGGGTTAGTACATGACATTTTTTTGGAGTTTGTACTATTTTCACTCACTCTTTTCACCAAACTAGGACATCGGTAAAGTTTTGCTTGGAGACTGGTGTGGCACTATCATCACTGTGCTGATTTATTGACCTGATATGTTCCTCCATTACAAGTTCCAGCTGGTTATTTTCAAGAAATAACTCATTGGACCACATTCTTGGGGTTATCTTGCTCCTATTACCCCCATCTCTCATTGTCAGCTCCTTAACCACCGACAAGATGAAGATGGTCCCCCTTGTCCCATTGATCCAGCCTGTAGAGCATTTTTTTTCCTTTCTTTTCTTTTCTTTTTTTGCATTATCAGTGTTCATTTTCGCAACGACTCCGATGGAACCGGCTGTTATTCGACTAGATCTATGGCTGTTTCTTGTTTTCCAAACTGAACATTTGTTCTTTTTGTCATTTCATCTTGCTTTCCTTTCCACCCTAGATTTTGGTTGCTTATTTTTAGGCAAAGCAGCACAGAAAGAATGGACTGGGGCCCCTTGACATCTCACTGGAGTGATGAGCAAGTCATGGCTTATGGATGATTGCCCTTATTGCATCCATTGATCCCACCCTCATCAAAGCCATCAATGGAGTGAGCTTCTTCCTCTCCTCAGACACAACCTTGTAAGTAGCAGATGCTTGCAAGCAGAAGGTAAGATACCATGCCATGCACAAGAAAATATGCCAGTTCACCCTACTACCAAAAGTTAAAAAAAAAAAAAAAAAAGAGAGAGAAATTCCATGGCAAGGCAAGGGCTGTTCAACTACTTGAGACAAAGTTGGCACCCACTTGGTTTGAACTTTAGGGTTCATCAGTATTGCTTATGGACTTCCCTATGCAATCTCTTGGTCTGGCTGTGCTCAAAAAGAAAATAATAATTGCTCTTTCACTCCTCTTCCATCATTGCATCTCTGTGTACCAAGGAATACCACATTCTTGTGGAATGCACTTTGCAATATTTCATACACCACATGCTCTCTACTTCTTGTTAATGTTTTTACTTTAGTGTTCCCTGAAACACTATTCAACATATACTTGATGCTGTTTTTTTTCTTCTTTGTGAAATGCAAGAGAGAAGAAGCCTTCATGGTTTTGATGCCTATAATCATTGAACCTATTTGCAAGCCAGCTAAGACCTCGTAGAGTACTATGGAAGAGGCATGATTTCTCACGAAAAGGTATGGTTCATGATTAGCAGAGAGATTACAACTTTTGACTTTGTTATTGGATTTAATAACACTTAGCTACCTTTTGAGAAACAAAAGATGACAAAACCATGCTTGCTAAATAGCGAAGGAGTTTGTAGTGTTGGATATGAAGATAGATTATAAAGGTGGAATGAAGCTTTGCCAATATATTAAGTGCATAATCTAATCCCATGTTGATGCTGAAGCAGTTCAAATGTTTGCCATTTGTTGAGGATTAAAACGTTACAGGCAGCAAAAGTAAAAAACTTTACCCTATTGTGAATAATTCTCAATCCTGCTCAGAAACAGATACTGTCTCCCTTCCCAACACACTGAGAAACCCAAAGTTTCAGATAGGAAGACAGACCCACCACCTCTCTCCCATCCCAATACCATCTCCATCTCTTCTCCACCATTGATTGAACCCCTAACAAATCACTCACACACCCTCTCTCTCTCTCTCTCTCTTCTTCTTCTTCTCCTCCTCCTCCTCTTTAAAAATCCCTCTTTTGTTCATCAATCGACCGACACCGCCCCATTCCGCTTCTTCGTTGACAGAAAAAATGAAGGAACTGTGCGTTTCTGCCTCGCCGTCGAAGGGGCCGACCGCGTCTTCCAGCTGCCGTCATGAGTGAGCTCAAAGGCGGCTCCTTTTTCTGCTGCGGACGCCTTCTGCTTGGTCTCGCCCTCTCGGCCTTTCGGGTTTTCCGATGAACACCTCGGCGGCGGGGTTCGGGGTGCGACCGCCCTTCACGGCGGCGCAGTGGCAGGAGCTGGAGCACCAGGCGCTGATCTACAAGTACCTGACGGCGGGAGTGCCCGTGCCGCCGGAGCTCTTGATTCCCATCCGGAGGAGCTTCGAAGCTCTACCTAGTCGATACTGGCACCATCCTGCGCGTAAGCCCTTCCCTTCTTCGGTTCAGTTTAAATAGTCGTCTTCCGAGATTAAAATCGCTTTGCTATTTGTTCCGGCTTGATCTGTGTGATTTATTTGCAGTTTTGAAACTTAGCTTTGGTTATTTCTGGCTTTTATTCTCATCACTATAGACGAAGTGGCTTTGTATCTTTTCTTCCTTCTTTTTTGGTTAGCTAATCTCCCTTTCCTAGTTGATTTCACTTTTAATATCAATCTCTTCCCCATTTTTTCCTTTAAATATTCAAGTTTGGTGTTAGCAACGAGTCCTGCAACCGTTGCCGATCAGTGTTTCTCTTTATTTTCTTTGATGAGAGTTTTGTTTGCTTTTCATTCCAAATGCTGCATTCGTTTTTGCTGAGCTTTACTGTTCATTAACTTTTGAATCTTTTTCACCGAATGAATGACTGGTCGGTTGTTCTTTGAGTTCAGTAGCTTACTGTTCCTACTACGGGAAGAAGCTGGACCCTGAACCAGGGCGGTGCCGACGGACCGATGGGAAGAAGTGGCGCTGCTCCAAGGACGCCCACCCTGACTCCAAATATTGTGAGCGTCACATGCATCGCGGCCGCAACCGTTCAAGAAAGCCTGTGGAATCACAATCTGCCTCCCAGTTGCAGTCATCTTCGGCATCTGTCACTCCTGCGAGCAGCAGCGGTGCTGGTGGTAGTGGTGGGGGAAACTTGCAGAGCATTAATCCCCAGCATTCTGTTGCAAGTCATGTCAATGCGCAAAGTCTGTGCCTTGGTGGCTCCAGCTCCACTCAGCTGTCCATGGACACTGGCCCTCTGGCTAACAGGTACCTTTTATCTCTCTCATTGAAATGGCAGCATACTTCAATATGTTATTGATCAGTACGATTTCCCCCTAGCCTCATGCATAGTATTGTCATATCGAAACATTGGAATGGCTCCTGATCCAGCTGCTGTATCCGGCTCTCATTGATCCCAACTGCTTCACGAGCTAAGGAACGGTCAGGATTAAGAGAACCGGATCTACTGGCTGGATAGGGACCTTCATCTGGATTTTGCATGAAACTGTCATATTTATCAAAGATTGGATGATTAATCAGGTTTTGCCATGCAGATTTACATTGGTTGAAGTGTGCTTATTTATTGGGAAACCAATGCATGGCTAGGTTGGTATAAGCAAAGCAGCATTATAGTGTGCTATGCTCTTGTTCTGGTTTATGAACTCAAGTTAAGTAGTGTGCGGTGTCATTGGAGATCGAGGTATTTGTTCTGGTAGATTATTTTCGTACTATACTTATAGCTCATCTCAAGAGATGTTTGAGGAGCCCAGAGTCTTTGAATGCTCCAGAGACAATTGTGTTCTGTATCGTTTCAGGTTGTAATTTAGAGCATTAGTCTATTCACGTCTTTGATAATCATGAAAATTCGCATGGAAAGTGATGTTTCAATGAACATGGCATCTTTCATCCCACTGTTTGCCCTTTTTCTCATGCAGAAAGCCAGAAATGTTCTGCGGTTAGCGAAGCTTAGTCTTCAATGCACTAAAGAAATGCTATGGAGGAAACCAAATCCTGAATAGTTTTATTTCGCTCTTTCTGAACATCTTTTCAGTTTGGCGGTAGAGATGCTACTCACTGATAACATGTTAGTTAATACAAGAGCAATTTAGCAAAACCACCTGTGTTTAGGGAGGCATGGCTCATTTCTGACCAGTGCAATTATAACTATCTATATGCTTTTTTCTTCTAGAAATTGAATTAGCATTGTCAACTGATTTCCTCCACCAACTTTTCATGTGCATTGTGAAGCAAATGAAGAGAAAGGGTTTATTTACTCTAATCTAAGAGTTTTTAGGGTTAAACATTTATGGATTACAATGCCACAAAGGAATCCTCACGACAAAACTCAATGCTCCTTGTGTCGGATCACTGGGTTAAAGTTTGTTTTTTTTTTTTTGACACTCAAATTGGATTTGCCTTTGCATATGTAAATATTCAGTCGACTGGAATTTGCAGGTACTTCTCTGGTGTTAAACCTGGGGTGGATGAGCATACTTTCTTTGTGGAAACTACTGGAAATTCAAGGAGTCTCGTTCTGGATGCAGTCGACAGTTCTTGGTGCTTGACGCCGTCGCGAGTTTCTTCATTTCCCCTGTCAAAGGCTAGAGATCCTTCTCTTCTCCAGAGCTCCTATCCTCAGCTTCAGTCACTTCAAGATCTTGGTCAGGTGACAGGTAGTTCAACCTCAAGACAGCAGCCGCACTCTTTCATCGGCAGCGAGTTCGGTTCACCAGAGCCTGCAAAGCATGAAAGCCAATTCCTCCGACCGTTCTTTGACGAGTGGCCCAAAGCAAGAGACTCTTGGTCTGACATCGAAGAAGATAGATCCAACCGGGCATCCTTCTCCACGACTCAACTCTCGATGTCATTCCCCATGGCCTCCTCCTCGGATTTCTCTACCACCTCTTCCAGGTCACCTAATGGTGAGTCCATTCCTGAGATTGCGACGAGTGATCCTTGTCATGGTATTTGAAACTTCTGATTCTTGACTTGTAGATGATTGAAACTGAAGGACAAGGTTGTAACCTAGAGCTCAGTGGCTGTTCTTGCCTGGTGAGGTTCTCCATTGGGGAAGAACTAGTTTGGAGCATGCCCTTGTTTCCTATGGCGGATCAAAACATTTCAGTAATCTGCATTTCTTATTTTCATGAACTGAAGTAAATTTCTTTAGCTGTCTTGTTAATTTTGCCCTCAGTAAATCTGATGCGTCCTGTGATTCAAAACAAAGCAAGGATTAATCAACTGCTTTAACTGTATAACTTCGATGCAATGCAATGCCATTTCTCAAGTATTAAAAGATTTAAAGATATTTTCTTTCAAAATACGTCTTTATTAAAGATAGATTTTTTAGTTATCTTGAATATTATAATTTTTAATAAAAGATTTGAAGAAAATTTTCTGCGTGACGAATGAACCATTTTCATAAATAAATGGGTTAAATTTTTTTTGCAAACGGTCAAAAACTTTGAACCATTTCAGGAAAGGTCTCTCGAATCTTTGTCGGTCTGGTTGGGTTTGGGTCAGTGGACAACCGTGACATACTTGTTGACTACTGTAGTCAATCTTGTTTGCATCAAACTAACTACTTCAGAAAGTTTTTGGTCGAATCATGCTTTCATAGAATGCTTGCTAACAGAGGAAGAGAGGTTGTCAGCTAGCGATAGAGCATTCACAGAACGGAAGCAATGTCACTGAGCATGGTGGATGACTCTGTGGCTTCTCCTCCTGGTAAGTCTGAGAACGCCACCACTGGTGTATCAGCAGCCATTGTTGATATTAGCGATGAATATATTGTTCCATCACAAATATTAGCGATGGAATAAATAATTCTGTTATTAAATAGCGACGAAAATATGTTTCCGTCGTTAAGATAACATCAGCGATCGAAAATTAAACGACGGATCATTTCCATCGCTAATCAATTATTAATCTACAGTAATGATCAATTAGCGACAGAAATGGTCCGTCGTTAATCCCTGAGATTGTTGTAGTGGAACTAACTTGAATTTGAGACCTGAAGCTGTTCCGCAAGGAGGAACCATTCTCAATCTGTCTCTAGCCAGAACAGTTCCTTCATCGGCTCGCCGACAGAGAAGAACTCCTCGGGCTTGAACTTGACCCTCGAGAGCAAGATTGCACCTTTGACTGGAATGTTGTATTCCCCAAAACTTATTTTTGGACATGGCGACTCTGCTGAATTAAGTTTCTGAATGATAACCATTGAAGTTGAAATCAAAATCAATTCTAGTTATTGAATGATATATGTTTATTGAATTAGGAGTAAAAATGTATGTCTATCATCCATGTCCATGATCCGGCGAAAGCTACCAAATTTGGAACACTCACATCGCCAAAGGACAGTGAGTCATTAGCACTCCCTGCTGCTGCTCCATAGTGAACGATTCCACTGACACTGAACACATCCAGAAGAATTTGAACTGTGATGCCTGCATTCAACTGGATTCGCATAGAGAAAATAGTCGACACTTCTTGAATGCTTCCTATGTGAAATCTTCTTCCTGAATGCACAGTTAGGCTTGCAGTTTTGTGAAATAGGAGAAGTAGTGTAGACATGCGTTGACTTATGGCCCTAGATTGTGGGGATCAGATCGATTGATCTGGGATCTTGTCATCTTGAGGAAGGTCAATAAGCTTGGTCAACTCTACTGATCTACTCTCCGTTGTTCATTGTAATTTGTAAGGGGGTGAGAATTAAGAAAAGGGAGGAGGTGGATGATGATGATTACCGTAGAGGCCGAGGAAGGGGACGCCGACCGGTGGAGGTGGAGGGGACGAAGGCACAGGATGCGGGCGCCTCGGCCTCCGCCGGTAACGCCATGACCAGGTCTGCCGCCGCTCTGCGTAGCCGGGGGCGCCGACGAGCCGGTGGCGGAGGAGCAAGGCGGGGATGAATAATAACATGGTGGCGGCAGAGCGCTGGATCGGGCATGCGCACATATTTTAAAGCACGAGCTGCACGAGAGTAACATTATCTATTTTTTTAAGAGAATATTTCATTTTAGCCCTTTCTTTATCTGATTTTTAATTTGTCTCCTATAAGTGTGTCGTTAATGTTAGTTCTTGCTGAATATCGTTAAAGTTTTTGAATCTATTTCTATTCAAGTCTTGTGTTATATATTCATAAAATTTTTAAAAAAAAATAGTGTATAAAATTAGATTTTATTCTATACTGTGATATTAATATAAAATTAGAATGTATATATAAATTATCCCGTGTAAATGTGGTGATACATTGATTTGACTTTTAAAGCATATAATTATATGGCTAATTATTATATATTCCATGCATTAACGTATATTTACATTTCAAATAAAAGTAAACAGACATATTTAAAAAAAATATAGTCCAAATAGTTATGTTAACTAGGTAGAAAATTAAATGAGATTAAAATTTATTCAACCTACAAATTCTTAAACTTTAAAGTTGACAGGATGCCTAAAAAAATGGAGCTAGTGAAACCCTGTTCATCACAAGGATATATACGCATCAAAGCTGATTAAACATCAAGTTGACTCATGAATGAATTCCTCTTCAATATTCTATAACCTAACTGAACTGAACTCTCTCAACAGTCAGAAAAAAAAACAAACACATGCATTATTAATTGTATATATAATAATATACTCAATGCAAGTCAAACTAACATTAATTTCCTGAAGCATGCATCACCAAGCTGATGGAATTATATATATTGCATCTTCTTTAATTTCCATATCTATATTTCATGTTGCTTTAGGTTGAATCCAAACCTATTAATTCTGCACTGGTAGGTGGATGGTTGTTTCTTACAGGTGTATGGTTAAGCTACTCCTGTGTCATATTACATGCATGTCCCGTGTGGGACAAGGCTTCCCATTTTTTCAAGCCTGTTTGTCACCTTTTCTCCTTGCAATCTTCAAATATTTGCATCACCCGAAATCATTAATTTTTAACAAAAATGAATTAGATCACTTTATTGGATTTATGCCATTCAACTACTCAATCTACTTCATCTCTTTAAACAAGTCACAATGTTGAGGAATTTAATCACAATCTCTGGTACAATACATAACTAATACTGAAAGAAAAGGAATAAAAAAAAAAAGAAGTGAAGGAATAATTCTTCTTTTCTTTATTCACTTCTAGCTGTTTTAATTTCATGAACATTGTGTACAAAAACTTGAGCATCGAAGTTTGTGGTGTCTGAAATTAATATTCTATGAACTTTGTAATTACAAGCTGCTTTCCAGGATCTCCTCAGGCCATGGCATTTGACTGCAGAGAATTAAGAAAAGAAAAAGACGAGATTTTCAGTCTGATGTTCTTCTTGAATTAATATAATTTGAGTACAGTATTGTACGTAGATCTTACTCGATGATGTCTTTCCAGCAATCACTGTCAAGATCGTCCAGCTTGAGGTCTTCCCAGTCGCTGTGATCGCTGCTTGGCCTGGTTATCTCGCTGTTGTTGGCTCCTGAGCAGGGTGAAACCAGAGGAGGCGGCGCCGCAGCCGGAAAAGAGCTCGTGCTGCTGATCTCCATCCCGGGCTCCGACGAACGGGAAGCGTACTCCGGACTCAAGAACTGGCTCAACGTCGAGAGGTTGGGGACGAGAGTGTTGGTTGAGCTCTGGAGGAGAAGATCGCTGCTACTTGCTAGAGGATTAGCGGGCGTCAATTGATGGAGCAGGTCAATGTTCGGCGTGGCGGCGCCGGCGGTGAGGACGTGGAGCAGGCTCTGCACCAGCTGCAGTTTGAGCAGGTGCGCCAGGTCGACCTGAAGCTTGAGAGCGTCGCTCAAATTGCCTGCGGCTCCTGCTGGGGACAGCAAGCCCGAGAGCAGGCCGAGGTTGGCCGGCGCCGGCCGGTGCGTCACCGGGTCGATCCCCATTCGCAGGAGCTTCTTCTTCAGGTGCGTGTTCCAGTAGTTCTTGATCTCGTTGTCGGTCCTCCCCGGTAACTCCGCCGCGATCGACGACCACCTTCGAGTAAATTAATTAAAATTTCATCTAAATCAATCAAAACTGCTCGATGGATCGATATGTTTTTTACTTGTTTCCGAGGAGGGAATGGAGGTGGACGATACGTTTCTCCTCGTCGTCGGTGAACTTGCCCCGCTTGATGTCCGGCCTCAGGTAATTGGTCCACCGGAGCCGGCAGCTCTTGCCGCAGCGGTTGAGGCCGGCGAGCGCAGGGATCCGCTGCCAGCTTCCCCGGCCGTGCTTCTCCACGTACTCCACCAGCTTCTGGTCCTCCTCCGGCGTCCATGGCCCCTTCTTCACGCCGGTGGCGACCTCATGGCTGACCGGAGACCTTCCCATAACTAAATCTTTGAAATCACAAGACGATCGAATTAATGAGCTAAAATTAATTAGTGGAATCAATAAAAACTCAGATCTTACTCGCGATAAAGATCGAGAACAGTGATCAGAGATTGAGGATGAGAACTTGGTTACGAATTGGTGGAGGGATCATTTTATAGGCTTTGAGTGCTGACTGAAACAAATTAATTAATAGATAACAAAGAAATTATTAATCAAGTAATTAGTTAAATTAGGTACTTGCTTGTCCGCCATGGATAGAACAAACAAGCATCCATGTTTTTATACCTATAAGAGGAAGCTGCATGCAAAGATAATTAAATGGGAAATATATATGATTGGGACACGTACCGTACTTGCTAATATTATATAATTATATATATGCACTTGAATTCGGGGAAATAAAAATAATTAAAGGTATTAGGTTTCATGGGCATGGTTGTGACTCAACAAGGGTTTTGCATGGGGAGTTTTTGAGTGCAATGGCGTCACACGGCGGTAGGGAAGTAGATGGGGATTAGGTTTGCCATTGGCCACTCGAGAGGTTTTACTCTCTAAATTGATTTTGTTTAGATAATCATTATGTGTTTATTTTATTATTATTTTTACTTTAATTTTCTTTTCTTTCTTAGAGCAATAAAATTTAACTTAAATTAGAGGTATTTTATTGTTACAAAAATGTTGCAATAAAAGTATTTTTAATGAAAAATATAATATAAATATTTTAAAAAATAGATGTCTTTTAATAAAAATGATAATGTTCTTTTAATTTTTTTACTTTAATATTTATTTATATTCTTTAAATCTTTAAAATTTTATTTTCTTTCATTTTTTTAAATTTAAATGAAAATAAAATATATTAAAAAATTGAATTTCTTTAACAAATATTGGCTACAATATATTAAAAACTATCACTGAAAATATTTTCCTACAAAATTAATAATCTCTTTAATAATTTTTGTTATGGGTTGGTATAATTTAGATCCAGAATGTCAAGTCCTAATCCGATTATATATGACACGTCAAACAGAAGACTTGACTACAAGACTGACTAGCTTGGTCTCACACCCTAGCTATATGTTCGAATTTCACACTCACACTTCCTACCCTAGCAAGGTGATGGAGTTCCGACTCAGCAATCAGCTCGACTCCGACTCTCTGACTCGGCAACTAGTTCGACTCCGACTCTCCAACTCGGCAACTAGCTCGACTCAAAATGCAACACTTGACTGCTCCACTCAGGGTTCAACACCAAGCTTCAAGTCCTAGGCCTCCCAACCAAGTCTCTACTCGACCTCGAGCTCCATCTCAAACTATGTCTTGGCTCTCAGCCTCGGCATGGACTCTCTTTGCCTGAGCTCTTCGTCCCATGCCTTACTTAGTGCTTGAACTCTGCTCTCGTCACCCCATAATTCAGTTTGTCAGACTCGCCGCTAGAAAGACACATGCAATGATATAATATTTGGTATAGTTCGCTTGTTGAGACAGTATGATTTATAACAACAAGGTCTGATGTCGTACTAGGTATGAGCGATACACCCTTTCATTACAGAGACAGTGATAGGATATTCTTCTTATCTCTAATAGGACATCTCTATTAATATATGACATTTCTTTTATTGAAGATGGAACATCTTCTCTCTTAATAACCCTATATAGTAACCCCTCCTAGTAACGGTGTAGGTACACTAGAATATACAAATATACTTCTTTCTCCTTTCTTAGTCCTTCTTCATCCTCTCCGGATGATTGTCTGATTTGAGTGTCAGAGCGGCTAAACCAGAGCACTCCTGACCTTCATTCTCATCCTTTTTTTTCTCCTTACAACTTGGTGACGCATAAGATAGATCCTAGTGTCTTTCTTCTTAAACTATTCATGGGTACTGTATGACTCTGTTAATATACAATCCGGGTGTTCGGTGACTCATTCGGAAGGCGATGGAACAATTTTAATGACCAAACATATTAACAAATGATTCAAACGGTTGATCTTTAGTTTTTGGTTAAACTCTTTAATTCTACATTTTATTTAGAGGCTTGTGTTTCCACTGTTATACCTCGCGGCGCCGCGCAGTACTCGCGATCAAATCGTCGGGACTCAGGAGGCAGCAAGGCGACATCTCCCACCTCCCATCTCCCATCTCCCATGGGACTCTTCCGCCGGATCGCCGGCTTCCTCGGCCTGTAGCAGGAATACGAGGAGGAGGGAGAGGACGCGCGCCGGACAAGAGGCGATGGCAGGGGCGGCGCAGACGGCGGTAGCGGCCATAATGGTGCCGAAGCGCCGGCCCGAACCGCTGCTAGAGGGTTCAGCGTGCAGATGGCCGTCCCCGTCGAGCATCCCTGCTGCGGTTCAGTCCTCGTTCCCTGCGATCCCGGCGAAGGCGGAGTGCAGGTGCCCTTCTTTGCCCCCTTTCCGAGAATCCAGCTACCAGATTAACCAAAAATAGGTCCGACCTTTATTTGTGCTTGTTATTGTTTCTCTGTAATCTTTGAACCATGAATGAATCTTGACATGAATTGAGTTTATTGGCAGATCAGTTCATTAAATTGAATGATAAGTGTTAAGCTATCTGCAAGCTTCAATGGAGTAGATTTGGGGAATAATTTTCTTTCTACATCAACTCTCTCTTTTTTAGGGGTCTGATCGAACTAGAATGAATCTTAACAGTGATTGTTTCATTAAATTGCATGATAAGTGTTAAGATATCCGTAAGAATCAATGAAGTAGATTTGGGGAACAATATTACTACATTATCATTTGCAGTCACTTTAGAAGACTAGAACCTCTATATGGGTGGCTTGTCTGTGTACGAAGAGAGAATATATTGTATGTTGGAGAACTGCTCTTGGTGGAACGGGACTCGGAGAATTATCAGATTGCAAAGTTATGGTCTTTTATTTGACTTGAAAGAAAATGATCGTCAAACTCTACTTATCTAATACTTATTCAAAATATAGAGAACAAAAACACATAAAAGAAATGAAATGCTTTCATGCTGATGGATCATAAGGAAATATTTATAGAGTAAAATGAAGAATTTCCTCTCAATGTTTATGTCCATAATGAGTAGCTTCAGAAACTGACATTAAAAAGGATACTCAGTGTCATACAATAGAGCATGATAGCTTGAGGAGTATCCAGTTGTCCCCGGGGCAACGGTGCAACGGTGCAACGGTAGGACATCCGGGTTGTAACTCAGGGACCCGCGGTTCGATCCCCAGCTACGACGTATTTGTGAATTTTCCTCCAAATGGGGAACGCAATCAAAGGATGCTGGGCATCTGGATTGGCCGTATGCACTTCCCGATTTATCCTGGTGGTGAAGTCACCCCCAGAGATGTAGCTACTGGGATTATCATTTTTTTTTTTTTTGAGGAGTATCCAGTTGAAGTATGCTTGCTTTATTTTGTGAAAGGAACTAGGAAGAATTTCAGCAAAGAAATCATGTGGTAGAAGAAAGGTGGCTGCATATTTTAGTGTCTAAATATTAGAGGTGAAAAAGAATGATATGTGTGACTCTTTTAGAGCATCAAAACACTTCTGTTTCTTCATGAATGTGATGGATATATTAGCAATCTATAGTGGCATTCAGTTGGCAAGCAAATCTGTTGCTCTATTTTTGTCTCTATCCTTGTACAATCAATTTAGACCTGCGCGCTCCATTAGAGACTGTAGTATTTCAACAGTTTAATTTGGTTATTGATCTCGTCATCACAACCATCTCCTCATTCTTGCATCTATTTTTCGTCATCTTTCACAATGTTTATTTCTTAATTCAGGATCATCATGTTATACAAAAAAAAAAAAAAGTATTGCAATGAAATATTTAGGCAAACAACAATTTCAATAATGCCAAGTACAACTTTATTGAGTATTGATAAGCATGGATATATATACAATTAAAGGAACTTAATCAACTCCTCAATCAATTTAACAAACTTACAAAGGAAATATTACAATTAAGAACAAGACAAGAGGATCATCATGCACGGCAAAAGCTCGGCCAGTCGAATTTGGAGCTTATAATTTCCATCCGCACAAGAGTGTGGCGACTCTAAGAGATGAACTTCAGCATCATCAAGGGCTGCAATGAAGATGATAATAAATAGGGAAGTTCATAGTTGGGAGTCAATAAAGAGGGTTTTGCCTTCCATGAGTGAACTTTCACACTCCTCTTTTCGGTTTCTGATCACAAGGAACTCGACATATGCCGAAAAGTAACGAAAAAACAATTAGGTTCAATTGTTGAAACAGCCTTATAGGCACTTTTGTTCCAGTGGATTCCAAAAGAGGGCGTTTGCCTTCAGTAAATGCTCGAAGAAAAGTTCCACGGTCCCATAGTTACACCTGGAGATCAATGAGCTTTAGCGTTCCTCTTTTTCATCTCTGATCACAAGGAACCTGACTTCCAAGATCTGCAAAGTGACAAAAATAATTGGGCTCCAAGGGTTATTCATAGAGATCAACTTAAATCATGCAAAACAACCACAATAAATAGTTGAAGAGAAGGTGGATTTAATGATGTAGAACTGGTTTGATCCTACGAATTACCATATGTTTATTTTCTTGCTCTATAACATAAATGGGTTTTAAAATTTGTTTCCTTAGCGGACTCATGTATGGATTCCAACAAAATCAATTTCATAGATCAGTTGTCTTCCTTAGTGTGGTAGCACCAAAGAAAAACAGGTTCAGGTAGTTTCACTTTTGCAAATTAGATTAATTTATTTCTTTCATCCTCCCTACTTTGGAATAAAATTTTCATTTGTTCAACAGGAACAAACATGGATATAAGAACCAATGATAACAGAATTTACATACCATTATTAGCTGAGATTGGAACGCTGACTCATTGAGAAATACTTGATGAGAACTGGAATCAGCCATCCGGAAGTAACCAAGACATTGATATTTTACCAGGTATTGATGGAACTAAGAATAATATCGGCGATCTATGGTACCGATAGACAAGGTTGTGTTTCTGTAGTTTGTTTCAGTAGAGAATGCCCTGCAACAAACAAACAAAATTCCAAAACATTATATGCAAACTGAATAAAAGCAAAGCCATGATAAACTTAAGTGATAAAAAGAAACTGAAAAAGACGGGAAATAATGACACAAAACTCACAACAATAGAAGCATGGATAAACTTTTATTACCAATGGAACAAATCAAATAGAGATATAAGGAGCTGATTTTTGTTTTCAGTTCCTTGACGTGCCTATCTATGGATGTAAAACTTCCTAGCGATATGTAAGAGAGAATCACATCATGAATCATGATGGATACACACCTTCCATGTACAAAGCGCCTTTTTCTTTTAACAAAAGAAACAAACTCCTGTAAATGGATATCCAGTGCCATATCATTTACAGAGTTCCATTTTATGCTTCTGCAACCAAATAATGCAGATAGTTCCACTTCATTGATACTAGAGATGCACACAAGGTACAGGACAACAAAACATACGACGGTTATACAGGAAAAAGCCTAAAAAGGCGTTCTTCCATCTAGGTGGCAAGCTTAATGTACAAAAAAACAGCTTGCAATTAGGGATACCAAAAACAAGACAAATCTCACGCTGGTGCAGGATGTGGTGGGCTCATTTTACATTGATAAAGCTCACCAGAGAATACCTTTAGAGGACATTGTTTCATATTGCCATCAAAAGAAGCAGAAGAGTTTGAGGATCAAGAGTAGGATGACTAGGATAAGAGGAACCTTATTACTCTATGGTTTCTTCTACATTGGCATCTGATGATTCATATGCCACATCAATGTAACTTTGAACAGATTTCATAGTTAGACCTGGAAAGCGATATGGGCTACTTGGTTGATGATCTATTCGAATGAAGGGCCATCCCATTGTTTGAGCAGCTTCACATTCCTCATTTCCATCTCCAATCACACAGAACCTGACATTTTCGCTACCAAACCGTTCCTTGATCCATGAGAAGCACCGAAGTTTGCCTACTTCCCATGAGCTGTAAACTGTTGGGGAAAAAATAAAATGGATTAAGCTCCAGAGCTTAATCTTAAAGCTTCCTCAAATAAAAGAAACATAATCACACAAACAGAACTTTAATAATCAGATTAAGAAGAGAAGAGGACTAAATCATAGAATTTGCTCAGTTTTGACTTCTAAGCAGTATAAATTATGATTAGTCAAGCTACCAGATGAATTTATCAACTACTGTTTGACATTCTAAGAAAATCTATTCATAAACAAATGTTAGCTTTCCTAGTAGAAGTATGGGATGAAAAGAAAAGCATGTCAATGAGCCACCTCCGCAACAAGGTAACAGCTCCAGGTTAAGCCAGATAAACAAGTGTAATTGTCACTGGAATCTTTTCCCCTACTTTCTAAACATTTTTCCTTTTTCCATTGTACCCTTTATCCTTACCTTCTGAGCTAATGAATAAAGTTTCATCGACATTCCCATATTCAAACAAAAACAAGGGAAAAAAACAATGGAAGAAAGAGAAAGCATACCATTATTAGCTGGGATAACATCATCCAACTGATAAAGTAAGCACTTGACAAGACTAGGAATCAATGACCCTGAAGTAACCAAGACGTTAATATTCTGGCACTTAGTCCTTTTCAATGTTTGCTTCAACATAGCATGTGCTGCCACAACCAAAAACCAAACAAAAATTATAGACAAATCAAACAAAGCCTATCATAAAATCAATCTGACTACCCTAACATTAAAAGATTTGATGCAATAGCGCATTGCAAAAATGGAGAATGCATATAATTATTAGCAATTGGAGACATTTGTGTTTTAGCCTTGTTCATTGTTGTATATTTTCCTTCAATGCCATGACAGTTCTCAAATCCATCATTGTCCAACTCATTAAATTATTTGGTGAGATTATGTTTTTTTTCCTCTCGATGCTAATTCTAGGTAACTTATAAAAACATAGGCAGCTTCAAACATTAGAGATGGAAGAAATCTTGTTTCACCAGAACCCTTAAATTAATCCATAGGAGCATTGGCAATAATAATGAAGCAAAAACCCAGTGAGAAATATAGCAATTTTCCAACATGCATCTGTCCCAGGAAAGCCACTAGTGCAGTTATTTATGAACATCTTGGATATTATATGCAAATTCCCACCCTTTTTCAAATAATAGCGTGCCGTGCTACCTTTCTACACCATTTAGTTTTTTTTGACGAACATATACAAGGTCCAAATTAAGCACAGCTCTATGCAACTTTTTCAGGTTATTTACTACTGCCCCTGCACATTATCTTGGTCCACAGCTCGAGAATGCAATGATTACTTCATCAGGTACCCTAGAAACTATACTTTTGAATCATGACTATCCAACGAGATCATTGCTTAAAATTAATCATTTGACTTATATTTTACTTCATCAGGTACCAATGGCATGTTGACATAGTATATACTTTGGATTTTGCTTCACTAGGTAATGCAGTAGTGGCATGTCTGCATAACAGCGACAAGAGCCTACCTATAACATGTGAACATGATGGGGAAGGCACAAAAGTAGGTCATGTGTCACATCCAAACAGAAGTGTGGGATGAGAAACATAAATATGATAGCAGTGGGTTGGTGGATATGTTGCTCTTGACATTGGTCAAAACATGACCGAGTAACTGATTCCAACCAGTTCCCCACTTTACCTGCTTCACTGACACCATGAAACCACCCACTCCAGAGCTTTCTTTCACTCACATTGATTATATATATTAAGGAATAAGCTTCCAGGGCAATTTACAAGATGACGCCCTTTGTTTCTCAGTTTTTACAATACTCCGACTTTTTACTACCGTTATCCTGTGTACCGTGAGATGATTTAGAAACAGTTTGTTGATTCATTTTGGGTTAAAATTTTTGTGAGGGTTCATTTCACCTAAAATATGGATATAGGAGCCCTAAATTCCTCCTAAAATGTCCTGAAGAATACATGATGGCTCAATAAGCTGATTTGAGGATCCCTTCAAAGGAAAACAAATTTTGCCATGTATTTGCTCCTATACCATCAGATTGGTTACAAAGATATATATACAAAAATGTCTACTACAATGGTGCAAAATCAAATAGTAAATCATGTAGAATTATCAAAACCTGAATTTAAATAGGCCATTTTAGCAAAAGAACACAAATAATAGCATACCTGATGAAAGCCATCCGTCAGTGTAGCTATCAGTTAAATCGTACATATCATTCCAACTTTTTACAGTCTGTTGGTCGAGTATCTTATATAAACCCTGCATCAACCAATGTCTGGAATCAAATACATGAACAGCTAGCATAAAAGGGTAAGAATTAGGCAAGTTAAAGTGAACAATTCTTTATATCTAGCAGACTAAAATTTCAGTAAGATAGAACTGATATCAAAATGTACAACATTTTCACAAATTACCAAAACCAATTCCAACATAAATTTCATAAACCATAATCTAATTTAATTATGAACTTTTATCATATTAAAGAACATTAGTGAGAAATCACAAGTTAAACATTGAATGCAAGGAAGTTCCTGTTACCAGCTGAAAGACATAATCCAAAAACTTCCAAGGAAAGATACTTTGGGGAAAATTAAACAGCATAGATGCTATATAACACTAATATTGCATATTCCCTCAACCTAAAGTATCAAGCAGACTCAAATTGGAAAAGTTAAAAAGTCATCGATAGAAGGTGGTGCATTAACTATTTGCTTGTTTTTCATAAAAAAAGGTGGAACATTAACCAAACTACAAGAAAAGCTTCCAATCAAAGAGTGGAAAAAAAACATAAAGCATTCTGACAAATCTTCCCTAGCAGAAAGGCATGATAAGCATAAGAAAGCACTTTTGGCAAAAGAAATTAGTGAGATAACATTTTTGTCTACATTTCCATTCTATTGGTCAGTAGAACCTAATAAATAGTGAGGGCATTTTTAATGTAAGAAGCCACTAAAAATTGAAAATGAAAAAATAGCTACCAACAGCACCTGTGAGTACTTCTCTTTAATGGCACGATGTCTATATGCCATTTTCCTTTTATTCCAATCATCATATGGAAAACCAAATCCATCGTTGTGAAAATTATACTTGGAGAGGTCCCGGCCATCATCATATTCATTCAAAGCATCAAGATATGGCTCATTGTAGTCCTCAATCTGCATGACAATGCACCAAAAAAATGTTATAATGTTGGTAAATGCCACTAGCGTATATAGACTTAACAACTAAACTCCAGAGTATTCATAGGCAACAATACACTCTGAGCATATTGTGAACTGATTGGTTATAAGCAAAAGGATTGCTGCAAGACTTTAGCATCGATATTAAGCATGATTAATGTCCTTAGATCTCATGAAGCTGGCATTGCCAACTATTAGACTACTCAATAAGAATGCTAATGATCCCTTGTGGTAGGTTTTGAAGATATTTAGGAATCTAACCTCTTCATAGAAGAAATGTTCATCACAAACTTGAAGGATGTGGTTCTCCCATTGCTTCCCAATCTCAATACCCTTTCTTTTGTCCTTTGAACCATTAAAGGCCTCTGCATATGTCCCATCCAACAAGGATTTCAACAAAATAAGTGTCTCATCCATATCCCATACATATACTGTCATAGGCTTGCTACTCTCGAAAGAAAAATTTCTATCCATCACGTCTCTCCTTTGCTGAATTGCTACTCAAGTTCCCAAAAGATGTAGGTTGACCTGAAATTAAAACAGAAAACTAAACACTTTTATGGATAGTTAAATTTCTTAACTAATATTTCGCTTCATTACATAAAATCTAAGGGAGATATTTCATATTTACTACTTTTGACTCCAAAATCGATTCTAAATATAAACAAAGAAAATACATACACAAAGTTGTGGAATTTATGAAATCAAACTGAGGGATCAGATTCTAAACTCCATCACAATGTTCTTAAGCATCACAAAAAAAGGGATCCAAGACGCCACTACAAAGATCAGAGTACGCCTCAATATTATCCTGTTCCAATTGTACCAGATCTGAGAATAAAGGTATCAGATAAAAGAATTTAAGCAATTTGATCTATATATCTCCGATCAGCAGACTGAGAATATAAATCGGCAAATAGGTCCTTTATGATCCGGATTCGTGAAAAAGAGGGAAAAAGAAACATCCACACAGAAGAAAATACGATATTTGAGTAGATTTCACGGATGACGAAACAAGTTATCAATGAATCCTGATCCCTAACTCAGCACTCCTCTACACATATCCAAATCATGAACACAAGCGGCCAAACATCAAACAAAATCAAGCAAAACACAACTTTTTTTTTCCAAATTTAAAACAATATAGTATAATTAAGAAGTAACAAAAACTTAAATAATAAAATAAACAGTGGATTTAAAATAAATTAAATGAGAAACTTTAGCATTAAATAGATAAATACGATTTATGAAAACAAACAAATTCATGGAACAATGATGACTCAGAGCCCACAAAACCATTAAACAATTTACAAAACAAAACATAATAATCTCAGACGACGACAAGAACCATGACAACGCATAGGGACCACGCAAAAAAGGATAAAAAAGAAAAATTACTCAGGCAATAATGTAAAAAACACAAATAAAAAATATCAAATAATAACTAAAAAAATACTAAGAACAAGCAAAAAAATATCCGACGCGACCTATGAATCACAAAAAAATTGCCAAACGAACCACCCCTTTCTCACAACCAAAAATCAAAATAAAAAAATCAAAATAAATGGAAAACAAGGCCACTGAGTTCGCGAAGTTCAGATCGTCGGGTCGAGGTTTGATTTTCCTTTTTCTGGTCCGATTTACAAAAAATATAAAAAGAAAAAGAAATAGAAAAATATGCGAAACTAGAAGAATCGCACACCTTCCTAGGAGCCTTCCTCTCTCTCTCGATTCAACTAATCCGATGCCTTCTCGCCGCGCGTATTTATAGCAGATTTCCCCTCAGTCACTCGGATTTGCTGCTCTCGCTGGCACACGAAGCACTTACCAGCCCTCGACGCGTGTACGTTACGAAAGCCACCGAGCCAGACGTCGCGCGCCGGACGCGCGCTTATCCACAGGCGATAAGCTTCGGGATGCCCGGGCGCATCGGCGCCGCCCATACCACAGCCACACGAATCTCCAAGGCGCAGGCCCCGCCCGATCGCGAATCCTAAAGCACGCACAAAACCGCGGGCGGGTGGTCCCCGACACAACGTGACGAGCAGCCAATGGAGCGAACGACAAGTGGGTACGATTACGAAACCGGAAAAAAAAAACGGTGGAGCCCACGAGAGGCCGTCGCCATCAACGTCCACGGGACGGAACGTCGCCTCGCCGAGGCGACGCATCCCCGCCGTCCGATGCTGTCGACGCCGTCGGCGTTAAATACAACCACCGCGTTGCGTGGTCAATAGACAATAAATATCAGAAACGGCAGCGAGTGTTTTCAACGGGATGGATAAGAACCGTATCTAAACTTCAGACTGATGCCCCAAAAAAAAATCAGATTTTTTCCCGATGCATTTTCTCTAGCGAACCTGCGAGAAAGAAGAGCACACAGGTCGAAACAGAACGGCGAGAGGAATCAGCTCCATGAAGACACAAAAGCAACGTCGTCGCTGTCGCTGTCGCTGTCGCCGTCGACACCGCCACCTTAGCCACCGGTGCGAACTCTTAAGCAAGGCTCACTGATGAAGCACGGGCTGGAGGAATATAATTGACATAAACTCTGGGCCCAAAGAAAACGGGTTCGGATCCAACTACCCGATTAGGTTGTTCAGCACGGTTTAGCAAAAAGAGACGAATTAAGTAGATTCCTGCTTCATCCCGATTCCAAATCCCTGCACCATCATCGCCTTGGCGTTTGCGTTACCACATTCCACGGACGAAGGCAAGAACCCTAGCGATGGCTTCCATGCCGGTTCCAGGTATCGTATTCCATTCTCCGCCTCTTCATCTTTGGATCCAATGCGATTCGCCTCGACTCCGTTAAAACGACCCCGCTTCTCAAACCCTTAATTCCGTCGGTTCTTTTCCGATTTCGACACCTTGTTTTTGTAGGCTCCTGGTTCGATCTAAGAAGATTATGTTTGTTACCGATTTGTTGTGGAAGAAGGTCAATGCGTAAAAGCTAGGATTTGTACTTCTGGAACGCTCGCTTTCCTTTTGTGGATCTCTCTATAGGCGTGAGTTATCACGCATTTGTTTTTAGCTTGATGGAAGTATCATGTCCAAGTAGATTCAATTCGAAATACCTACATCGAATTCCATGATCTTGCATACTTAAATGAGCCACTTATAGATTCAAAAGTTAAACTGATGGAAACAACTCCGTCCATAAGAAATTGAGAAGGCAGGGGGTTATCCTTGTGCCTTTTTCAACGGCTCTGCTTATCAGTGCATTACTTTTAATTTCTACGGGCTTTGTTCTTTTGTTTATGAGGTATATAATTACTTTGTGAAACCTACTTTGTTTAACATTGCAGATACAGTACTTATTAAATCCGATTGATGCATACTCACGTTATGGTCGACTCTAACAAGGTAACAGCTTTTCAACTGTGAGGCCTCAAAATTGCATTTGATGAAAGAGATTCCTCTTTAAAAAAAAAATTATAACAGTTATTATTGAGATTTGGATTTGAGTAATTAAACACATTTGGTCAATATCAAGTTTATTTCAAACTAATTGTGTTACTAAAAATAGAATAACTTGTATAACAAAAATATTTAAGTTTATGTGAACATATGAAATATTGAGTTATCTAGTTGATCCATAATAAAATTTTATATCTACTACAAAAAATGTTAAATTATTTTATCTAAGCATTCCATATAAGGGAAATTTTGCATCTACCAAAGATGTCAAGTTAATCAACCTAGCGATCCATATTGGACTAGTGGAGAAAAAATTATACCTACTGTGCAACATATAACGGCGCATATAAATGGTATAATGTGTAATGCTTATGACTACAAATGTTTAGCACCTAACAACAAAAAATTATAAATTGTTTAATACAGAAAATTTTCTTGTACTAATCATCTTTAAGAGGGAGTTAATCTATGAAAATCATTATACATATTATTAAATTCCTCATTTTCACACGCCTCACTCATTATATCAATGATGATGATGCCAGTTTGATTAATTCCTTTTTTATCGTATTTGGATCACATAATCTGATTCTGACTCATTCTTGGACTTGAGCGCTTATGCAACCTGGATATTGTCCCACCTTGATTGCATTGTCTAGCATACTGCATATGGGGCTCTTGTACAGTGCATTCCACATCTAAGCTATGCACGTGGTCCTCCGAATTCCGATGCATACACTTGATGCCTACAAAACCAATTTTATCTCAGTGCTAATGAAGCTCGTCATTTTTATGAGGAAATAATAATTTTCTTTAAGACTGTTACTTTAATATCCATAACAATAGTGGTGCTGCATTATACTGTTCTAGCTGGAGGCTGTGCTGTTTGCTATTGTTTTCACAGTGAAATTATTGTTCTTGTTAATGTGAGCTTAGAAATCTGACTCAACATCATATTCTATTACTGAATCATTGAAGTATGCAATAATCATATTGAAGCCAAACAATTCACTTCTTCAACATAGGTCTTTATTTTTTATTTTTTCTCTCCTCAAGGATTATATTTTTCTTCCTTTTGTCTCTGTCACTGTTGTACACATTGATGCATAGTTGTATATTCTGACGTAACTTACATGATTAAAATCTCATACTATTTGTGTAGGATTCGACCAGGAGCTTTCTTGGGGTCAAGAAAATCACTGTTGTGTTTGTTTTAGGTGAGAATTTCACTGCGTTGGGAATTGGATGATTCCAAATCCTTGACGTTAAATTATAACAAAATTTCCGATGGAGACATTACAACATCATTGTGTTTGATGTTTTATTATACAATTCCTTTTGGGTCTTATTCTTTGAAAATGTGAGACAGTTGGTACATTTGTAACAAACTCTCTCTCTCTCTCTTTCTCTCTCTCATAACTTTTTGTTTTGAGGGACCTAAAATTCCTAACTTTTCAATGGATCTCATTTTATAATGCAATGACCTTGGAAACCTATTTCATTTGTCATAAAAACAATTTGCGAAGTGCCTATGCCATTTGACCAGCCTTGTGGATAAAAATGCTTATCTGTTATTTGATTCTCATTGTCAAGTCATAAATGGAGCATCTCGACCATGCTGCTAAGGCATATTCTCCAAATCAGAAATATGATTGAAGAATCCAAGCTAGCTAAAGTCCTTTGTGCTTTTTTTTTTACTGTACCTTTTGTGGTATCATTGCATAGAGATATGGGTGTCCATCATGTCTACTTCAATTGGGATTTCTTCTCTCTTTCCCCACTGAACATTGGTGTCTCCATTTCTTAGATATTCTTTATTTGATAATTCTTAACTGCTTTATCCGATATATATACAAAACAGGTGGTCCTGGTTGTGGAAAGGGCACACAATGCACAAAAATTGCCGAAAACTTTGGCTTTACCCATCTTAGCGCTGGTGAACTTTTACGTGAAGAAGTGAAATCTGGCTCTGAAGATGGGTAATTATTACTGCTTTGTCTCTGTGAGAATTATTATGTATAAAAACTGGATTCACTCTATCATAGTTTAAAATTTTGAGTTGTGCTGAGATTTGAGTCCCAAGTCTGGAACGATACGGTTTTGATACCGTATCGTACCGTGTCGATATAGTTTTGATATTTTTTAAATATAAAATATATTAACTAAAAATAAAAAATTTAATCTAAATATTTAAAAAATAAAAAATAAAAAAATATATATATTAAATTAATAGAATAATTTTATTAGGTTTTAATTAAATCTATTTAAATTATCTTAATCAGAGTTGATTAAAATTATTAACCTATAGTTATTTAATTAAATCCTAAAAAAAATCTAATTTCGCATATGTGTTCTGCTCGCGTGACATAGTCAGACGGGCCGTCAGGCCCGGGTAACCCATCCGAACTCGTCACCAGGCTCGGGCGACACGTCCGAGCTTGTTGTCGGGCTCAGGCGGCGTGTCCTGGCCCCCGCGACAAGTTCGGACTTGTTGTCGAGCCCAGATGACGTGTGTTCCGCTTGTATCGATATCGGTCTATTAGCGGAACAGGATGTTTCGCCAGTTTCGTCTAAAACAACTCGAGATTTTAATCTGTGCACTCTATGCAGTTTAATATTTCAGTGTTCAACAAAATGAAAAACCTTTGTGGGCTTGATTTTAGCTTGTATTGCATTATACTGATATGAATTATACGACCCCAGTGTTCCTTAGGTAAACTTATATAAATGATGTTTGGTAAATGGATTGATTGGAAATACTCTGATACTTAGGCTCATCAGTTACCCTTCCTGTACCCTGTGTCGATAAGACACGACAAGGATATAAAATTGAGTCCAAGCAGCTGGACTTTTCAATGTCATGGGAGAGAGGAAGCTTACTGTTTCTGGTTTCATATGTCATGGTAATTTGACGATCTTGCGCTAGGGGGTGGGAGCTGATTACATAAGGAGGGAGGAAAGGGGAGCATGAGTGGAAGGAGGAAGTTTACTGTTGCTGGCTTCAAAGATGGCAGGAGCTCAATAACCTTGTGTTAAGTGATATCCATTTCCTTGAGTCTTCATGTATATTTGTTCTTTTGCAAATGAATTATTACTAATTGCAAAATAATTAAGACTTTATTTTGGGTGATACTTACAAAATTTGATTGTAGTAAAGATAGATTAGATTGGATATAGGTTACATCCAGGTTTCCCATCAGATATAGTAGAGAAGACAGAGAGGAGGATTGTTAGGTAATGTATTATAGATATATCCTTGCAAATGAAAATCCTGAATATAACAATCATCCCTTTCCTGACAGCTTAAACTTTTGGGTAAGTGCTGTGAGTTTGGGCTTCCATCAGATATTTCTCCTTTCTAGTTATTCTTAGTTGTTTCTATAGTTATTCTCTTGGTTCATCCAAGCCTGACATAGCTTGACTATCAAAGGAGATGTTAGATTACATCGTAGTGTTAAAATCATAATTTAAATATATAATCGAGTCATTTCCAAGCAGAAGATATGTTCGTAAAAGATTAAAATTCAAATCCATACAGGATGATAGGTGAATTTTATTTTAAGAAGAAAAAAATGTTTCAAAAGGAAATTTTCAAATGGATCTGACAATGAGATAAAAGTTATATGATAGATGTATCAGGAGGGATAAATACAGTTCCTGTACACGAGATATAGTAACTGGTCAATATGAGCTGATGTACTAAATTAGTAAAGTTGAACTAGATAGATTTCATAGGCTTTTTGGCTTAAGTGTGCATTTTTTGGACATATTTACACTCTTTTAATAGTTTATGGTTTTTGTGTTCTGTTTCTTATTCTGATTTTGCTTCAGAGCTATGATTCAAAACATGATGATGGAAGGAAAACTTGTTCCCGTGGAAGTAACAATTAAGCTTTTACTAAGGGCCATTCTTGAGAGTGGAAATGATAAATTTCTTATTGATGGGTTCCCCAGAGATGAAGAGAATCGTGCAGCCTTTGAGAGTATTGTAAGCTAGCAATTTATAATTCGTGTACACCAGTGTATTCTTTTAATAACTATGATGAATCATATTCTTATCTAATAACTCTCATGAACCAGTACCATCATGCAAGTTCTTAGCTAAGACTACATCTGTCTTCTCAGACCAATATTGAACCAGATTTTGTGCTATTTCTTGATTGTCCAGAGGAGGAGATGAAACGGCGTATTTTAGCTCGCAACCAGGTTACGTTCTGCATTTCCTCTCACCCGTTTGCCTTCTTCTGGCATTTAATTTTTCAACATTATCTCCTTCAATATAGGGAAGAGCTGATGATAGCATCCAGACAATGAGGAAACGCTTTAAAGTTTATATGGATTCCACTATACCTGTACTTGATCATTACAATTCAAGAGGCAAATTGCGGAAGGTAACTCCGTCACACTTTCTTTTTGGTAAAATTTTGCAATTTGGTCTTCTATGACAATACTGTTGGCCCATAAAACCTTTGAATCTGTTGTCATACTCTTCAGAGTAACAAATAATTACAGTGATGTTTGCTCCACGATGCACATCGTGTATTTGATATGCGAAAACTAATATATATATATATATATATATATATTGCTGATATGTTCACAGGTTGATGCTTCAAGGCCCATTGATGAGGTTTTTGAGGATGTGAAAGTTATTTTTGCTCCATTTGATGCCAAGGTATTCACTAATGGTACGAGGCAGCTTTCAGTGATCTTCATCTTTTTTATTAGAACAAACTTTGGAATTTGTCAGGCCAAAAATAGCTTGGGAAGATCAAACATCGGTATGGGAATGGGACATAAAAGGGTGATTTCTCTTGTTGAAAGGTATGTCCTTTACACTTGTTTACAATTGAATGCATGATCTTCTAGCGTAACTAAGGCTTATTTCTCCAGACTTGGAATTTTTCTCCAGCCATTTTATTCTAATGCAAGATCTTTTAACTCTTTAGTTATTTCTAAATCATGTAGATATTAGGAACCTAAGCAAAAGCTAACCATGACGCAGGTTATGTAGAGCCACAAGAGACATAATAGCTCATATATTCTCGAAGTTAAGATCATTCTACCCTCCTGCTTGCATTACGAGAAAAGCCTTGAAATCAACCTAAGCGAAGATTTCTACGATAGATCAAGCACCATTATTGTACTTGCTATTACATCATCTACGTGACAACATATTGTGTAGGACATCGAAATGAGTTAAATTTAACATTCTATATTTAGGTGACGAGACGATGGAATTATCTAATTCAGCATGCAAGATTTCTTGTTTTAGATATATATAAATAAAAATATTAATATTTGAATTTGAAATATATATATGTGCGTGTGTTCATTTCGAATTATTTAGATTTTTTAATTAATCGATGTTTTTTATTAAAAAATTGGAAAAGACTTGAGAGATTTATATTGCTCAACTTTATACATTTTTAAATTGCAATAAATATTCATTATGAAGCTAAATGGATACATATCTTCCTTAAAGGAATGTTTAAATTATTTAAAATGCATCAATTCTGTAAAATGAGAAGCCATTATCTTTTCTTATACTAATTAAAAGTTTTTCAAAAAAATAAAGAGTAAACATCTATTTAAATTAAAGCTATTTGTTTTTTGTAAAAACAAAATTTTAAAAATATTTTTTTTTTTTTTTTGTCCAAATAACTTGGACCAAACTGTAGGACTCGGGCAGCAGCTCCATGACCATTTTGATCGATCTGATCCTATCAGGACTAGTACTTCGGACATTCTAGTTCGATGAAATTGACTAGCTCGCAGCAACCAACTCAACGACGACATTTGCCTCCACCCTGACCCATCAGCTCGACTTGTTCTAGATCACTCTACTAAAGCTAGTGTAGTGACGAGGATCTATCTCACCGTCCAGTCCTATTCATGAGTTATCGAAATTAGACTACCGATGCCCATGCTCGAAGTGATCAGCCGTCCACTGTCATTCCAAAAGGCGTTTGTTGGTGATCATGCCCTCCATCTCCCCATGTCTGCCTGCACATCCCCCACCATACAGTCCACAAATCCTCTGTCCCTTGGTTCCTAGCTCCGTCTCCATCGTCGCTCTGGGAGTTGGCCTTGTCAAGTTAAGCAAAGCATTTAATTTGGTTAGTGATGGCCCATGCGATGGACGCCTCTTGTGCCAGCATTTGCTAGCCATTAAGGCCCTTAACAAAGAGTTGTGTTGTGTACGTACTCTTGCGGCGGCATGGGGCGGTTGGATCGAGAGGACGACGATCGAGGAGGAAGAAGAAGAAGAGTGGGATGGCCTCGTCGTCACGTAGATAATGTAATATGCATGGGATTAGTGTATTTTAAGTTTGCCAAGTGATATGACTGCTTGTGCTATATGATTTGTTATTTTACACATAATAATAATAATAATAATATTATTATTATTATTTGGAATAATAAGAACATCTAAAGCATCAAAACATCTATAGGCAAAGTTCTCCATCAGTTCTGTGATGTGCTCCTTCTATGGCAAGCAATGATGTGCTTTGCCTGCCTTGTTTCCTCTTTCCATATCCTCCCGATGTCCTCTGCTACCTTCACAGCATCCATGGAGACACCTGAGAGCCCTGTCCTGCCGAACCCGACCGCATAAAGCCCCGAGCACCCTTTCCACCCGTTCGGAAACTCTCGTGTCGGATGACCATCTTTGTCGAACAAGTCAGCGCCCTACAAGTATTTAGACTCATTATTTGGATGTTCCAATTTATATGTATTAAGTCATATGAACTTAGTGATCACCTGCAACCACTCGTGTATATTGCTACGGTAGCCGGTCGCAAAGATGACCGAGTCTACTTTGAGGACTCGCCCGTCAACTAACTCCACCTTGCCACACGAAAACTTCTTGATCCCGGGGACCACCTTGATCTCGCCGGTCTTGATCTTGTGCAAGGCGCCGAGGTCTAGCACCGGGGTCTTCCCTTGGATGCACTTGAGCTCGAACGGACCGAGAGCCGGTCGCTTCAATCCGAGTTTTTGAACATCCCCGAGTTTCATCCATGAGATGGCCAAGAGGACCCTATCGACCAACCTCAATGGAAGCCATTTCATTAGTTGAACGGCAAGTTCAAAAGTAGATTTCCCAAGTGCCTCCCTTGGTAGCACATGAACCTATAGGGGTCAAATAGTAAATAGAAAAATTATAAGGATCATTTCAAAAAGTAGTGAACATTTAAGGAGTAAAATGAAAATTGGCTCACCGAGTCACGAACGACCATGGCGGGGAAGGCGCCGTGGAGGCAGAGGTCGAGGCAGAGCTCCATGCCGGAGTTGCCGCAGCCCACCACCAGGACTCGCTCCCCGGAAAACGTCTTCCCGGACTTGTACTCGCCGGCGTGGATCACCCTGCCGCCGAAGTCGCCCATCCCTTCCACCGCCGGCACCACGCACTCGGCGTTCTCCCCCGTCGCCACCACCAGCCACTGGCACATATACTCCACCTCCACCTCCGCCTCCGCCGCCGTCCGCACCCGCCACATGCCGCACGTCGTGTCGAACCGCGCGGCAGTGACGGCCTCCCCGAACCGCGGGCTGAGCTCGAACCGCCGCGCGTAGGCCTCGAGGTACTCCACGAACTGGTCCCTGGTGGGGTACTCCGGGAAGTCGCCGGGGATGGGGAGCCCCGGGAGGCGGCAGAACCGCTTGGGGAGGTGCAGCCGGAGGCGATCGTAGGTGCGCGTCTGCCACAGCGAGGCGACGCACCTGGCGCGCTCGAGGATGACGAACGGCAAGCCCTGCTGCCGGAGGCACGCTCCCACTGCGAGCCCCGACGGCCCTGCGCCGACTATCAGCGCGCCGTTCACCCACTTAGTCCTCCTCCTCGCATGGCGATGGTCGGAAAACTGGGACATGACTGAATCGAAACAGAGAACACAGAACACGACACGAAGCACGACTTGAAGCTGGTCGAGAGGAGTTTGGAGGAGGAGGAGGAGGAAGACGAAGGGACTATAAATAGAAGGCTTCGTCATGGATCTGGCGGTGGATTCGTTGCAGTAATGTGGTTGGATATGGAATCTAACTAGATCGCGGGGAAGATCTTTGGGAGCTCTGCTTTGCCTCCGTGGCACGTCCTGTTTTGTGAAACAGGAAACGGAGATTATTCGGATGAGTCAACGGTGGGGGTGGATTTTGTGTAGGGAATTTGTAAGTTGCCCAAAAAAAGGCGGGAATGTTTCATAAATATCTTCGATGAATTTTACCAAACAAAAATATCTCCATTGATTGGGAATCTAACCGTTTTGGAGCCGTCCTATCGAAGCCGCAGCTTTGTGGAATTACAAGCTTTGTTTCCATTCCGGGAAATTTGGGGGCAAATCTAGCGAAGTGAATCTCCAAGGAAAATTGGGATGGATAGATCTTGTTGGGGGGAGTGAATCATGTAAAGATTTCCTTAGTGTCCAATTTACTTGGGAGGGTAAGGGGTGGAGGGACGAGTTGACACGATGGTTGAGGTACTCGTGTGAAGAGAATCTATTCGATCGAACAAATTTGTTTTTGGTAGAAATAATTTGCATCAAAAATCAAGCGAACTCATCTTCCCTCTAATTAGTTGTTAGTTAGCCCTCTCGAAACCCTTTCTTTTGTTTTACTCTAGAGTCATCATCCCTCACCCTTTGATGCTCGTCGTAGTCCATAGCGGCTAGTTGCACGACAAAAGTCATTTAATTTGTTCATGTGTTGTCGATTGTGTGTTCGTCTATCTCTAATAAAAGATACTCCTTTGTACGCTCCTAGGTGTAGATTGCGGCTTCAAAGTTGCATAATTCATTAAATTAGTCAATCAACACGTGTTGTTGTATAAGGGCCCCTTGCTTTAACACAGTTTAGTGTAATTTTAGTATATATATTAGCTTTTATGCAAATTATTTTCCTTTGCCATGTTGGTTAAGGCATCTGGTGCTGTGATCATTAACTTTGAATTATCTAATCTAATTATGTAATTAATTAACCAAAGGCTAGGTTAATGCATATATGTAGGTTAGTGCCCCTACTAGGGAGTGAAAAAAGTGGAGATGAAAGGGAAGGACTCCTTCTTCCCTTTGGTTTCGACTTTGAGGTTCAGTTAATTATTATTTGTATATAAAACAAACCTTAATTAACTAAATATTTGAGTGTTAATTACTTCATTGAGAAAAGGCTATGTGTAAAAGTTGATGTGAAAAAAAGCACTTTATGTGTTATTGTTTAGTATCTTTCTTTTGATTAGAGCCTTCGTATCGAAGGTAACATCGTTCATCTAAAAGCTAGTTATTCTTCATCTTCTTTGCGGCCTTCTTCCTTTTACTCCTTTTTTTTTCTCATCATATTTGTTGTGCTTTGTTAGGTCACTAAGCTCACTATTATACTATCTTAAGATGCTATTAAAATAGGTAGAAATATTATTTGAGATTTTTTTAGACATTGATCAACTTAACTCGATCGGTGATGGGTTGACTTAATTTGTTTATCGTAAGGTTGGCTCGTCCGACGACAAACTTACTCCACTTGCTCTATTTATCTCAATTTATTCATCAATTGAATCAATTAACTTCCAAATTACGTAGATCAATCAATCGGCCCTGTGATTTTCTTGAACAAATTAACTCATTTGAATCGCTCGATCCAATTGAACCCATCAATTTATTGGACCACATAATAAAAAACTAAAAATAAAGTGAAGGACATAGAAATTAATTAATAAAGTGAAGGACTTTTGTTTTTTAAACAAATAAAAATTTCCAAATAATTTGGGTTTGTGGAGAATTTTTCTAGAAATGATAAAATAAATTAAAAAATAAAGGCGAGAAAGCCCAAAAAAAAGGAAGGAAGGCGCGGCCTTTTTTGGACTCCTCGAAATCATTAAATTAATCACAGCAATAATTGAGATCTTGTCCTCGTCTTGATTTTTTAACCAAATTAAAATAATTTTAATTATATTTAAGTACTTTTTAATTAAATTAGTAAAAAATTATTTTAATATAATATTACCCTATAACACAATAGTACTAATGTTGTAATAAAATTATGTTTGGAATAAAAATTATATTAGTGCGTTGTTTTAAAGTTTTTTTAAAAAAAATCCTTTTAATGAAAACGTCCTTTTATTAACTTAATTTATTAACTTTGTCAAGTTCAATTTTGAAATGATTTCATGGATTTATTGCATCATAAATCAAATATATTATTTTTTAAAAAATAGATAAAATAATAGGGCAAAATGAATTGTGAGGACGCGATACTCGAGACCTTGGCGAAGCGCGACGCGTGTCGGCACATCTCCGGGAGACAAAAACCAATACGGCCACACAAAACCCACGAGCCCACCCGCCACTTGCATTCTCCTCGTACCAACAACGAGTGCGCGCCCCCAGGCGGTGGGGACCACCACGTGTCGCGCTTATCGATGCCTAAAAATCTACATGCCCATGAATTTTAAGGAAATGTCATTCAGGCTTTATTTATTACAGCAATTGCTATATTTCAAAAAAAATAAATAATATTTTTATATTACCAAAATCACATTTTTTTAAAATATCTTTTTTAATAAAATAATTAAAAAAATAAAATGTAAAAAATTATAATCAGTTCAAAGGTCTAAATAATAAAGTTAAAATTTTCATATTAAGAAGGAGGAGAGCGAAAGATATATATTTATGTTGAGAAAGAGGTAACAGTGTCATTTGTCCCCATTCGTCAACCTTCATTCTTATACTTCTATATCTTTTATATTAAAAAATTTAGGAGGGCAATTGCCCTTATTGCCTCTCCCTTTGATTTGGTTCTTATTTGTCACCGACTACAAAATCCTGACCAAGAGAACTTTAATCGTCGATTTCAAGACTATTGAGTATATTTGTGATAACAAACTAATAACTAATAGTCACAACTAAATTATGATTAGGTCAAAGGTTTAAGTAAGAAAATTAGGAATTTCATATTAAAGGGGAGAAGGAGGAGCGAAAGATATATATTTATGTTGAGGATGAGGTAGCAGTGTCATTTGTCCCCATTCATCAACCTTCATTCCTATACTTCTATATTTTTTATATTAAAAAATTTAGGAGAAGCAATCTTGTTTGTGACTGAGTACAAAATCATGATCAAGAGACAACAATCGATCATAAAATTATTAACAGATCATGATCGACTGCAAAATCTAGGTTGCGATTGCTTGACCATGATTTCATAATCAATCATAGCTTGGTCGCAATTTTATAGTTAGTTTTTGTTGCCGAACCACTAGGCAATGATGAAATCACAACTAAGCACCCTCGTAAATTCATCACAAGCTCTAGATCACAAATGCATAGGGTTTTTCTATAGTTTTTTTTTTACTGTTTTGTTTTCTATTTTTTAATTTTTTTTTTTGCCATAAGAGGAAAATGATATTTTAAAGCGTATGTATGTTTTTTTTTGATAAATATAAAAAATAGGTATGTGTTTTGAATATTTTTCAAAATTGTACACTTACATTGTAAAAATTTTAGGAGTAAATTTTATCCTATATAACATGATGTCAATTTAAAATGCCATGTTTTAAAATATCAATATAAACCATAAATGTTGAATTATTTATAACAAATATTAATTATGATAAACTTTCATCTCAATCCAAATATAATTAATATATTAATTCTGGCATTTTTTTTACCCGATAAATGCATTAGAAAGGTTAAACAAAGCATTTACTGAAAAACATATTAATCTCGCTTGTATAAATTAATAGATGAAAAAAAAACAAATTAATCATTTTTTTCAATTGGATATATATTGTTTAAATTAATGTTGTCATTTAAGACAAAAATAGGAGCATTTTTTGTTGCTCTCTGGAATTGAGACAGTCGAGGCCAATTCCATAAATTATACTCTCTTTCTAAATGGAGAAACATGTGGGCCATAAAAAGCCATTTTTCTCTCTGCGAATCTACGAAGACTGCCACCAATGAGAACAGCCCCACTAGCAAAGAGAGGAAACCACGACCAATAGTATTCATTTTTGGTAGGGTTCGTTTATTATTATTATAATTATTATTTTAATTCATTCTTCCCTGTCCCTTCTTTTTCCCTTTCTTCTTCCATTATTCTCCCTCTCTTCTCCCACTTCCTCTCACGCCCTTTATACTCTTCGGAGGAGGCTCAATCGGCAGTCGAAGAGCAGTAGGAACGCGATCCGGACGGAGGAGCAGAGGGCGATGGTGAGGGGGAAGACGGTGATGAGGAGGATCGAGAACGCCGCGAGCAGGCAGGTCACCTTCTCCAAGCGCCGGAACGGTCTCCTCAAGAAGGCCTACGAGCTCTCCGTCCTCTGCGACTCCGAGGTCGCTGTCATCATCTTCTCCAGCCGCGGTCGGGTCTACGAGTTCGCCAGCTCCAGGTTCTAATCCCTTTCTTTTTCATCTATAAATGTTTTCATGGTATCACCAAAAACTGATCTCTCTCTGGCTCTAGAGTTGATCTCAATCTCATTTCCTTTAGCACTAATATTGCGATAACAAGATCAGAGGTAGGACTCTTATTTTCTTGTTTTTTTCCTGCGGATTAGTACGTTTTTTTTTTGCGTCTTGGACAAGAAATTGTGCGGTACACTCTCCTTTTGATGCCACTACCTTCCACTTCTTTAATTTCACTGCTCAAGATGAATACTACATAGGGCTTCTGGGAATTAATCAAAATCTCAAAGTGGATTTTATTATTTTTCTCCTGGTTAAGATCACGACAATAAAGGGAATTTGAAGCTAAGGATAGCTGGATCCTTTTAGTTTTTGGATTATATTTCACAAATTTGTACATGTAGCAATAGCAGATGAAGAGCATTGGAATGGAAAGGATAGCTTTAATGTGCATGTCGCTATGTCAGGTTCCATGCTGCACATAGTTGCAGTAAAAAGGACTATGTGTGTGAGAGAATGGTCTGTGTACTTTAATTTGTTCTATATTTGTGTTGCCATTCCATCTTAATATCTGTTAAAGGTTAGGCCATAAAGTTAATGCCAACTGTATATGCCTAAATTTTAAAGCTAGTTAAATATAATTTCTGAAAAGTTAGCCATGTAATAAAGCAGTGGATTTTATTCTAAATTCATAATTTAATTAGTTAATAGTACATTAGTACTGGATGAAACAAAACTGTTATATATTTCATGTAGGAATATAGTTGGTGATATTTTAACCATTTTTTGCAAGGAAATTTGTTAAAAGTAAATTGATTTAATTCTTTTCTTATTACTTAATAGCAGCTAAACCATCTATTATTTAGGTTAAAAGTTCTCTGTCTCCCTTCAGTAAGTGGAATGACAACGTTTTAACCGGACAAGCTTTTGTCATATTTCATGTTTATGCATACCATGTTTGGCTTGTCATAGTACTATTGAATTATATATCAGTATATATTTGAATGGTAAAGGTGGTTTCCTATGCCTACTATATATATGATTCATAGTATTGAGAGGCTGACATGATTTATATATTCTTTTAGTTCATATTTCACATCATTTTTCTGAACCTTTTTTCTATTACTAAATATATACCCATCAAATAAAATTTTTCCCCTTATTTTGTTTATGCCCCATATGATAAATAGTATTGACAGGCCTCATATGATTCATAGCTTTTTTCTATTTTTGTTCATGTCTCATATGATTCATAGAATTGAGAGGCTGACATGATTTAATTAGATATTCTTTTAGCTCATATTTCACATCATTTTTCTGAACTTTTTTTCTATTACTAAATATATACCCATCAAATAAGTTTTCTCCCCTTATATGTTTGCATGCTTCTCGTAGTCGGTATAAATAAGTTTTTTTATCCTAAGATCTTTCAATTTGATCGATGGAAGCAGATACCCACACTATAATTCATGCACCTCTAGACCTTGTAAATCCCTTTTTTCCTTATTGTTATACAAAACCTTTTCACTGGTTAGTGGTGTAAAACAAAACACCAGTTATATACTATTCCAAGTACTTTGGATACCTATAACATTAACTATAACTACAGAAATTTGATTACCTATTTATAGATTAGATATATAGATAGATAAATGGATTGTGTTAGAATAGCATACTTTTCTGCTTCATACTTCATCCATGAATTAAACTTTTTCTCGTCTATTACCATCAATTATGTAAGCTAGGAGAAGTGAATTATAATTCGAAGTTCAATGACAATTAGTAAGCAGGTCTCTCACTCTCTCTCTCAAGTCTAAAAGGAAAAACTGAGTATATTATATTGTCAAATTTACAATATTTATGCTTTCCAGTTTCATTCAACTCCAGGATTTAGACATCGACACAACACCAAATTATTCTTGAAAAAAAGGGAAAATCATATATATCATGAAATAAAATGCATACTCGAGTGCATCCACTATATAACTTGATTAATTCATATGGGCATAATAGTTAAGTGCTTATGGAAAATATTTCTTCAAATAAAGAATAAGTTAGAAAGTGCAGTAATTATATTATTGCCAATACTAAGCCTTTCTATAACCTAGCCTACCCAATTCAGTGTATGCAATTAAACATCAAAATCTGATTATGGTTATAGTTTGTTCTTTTATTTCTTCATTCAAACAATTCGCCCACTAGTTATCAATTTCCTATACAATTTTTTTTATTGGTTGTGGGCTTCTCTTTAACCTCCAACTTGGGAAAGTACTTGGGGTTCCACTTAGCAACAGGAAGAAGATCAAAGGAATTATATATGGAGATTCTTAAAAAGATGAAAAACAAACTTGTGGACTGGGCGGAGATCAGACTCATTCAGTGTCAGAACAAGTCATGCTTATCCAAGTTGTTCTTTACCATATGCTGTAATTCCCCTCTTCTATTTTGAAGGAGATAGAAAATCTCTCAAGATCCTTTATTGTGGTCACTACGCACAGCTCACGCAAAGTGCATCTCATCCAGTTGAATACCATTATAATGCAAAAAGATGCAGGTGGTCTGGGGATTCGCACTATGATTTCAACCACGATGGTTTTGTTAGGCAAGCTAGGGGCTGCAATAGATGGAGGATCAAACAGCTTGTGGTGTAAGACGCTACAAAGTAAATATAAAAGAAGGGGTCAACCTAAACTAGAGTTCACATGTAAGAAAAATGATTCACCTTATTGGAAAGCAATCTGAAGGGCATGGCATGCGGTGAAAGATGGCTCTTGGTTTTTCTTGGGTAATGGTGCTCGTGCGGAATTTTGTTTTGATCGATGGACAACGGATGGGTGCCTCTACTGGGAACTAGCGTGAAACCCATCACGGATGACTGGAATGTTTGGACAGTGAATCAAGGAATTTCAGAATGTAGCAATTGGAAGCTCAGTGACCTCGCACTGATTCTCCCAACCGCGGCCATGCATGGTGCATTGATACTGACTCTAGCTCTGGACACAGGTGAGGATAGATGCATATGGGATGTTTTTGTCGACTGGGGAATACCGGGCAAGTGCAACCGATTCATATCTCACACAATAGGTTTCCCTCCTCCGTTGCTACCTCTGTGGAAAAAGATTTGTAAAATTATAGGTCCTTAACAATAAGCTTTTGATATGGAGGGCAGCCCATGGTGGGATTTTAATTAACCTGGAGAGAGCTTAGAGAAACCTTTCAACAAAGCTTGCTCATTGGACGAGCACCAAGCTGAGACCCAACATTGGACACCGCCAGGGGAAAGAGTGTATAAACTTAACATAGATGCAGCGATTAATTCATTTAATTTATTTTCTATTATTATTATATGATGATAAATATGATAATTTCATTATTGATTAAAAAAAACCACAACTCAAACCTTATTATCTTTAATATGAGAGAGTTTTTCTTAATGACTTTTAAAAACATTTTACCATACCTCTATAAATATATTCATATGAATATAGGTCGAGAAGATACTTCATTATCTCATCTTTCCATCTCAAATTTTTACTATTGCTTGTCTTGTAATAAAATACAATGTTAATATTATAGAAATAGTATGACATCATAAACATGCATAAAATTTTTATGAATTATAAACAATTGAATTAAATGAATATTAATTGTAGAAACTTAAACTAAATTTATGATTATAAATAACTATTAACATTATAGAACAATTATTAATAAAAATCTAAAAAAATTAATGACACTTAAGTACCTCTCAAAATCCTTTCCTTAAATATAAGTTTAGAAAATATATATTTATCTTTATAATATTGTAAAATAACTAAATAATGCCTCTTCACAAAGTTTAAAGAAGAATGTAGGTGGAGAAGAGGTTCAACAAGGAGAAAAAGGGAGAAGGGGTGTGCGAATGGAAGAGAAATTAAGGAGGGTGGTTAATTCAGATTTTATGATGTGAAATGATTAAACAAAGTTAAAGAGTGATGTGCTAACCTACTCTTGGTTTTGACCTATGTGAGCATATTTTTCTTAACTCCTACCCTTCTTTCACATCTCTGGTTCTTTCTAGATAACATATTATATATCTATAAAATAGTAATATATGAAAATATATTATAAATTATATATAACATTTTATAGTATATATAAAATATATAGTGTATATTATATTAAAGTAGATAATAGTAATTATATAGATTATGTAATATATGTAATGTACTTGTGTGTGTGTATGTATATATAAAAGAACAAAAGTCAAATCTTATAGTGCTCAAATTATATAAATTCTAAAGTACTAATCTTTATTTCATTTCTGTTTATAATTTAAAGTCATATTTCTATTTGGACTTCAGGTCAATTTGGCTAAATTCACCTTCTGGCATATGGTTCGAATCTTATGAAATGCAAATGAGTTGGTGCGATCTATGCTTCATATATAGCACAAAACACATGGCAAATGAGCCTTATCTAGAGCACGAGGTGTAATATGATAATTTGTTGATGTACTCATACATACGCATTTAGCTTATTGTCAAAATGACATGACGCTTCACCTAGGATGTCACGCAGGACAAACAGCCCATCGCCTTATGAGTTACACATGTTAATGAACTAGTTTAGCCCAAGTAATTTGAACCAATTAGCTAATGAGTCCAAGTGAACTAGTACCCATTTGGGACAGAAGTAACAGTATTGATAATAAAGATACCTTAATACACCTATATCTAGGTTGATCAATAATAGATACATTTTTTATGACGTCCATTGTTAGTTACTTTTTTCTTATCTAGTTGTGGTGAATACACATAAGTTATTTGTTTATAAGTTGTTTTTAACAGAAATATCTGATGAAATGTACTGTTTTCTTTGCAAGAGTATGTCAACTCATATTATCATAAGCTTTTTTATATTTAATAAAGCATGATTATTATCATCATGAGCAATAATATATATATATCCTTTAAAAAGGTCAGAATTTCTTTGTAAAATAAAATAATTGGTGTCAAAATATGTGAAAAGAATAGTATATTCTATTGCTACCTGTAGCTGTAATTAGTCTCTGAATCATTAGAAATGTTTTCAATAGGTTTCTGATCATAAAGATTGATATTTAGCAGTAACGCATGCTTAAGAACGGTGACATGTGATGGGTTTATAATAACAAAGTTCTAGATAGTAGTTCATGGTCGTTCTAACAGCTTCTTTAGCAACAAGGCAAGCGACACAATTATCCTATATATCTTCTGACAAGCTTCCTTACCATTAAATCTATGAGACTTGTTTTTAATATTATTCGAAGTATATACATACTGTGGAAGATGCCTGTGAGAAATTTGATTGCCCCAAAATTAAGTGGCAGTAGTTATTTACTTTCAGCGGCAATATTTTGTGGTCTTGAAAAACATATTTAGTGCATTGTCTCTCTCTTATCGGTTTGGCTTCGTTTTGAAGGAGCCATGTCATCATGTTACCCAAGGGTTTTCATCAGAATCTTTGTTTCTTAAATTTAATGAAGTCTTCGTACCTGTTTTTTATGCAGTAGTCTTACTATCTGTTTAAACTGATCTTTATCACTTTAGTCCTAGTTCTTAATTTTACGTTTTTTTCTCACTGCAAATATCTATCTCAGATTTTTAACTGATGCATATGTTTTTATAGTTTTACTAAATTTTTATGGAAGCTTTCACTATGTATTCTTCCCGTACTATAATCTTTTCGCCAAATTAAATATATATAAACAAGTCCTTTGTTTAAGAGTTAATTGTGCTGTAAACCCTAATTTTAACTTCATTTAATTAGGTGAGACTTGAAAGTAATGCTAATATTGATTGTGATCCTACTCCCTCTAAATTACTCTCAAATCGAGATTATAGATGATAATTTATCCTTTAGTTGTCAATTCATATGAAAATTAACCAATATATTAATTCAACTAAGGGCGAACCATATAAGTTTAAGTGATGGTATCAACATCGGTATCACTGACTGAGCAAATGTATGGATCTTTTTGGTTGCCACCGTAATACAATTCTAATGATGACACTAACTAGTTAGACAAGTCTTATCACCATTGAGACTTATCACTAATTTTTGGTGCATTGTGTCCAACAGTTGGCACCTACCAAGTGTAGTTGGCACCTACCAAGTGTTTGGATAGTAGGTTTAACTAAAGTAGTGCGACTCTTCGAATTATTAATGCAACTAGTGCTCCAACTGCTATTTCAAGCATTCGTTCTATAATTATGAACATATGTACCATTTATTTGTTAGTGGTGGAATTTTGGAGATCTATATAGTCAAGAAGCATCATAGACCAAATATGTTGTAAACGAGCTTAGCTGAGGTGGATTCAGAAGTGTGGATCAAATGATTTAGGTATATTTAGAAGAGCATGCCAAGCAAAACCTCTTTGGAGTATCACCTTTCAAGTTTCAAATGATTATTAAAGCTAAGATCTTGTTAAGGAGGACATTTAATAGGTTTATCAGACCGATAGACAATGGTTACTTCATAATTAATTATTATGGATACCAACTCATTGAAGTCTAAATTGATACCCAATTATGCTTAATAATCAATTGTGGGTATCACATATTTTACTCATTTAAATTGAATACCTTGTAAGTTTGGATTATTGCTTGTTTCTTTAAATATGTATTTAGTTCAAGGAATAGTCTATTAATTAGCTTAATTTGGATTTTAATAGTAAGCAAAATGTGAGTACCTGATCCATTACCATCCTTGTACCAGATTACCAGATACTCTAATAATGTGTTACCACGACCAAATATAGATGCAACCAAATACTGATAGTCTGATACATTGTTCTCCTAGAATCATTGTAGCCTAGGAGTTAGTTACCTAAAGCACGCACTCTGGTGCATTACATATAACCCAACGCAAACAATCGCTATATATAAGTGTACCTCCTACACTCATGACTTAAGTCCTATTTCCAGTTGCATTTAATCACAAAATTCTGTCTCCTTTCTTAGTAGTAATATATCAAAAAACTTACGAGCAACATAGACAAGCTCATATTATGTGATGATACAGCAAACACAAAAAGAATAATCTGCAAATCATCATGTAGACTATATATCCATGAAAACAAAACTAAATCTGTGTATAATAAAGAGTATAATTATAGAGCGAGAATCTGAGAAAGACAACATTCACATTATATTCACTAAGCTTTTAGCCTTAAAAATAGAAGCATATATAGATCCCTTTTTTTGTGCGTAATCATCTTTTCTCCTTAGTTTCTCTGATTTTAATGGTCATCAAGCAAGAGGTATTATCTAGATTTTCTATATACTTTTACTCATTTATCATATATAGACTTAGTCTGTCATCGTGGATGTATGTTAGTGAGACTCACATGATTTTATTTTGTACCGTTCCTTTTTAATAGGAGGTTTTGTATGTTGTTTAAGGTGTTTGAATTATTGTTTCTAAGATGGAGATGAATATTCTCGCAGTAAAATATTTTCTACGTTCTAGGTACATCTATGTCGATTTATGATGATTGGTGGCAACAGATAAGCACATCTTCCTTACAGAAATTGATTTTGCTATTGTAGCATTGAAAAGACGATGGATCGGTACCTGATACACACAAAAAATGTGATTGTCAAACCGAGTGCAGCCGATCATGATACCCAGGTTTGTCATGTTTCATTTCAATTATACTTTCTCATACATAAGCTTAAAAATTTATCTACTTTGCAGAACTCGAAGCATGAAGCCACAAATATTGTGAAGAAGATCGAACTCATTGAATCCCACAGAAGGAAGCTGTTGGGTGAATGTTTGGGATCTTGCTCAGTAGAGGAACTGCAAGAACTTGGGAACCAACTAGAGGAGAGCCTCAGGCAAATTAGGAAAAAAAAAGTATGTGATCCTCATACTCATCTAGTAATTACTCGATTCTAACTCTGGATCTATTTATTTGTTGATTTATCTAATTTTATCTTTCTTTTCTTCAGCTAACCATGCTATCCGACCAGATTGCAGACCTCAAGGAAAAGGTATAAGACCGTCACTGTCTATGCAATATAGTGAGCAATTTAGCTATTTTCAACTTTTTCTATAATACTTCATTTACTTCTCTTGTTTTCTTTGTGAAATTAAGGAGAGGTATCTCCTCAATGAGAATAATGTATTAATAGAAAAGGTAAGGCATACGCTTCTATTACGCTGTTTCATTCTTGAAATGAACAAATGGAACATCGGCTAATTTTTTTTTTTTACCCTTTTTCTGAAAGTTGAATGGAGGGAGGATGCTACAACTTAGCAGTGCACACAAGGAACTGGCCGATGTTGAAGGAGTAACGGAGGTAGAGACCGAGCTGATGATTGGGAGACCAGGAACTCGTTAAAATCACTGTACGATCGACTTCATGTTCAAATCTTATTCTCGAATAATTAACTAACATAAATAACAGATCCACTAAGGCATGGGCAGCCAAAAGAACCACGAGTAGAGAAGGTAAGCTGAAATGTAAATTAAGATTAATGCTTATGCGTTAAAACTCTTTATCATTTAGCTTGTGCGATTTGATACTTTCTCCAATGGCGTAAGGAGTGATGTTGTTGGCTGGTGTTCAATTCTTCTACCTATTAGTTGTTTCGGTGGAACGCAAATGTTATAGAGAGATTCTTTTATAGAATTCCAATAGAGGTTTCTCTTTACCAGTCTAATTCGATTGAAATTTAGCTCTAATTATTATAAATTGACCATTAATGATTAGGATTAGTTTTTTTAAATCAAATTGTTGATTGAAAAGGAGCTTCTAGATAATTCGTATCATTAAAAAATTATATAAAATAATTTAAAAACTAATCATATATTTTTAAAAATAATTTTAAGGATCTAAAACTAGATAATTCTTCTAAAAATTGACTTATGTTTTATATAAGATTATTAAAATTAATTTAACTCAGTAAATAATATATTATTTTTATTTTAGATTTGGTATTTAATATTGTATTTTTAAATGCTGACATAGAATGGTATCGTCTAACCGGAGAGAGCCCAAAATTATGTTAGATTCGCACCGGCCCAAGTTGCCCGTCGCTATCCCACGTGGCAGATAGAGCCATTTTCGCGAGCTCCCGCCACGTGAATCCAGGCCCACAAACCGAATCTTCGAATCATGCGGACGAATCCTTCCCCTTAGGAGGCTCGTATGCGGACACAACTCCGCTCGACTGATGTGATGTCTCTTCGTCACGTGGTGCATGAATCGCCACGTACCAGCTGCCCGAATCGAAACAGCAGCACTGAGCTCATATCCCACCATTATTGCTCCTCCACGTGTCCACGTATCAGGCGCTTTCCCTCCCTCAAATGGTAAATAAACAAATATCTCTCTGGGTTTTTAATTTTCACAATTATTTTCTCCCCTTTTTTTAGGAAATCGCTAGAAAACCACCAAAAATTCGTGGCTGAGATTTGTCGTCCGTCGCGAAAAACTTTGAGGTCTACTCCACTCGCTCCCGCCCTCGATCTCCTCCCTCTTCTCTATCGCGGAGAAAGCTCTATTCTCCCTCTATTTGAGATTTTGTTTTGCTCAGTGAAGAGGTGGCGGTGGCGGCGATGATTTTGAATCATCGGTGTTGCGCTAATGATTCGTTGTTTCTGTTTCCGTTCCATCGCAGATCAAGTCGGCTGAATTTGTAAGGTGAAGTTTTGTGAGGAATGGATCTATGTCTCGTTTCCAGTTCTTGGTGTTTGATTTTTTTTCGTTTCGTTGTTTTGTGGATTTCAGCGAGTTATGAGGTACTTCTTCCGTCAAATTGAGTGTCTGGTTGCAGATATGGAAGGAAGATTTTTGCTGTTTGTCGACGACTTCAAGTCCACTTGATCTTTTGTGTGTTTTCATCATTGTGCTTCTGGAAATTGAGATTAGGGTATGGAAGGGAACTCTTCTGGAGAAGATGTCGTCCTTGTCAAGGTTCGGAAGTAGTCGATCGCTTCTGCCCTATCTTTTAACGCATGTGGATGCTTAAAGAAAGTGATTTTTCTTGTAGACGAGAAAACCGTACACGATTACGAAGCAAAGAGAGAGGTGGTCTGAGGAGGAGCACAACCGTTTTCTGGAAGCTTTGAAGCTGTATGGAAGGTCATGGCAACGCATTGAAGGTTAGTGGATTCGAATTTCCTTTTTTCATGTTTCAACTTAGAAGCTCCGGGTGATACTTTGTTCTGTAGCCATTCACTTTTCTCCCCTGAATTAATGTTTTGAAGCTTGAGATTTAGATTTTTGGTGTCTATGAAATTAGTGTTTCAGTATGTAGTTCCCTTAAAAGTGAGAATTTATTGAAATTCTTTAATACATAACCAAAAAGAAATTCTTTGATACTTGATGGGTGTGGCATGTCTCAGTGTGTTTTATAAAAGATGAAGTGGAGTTATAATTGATGGTAGCAAGTATTCCTTTATAACAAACATATATAAGATCATGGTAGAAATTTTCATCTTATCTTTGGATTTATTATGCTTGTGGCAGAACATATTGGCACTAAGACAGCTGTGCAAATTAGAAGCCATGCTCAAAAGTTCTTCACTAAAGTGAGTTGCCATTTGTGAAATCTATGAGTTTGTACTTGTACAAACTGCATATATTCTTCTAGTTTCAGCTTAGTAAATTCCTATATATTCTTTAGTTTATCATTATGATACACTATGTTGTAGTTTCGAGTTACATTATTTTTATACTTACTATCTGTTGGATTATGTTGAACCTTAAATTTCTCATGAGTATGTCTTGTCTCATGATAAGTCAATCAACTTTTTAAGATTTACCAAGAAAAAATAATTCGTACAACCAGTATCTATTGGATCCTGAATTTGTTCTTCAATAGTGGATAAAGGCATATAACATCTTCGGACTTCGAAGACTTATCGTATGTTTGTGATGGAAGAGGGACACAAATGGTATCTTTGATTAGTCTTTTTTCAGATGGAACTATCAAAATGTTCATCATGTGCTGAATTAGAACAAGATAGTCATTGTAAAGATTTTTGCCAACTGTTATATACAGTCTTTATCATAGCATACATCTCTCAAATACTAGCATGTGTTTTACATGCCCTTCTGGATTCAACTCATTCACAGTATGAAGTGATTTTACAGCTTTGTTTTTTGACATCCATCATCTTTGGATCATCCTGGAAAATTTTCTCAAAAAAGGCATCTCCACATTTAGGGAAGATGCTGGAGAAAAGAAAATTCTTGATCACTGACAAGAGGAAGCAAGGCTTCAACTCGAGTCCTTTCTTTCTCTTTTTCTTGATATATTTTTCTCTTTCTATTGGTTGTCCTTGTTTAAGGAGATTCTATAAGGTGGCGAAGAGTTGCTCTCTCTCTTTTTGCAGTCGTTTCTTTTTACCAGTTGAAGAGAGGCAAAAAGAGTTCTGCTACCCTGTTATAGAACCATCAGAAACAGTTATCAGCAACTTATTAGGAACCCACTACTAAGATCTCAAGTGAATTAAGACCTTAAACTTAGTTTACATTTTCCTAAATAAGTATTGGAGTCAGGTGTTAGGGGCTTCAGAATCAGATTCACAGATGAGGATAACTAGCATTCATTTGGCTGGGAGAACGCATGATCTCTGGAGTTCATTCCGCACTAGAACAGAAAAATGTTCTTCTTGGAAGATGATAGAGGAGAAAGGAATTATTTGAGACTAAAGTTTGCTTGGTGTATTGTCAGGTATATATATATATATAACCAACTCTAGTAAACTTGGCCTAACTCTTACAAAAATGGTCTAAGAGGCCCTTAATTTGGATCACTCTGATAAAAATAAATTAACTATAAAACTATATTAAATACCTTGGTCTATGGAGGGCCAACAAGCAAATGATAACTATGATCGCTATCTTGTGTGAACAATAATGAAGTTAACATTGAACCAAACATACAAATTCCATTTTGGTTTGATAGGATCGGAACTTTTAACTGTTTTTGTTTATAAACTTTGCTTTTCATTTAGATTGGTCTAGTTTGATTTAATTTCACTTGGACCAAATGAACGCCTTAATCTCATGTAAGCCAAACTATTTTCTTTCACTCTCTAGTCTCTGTAACATAAATTAAGGACTCTGAACTCCTGATGGGTGTTGTTGTTAAGGCCTCTCTAGCACCAGTCGTTGATGTTGACACGAGTAAGAAACCACTGATGAGACAATCCCAACAAGGTAGACATTTGAATATGTTGTCTCAAACCACCATGATTCACACATCGAAGTCATAAGCTGTATTATTAATTCCATCTTGATTGAACTTGTGTATTGTTGATCTAGTTGATCAATGTGTTTTTACTCTTTTAACGTTCCTAAGGTATAGTGCACTGCTTTGTTCCTTTCTTAACAACTCAAGATGTTAGGGCAAATGATTAGCTAATCCTTAATAATGATAAAATATAAGATGGATGATAATGACAATAATTAAAAAAAGAATAATCTATTTAGCAGTAAATGGTATGATATAAAAAATTTATTTGTGATAAGAAAAAAAAATGTATTTCTTATAGGATATGCCATATGTTATAATGTCTAATAAAATGCGAATGTATTCTTGTTAAGGTTGTCAAACATAGATCCTATATAGGAAAGGTAAGCATGCATAGGATTGATAGTTTGTTGGTAATAATTTGCACAATTCAAATCTTATCTAGATCGTTTAGGTTAGTTTGGATCATAAGATCCTAAGTTTCAGATCATAATCTTCACTACCATGGTCCTAGGGTTGGGTGTATTGCTCAAGGGTGGCAAAGAGAGGTCGATGAAGGAACTGTAAGGGGTGCAAGTTCAATCCCATGGCTCAATCTCGTAGAGGGTGTTGAGGTAGCCCCAATATATTCCACACCAAGGGAGCAGTTGGCCACCAGATCCATGAAGTGATGATGGTGTTGCTCTCTTTAACAGTAAAGGGATTCCACATGAAGAAAAGAAACAATATCACAGTGGGAGAGCAGATGACAGTAGGAGCCGTAGAGGAGGGTGACACAAATACATCAACAGGCTCCACAAAAAAAGAAAAGAAAAAAAGGGATAAAAGTGTTGGATTGGAAATAAAGAGGAAGAAGCTGCCTTCACACAGTTTAATTTAAGTAACACAAACTGTGAGAGATGAAATTAAAACTTCTTATGGAGCATCTTCCTACCTTTATAATTGGAGGTTCTTGAGCTGCTCGGAGTAAGCAATTGAATTGAGAGTGAATGCAAGTGGTGTAACTTGGTGTGAGTTTGTTCATCCACTGAGAGTGATTCCAGTGGATGTTGACAGAGATTTGTATTATTTGTCTGTAAATTGTTGTTTGCTTATATTTAATTGAAGGTGGTTCTTTAAGTACCAGTATCATACTGATCCAAACTTGGACTGTTAATAGGACCATACTGAGACCTAAAGCTTCAGCCATATATTATGTATTCAATGATCGCTCTACTGATCATGGTTGAGTAGATTCATTAACGACCATGTGGGGGCCGCTAGGGTGGCGGATTCCACCTTTTGCTGAAGAGTAGATTCATTAAGAGGAATAATAATAATAATACTAAGGGGATAAAGCATGTTTTCTTGAATTACATGACTAGTTTAAGATGAATAATTTTCTAATGTTGTCCCCTCATCACTTTTAGGAATTTTTATACATTCTTTGGAAGTGGAAAAATGGCCATCAATAAGATGGAACGTTTAAAATGAAAGATAGAAAGGTTATTCATTAATGATGTGATTAATAAATTCCATATGGAGGTACATATTCATCAAGAGTCCTGGTAACTCGGTATCAATTGATTGCTAAACACAAGTCAATTACAGCTTGAGAAGGAAGCTCTTGAGAAAGGTGTTCCACCAGGACAATCTCATGACATTGATATCCCACCTCCAAGGCCTAAAAGGAAACCGAGCAATCCGTATCCACGGAAGTCCAGTGTGGGTTCTCTTTCTCCTCTGGGTGAAGTAACAAATGGGAGACCGTCTCAATCAATGTCTCTCTATGGAGAAAGTGAAGTGATGGATATTGGAAGTGAAGACCCACTGGAGGTAAATCGTTTCAGTGGGTACTTTCATTGTTCCAATTATCCAGTTGGAGTAACACAATTTTACATTTAATATACTTTGTTTCATATTTCATACTGGTTAGCTTCTTTGACTAGAAATTCACAGCATTGCAGAAGTTGCAAAGTAAAGATGCTTCCGAAGGTGCAGATCGCTCAGAGGTTCTTAATGTCTTCCAAGATTCTCTATCTACTTCTTCTACAAGCAAGATCTCTTCCAATCAAAGAAAGTATTTGGAACTCTTCCCCCTCAAGAAGAAAATGGACAGTGATATTTCAATTGACAAATCCTCGATTCCTCATGATGTGGAACAGGGGCTAGGTAAAAGTTTTCTTGGTGTCGATAAAACAGGACAATCTACAAAGCAACAAATCAATTTGTCTCTGGAAGGGGGTGAATATTCATCAAACCTTCAAGATGTGACATCAAAGGATATCTTGGAAAGTGATCACACCCACATAAAGCATCATCCTTCATGTTCTAATGTTACTGAAACTGAAAATATAGATGTTCAGAACCCTGCTGCTGTAACAGAACAATTAGGAGGGCAGATGAATACTAAACCATCCTCAAATGCTGCAGTTTCTGTGTTGCCATTCCTGAATCTACCATCAATTGATTCCATGCATCAACCATTTCCAGTCTTTTTGCCCTTGGCTTACTTCCACAGTAATCAACATGCCTATGGGTCATTTCTAGACATGTCATCCACCTTTCCAAATCTTCTTCTTTCCACCTTATCACAAAAACCATCAGCTCATGCAACAGCAAGCCTTGCAGCAGCATCATGGCCATCTGCTGAAGTTGAGACTCCTGTCCAACCAATCACAGAAATCCCAACTGGTGAAATTCTGGAAAAGTGTGCAAATCCAGCCACAAGCTTGGAGACCATTGCTGTTGCTATGGTTCCTGCTGCCACTGAATGGTGGGCGTCCCACAGCCTCTTGCCATGGTTCCCTCGGCCTTTTGCCAGTTTTGCATTTGCTCCACAGTATACAAGCACTGCCTGCTACACAAGCCCAGCTGGAGCTCAAGAACATGATCGAACTGTTGAGATCTCTTCAGATGGAAACCCACAAGTAGGAAATGAAAATCAATTTGATTCTCTAAAACCTAGATACCACTCTTCTAAATCCTTATCATCATCAGACTCAGATGGTAGTGGAAGAGACGAGAACTCCAACAAGCAAGCCACTAGGTCCAATAAGAAAACACAGGATTCAGACAAGGCAAGAAATAAGAAAACACAGAACCGTTCTTCCTGTGGATCAAATACACCATCCAGTAGCGAAGTAGAAACAGACGCTATAGAGAAAAAACATGAGAAAGTAAATGATGAGTCTATGGAAGCCTACTTCAGTTGTTTTTCAGCTTGCGAAACCAATCATCACAGGCTTAGAAATAGTGGAAGCATGAATGAATCTTGGAAGGAGGTTTCCGAAGAGGTTGTAATGTGAACTTTTAGCTATCTGAATTTGCCAGCCACTCTGCCATCGGAGCACCATCATTACTCTAATGTATCATTCTCTCTTTTTGCCAGGGTCGACTTGCCTTCCAAGCACTGTTCAAGAGAGAGGTGCTTCCACAGAGCTTTTCTCCTCCGCATACTGAAGAAACTGCAGCCATGATAAGGAAAGAGTTTACTGAATTGCCAGCTGATGTCGACAAGAACATATGCACTGGCACTGCAGCCAATTTTAACAATCTTCCTGATGACTCTGAAAACAAGTTGTCTATCAGAAACAACGATAGCATGGTGTCTGGGAAGTTCAAGACTCGCCGGACTGGTTTCAAGCCTTACAAGAGGTGTTCAGTAGAAGCCAAGGAGAACAGATCAGCTGTCATAGAAGAAAGTGGCAACAAGAGGATTCGTCTGCAAGGGGAAGCTTCCACCTGATAACACACATGCAGAGCACCTGATGGACATTCCTAATGGCATGTGGTTTATCTATGAATTTATAAGACTTGGAGCTTGCTAAACATCAAACTTTAGAACTTAAATCTCGCCTCGTCTTCGAATTGTAATATTATCCATCCCAGCAGCTCTTCTGCGAGACTGCTTATAAGGTTGTGTTTTAAAGTGAACATATTGTCTGTCTGTGGAGTTCATCCTTTCTTGCTGTATGTCTTTACGAATATAATTTTGTTAGAAAATTAAAAAGACATTCGGAACTATTTATATCATTAAAAAGTGTAATTTTGATATTAAAATATCCTTTTATGTTTCATTTTGAAATAATTTTGATCAAAATTGTATTATCTTATAGTCTCAATAAAGTTGATCTAGCTCGAAGACATTATTTTAAGTATGTGAGTAATTTTGATTAAAAGTTTTATTATTTTAGAGTCGTCTTAATTAAAATAGTATCATTTAAAAATAATTTTAGTCCAGTAATTTTGAATTTTAAAAGAAGAATTTTTTTTGATGATATAGATAGAAGGATGACTTTTTAATTTTTTGCCTATAATTTTTTGTAGTCTTGAAAGCTAATTGAAAATATTTCAACATCTGTCACCTTAGTGGTTTTACACTATCGATTTTGTGATCATCTATGAAGAAGTAAATTAAAAAATTATAATTGATTGATGAAAAAAAATATTATCTCTACTTAATCAGATTTGACTTAAAAATCAATAAACACAATGTTTGCTCACACATTAGGTCTAAGAGTTATTTCTAAAAGATTCTTCATGTTTATTGAATTTTTAAATTTTTTAAAAGGCGAAATCGCCCATTATAATTTATTTAACATATATATTTTAATTTTCTAAATTACTATTTGATAGAAGAGATGATATTACATTGAAAAAATATATATATTTTATAAATCTCGATCCGCAAACCAACGACAAATCTATAGGCTTCATCGTTGAACAGTCGAAATGCAGGTAAACGCAAGATCTTTTTCGGCTGCGGTAAATTCCTAATCGATTCTCTGCAGAAAGCGAGGGCAAGCGGATCGAGGAACGCTCGTCGATGATCTACACGGCGTACGCCCACCAGTCATCTCCCCTGATAAGTTACTCTTTTGTTTCTTTCTCTCTCGCAGTCGCACGAGCGCACGCGATCGCTGCACGCCGCCCGCACCTCACCATCTGATTCTTACGCGGTCCTCTTGGGAGTAATACTTAGCGGCTTCGACAGAAACGGTTCCCGTGGAGCTGGTGTCGGTGCCGCAGTGAAGCGATGGAGATCGATAGGGCCATCAGGGAAAGCACCGATCGGCGGCTGCAGACAAAGTACCAGAACGCCGTCTACGTGATTCAGAGGGCTTTTGCGCTCTACGAGTGAGATTCCTAACCTCCGCCGTTTAATATGTTGGGTGATTATTGCATATTTGTTTGCTTTTTGATTTTCGAGTGGGTTCTGTTGTGGTTTTCATTGGATTTCTTTATCGGATGTAGTTTTCTAATGGTAGTCGCCTCGGCTGCGGGCTTTTTGCGCTGGGCTCCAAATCTTGGTTTATTATTATTTTTTTCTGAAATAGGTTGTTCAGTCTTGACCAAGGGGATCCTTTTCCTGCGTCAGTTGCATTTTTAACCTGAATTTGCAGTACTTATTTGTGTTTCTTCTTCGCCTTAGTAGTTACATCAATGAACTGCAGTTTTAGAGTTTAGGTGCTAGGTAGGTCGATTATTCTTACGGCTTTCCTTGTTCATCAGTTTGTCTCGGCTTAGAAAGGGAGTGAATTACTGCTTATTTTAAACTGTATAGTTTAATTCAAACAGCTTGATTAATTCAGGATGGTGCTGACAAGTTGTTACTGACCAGATTGATTTTCAGTCATGGAACCTTCGTAAATATACACAATTCACTGTAGCAAAATTGCATATCAAAAGTGTTGACATTGTTATTGCATCTCAGAGTGTTTCAGGCTTGCAGTTGCCATGCTGCTTCTTTGATCATGACTGCAAGTTTGGCATATGATTCTTTACTTTGTTATTCCAAAAATAAGTTATAGTAACAGTTCAAAAAATTCTTAACAGATTTGAGCAGGTCGCCTTCAGTTTTAATGGGGGAAAGGACTCAACGGTACAGACTTTCATACCTGTCTTTGTTATCAGGATACCACATTTTAACACTTACTCAATTGCATTGTCATTGCAGGTATTGCTTCATTTACTGCGAGCTGGCTATTATTTGCATCAAGGAAAATCAGAATGTTCAAATCACCATCTTTCAGATGATGCGCACAAGTGTCCAATTCGGACCATATATTTTGAGAGTCCATGTGCTTTCCCTGAGATTAATTCCTTCACTTATGAAACTGCTGCTGAGTAAGAATGCACTTTCGCACTTTTACTTTCTCATTCAAGACCTTGCTTGTCTTTTGAAGTTAATGATGCTCCAACTTTTAAGCATGCCTTGTATCTGAAACTATGGTTTTATTTACTCTTTTTTTTTTCTTCTTTTTCTTAGTTACAACTTGCAACTGGAAAGTATCCACTCAGATTTCAAGTCTGGCCTAGAGGCTCTTTTGAAGGAAAAACCTACTAAAGCTATTTTTCTTGGAACCAGGATTGGCGATCCTAATGCAGTATGTCTTGCAGTAAATCACAAAGAGTTGCAGTAAATTGTGTTTTTTATCCAAGTTATTCAAATTTGCTGTAAAATGTGATTTTTTTTCTAAGTTATTAATTTGCTCTTGGCGCAGATGAGAGTTTACATCTTTTACTTTATTTCGCCTCACAGGTTGGACAGGAGCAATTTTCCCCTAGTTCAATTGGATGGCCTCCTTTCATGAGGGTGAACCCTATCTTGGACTGGTCATACAGGTTATTATTTGGATATACTAGTTAACTAATATACCAATTGAAGATATTTAGATTGTTATTTAAGTCTTCTTATCCCTTCAATTTGTCATTGTCAGGGATGTTTGGGCTTTCCTCTTAACTTCCAAGGTTAAGTACTGCAGTCTCTATGATCAAGGGTAAACCACTAATTGTTTGATGCTGTCATTTACTTGCCAATGTTGTTCCATTATGGTTCCTTTCATATTGTAATTTAAATTCATAATGGTTTGTGTCATTGTCATTTTGTGATACTACTTACATTGTTTAATTTCATCATCATTAAACCTTGTAAGTTCTATGGTTGTTTAGATATACATCAATTGGGAGCATATATGACACACTTCCAAATGCATTGTTAAGCATTGCTGATTCATCAAGCACGAAAAAGAATTTTAAACCTGCATATATGCTCTCTGATGGAAGATTAGAAAGAGCTGGAAGAAACAAGAAGTTAGCTCTTAAATCTGATAATGCTTCTCTAAACAATGGTGTGATTGGCATTTCTCTGAATGGTTCCTTCAGGGCATCAATTATCATCGTAGGTGATGAGATCCTGTAAGTCATTTCTTGGATATCATACTCTATATAATCTACTGATAAAAATTTAAAACAAATATTGCGTATCTTCTGGATGAAACTTTGTAGGTCTTTTACCTACATTCTTCCAAATTTTTGTACCATTTTCTATTTTGCAGTATTACTTTATCTTTGTATTTTATTATTAACCTAGTTGTCTACTCTCCAATGAGCGGCCATTTTCATGCTATTAACAAGTGGAGCAATCTCTTACAGATAAAAAGGTCTATAAATTGTGAAAGTTTTCATATTTTTTATGTTTATAATTTATACTAACGAGTTACTTTTAAAACTACTAGGATAACAATAAGGGAAATCATAGTTCTTTTTCCACTTACAGATTGACCTGCTAGAAAACAACTTGTCCAGAAAATTACAATGTCTGGTGGAGGATTCTGTGATTGATGACTTGTATTATTTGCAAGGATGATTCAAGGATCACTAGATTTCTTTTAGTTGCTATTTGGGACAAAAAGCCTTTTTGTTTATGTTGTTCCTTGTGGTAGAATTTATAGTTGAAGGTAGCACAAGGTTGATGCATCAAAAACCTAATTTAGGTTATTAGAGTACAAAAAGAGGGTAATATATGAAATCCATCGAAATGGATGGATTTTGTTAGTCTTATTGTTTGGTTGTTAAACAATAATAATGTTCAATGTGAACCATTTGAATATTACTAACTTCAATTTCCCTTTCCTATATAAACATGGAGCTGTTGGTTTCTCCCTGAAGCACAACCCTTGAGGGGCTTGGGTGAGTGAAAAGAGCTTCCCGTAAGGGGAAAATTGCAATAAATTTATAAAGAATCTTTTTGACCGAGTTCATGAGAGTTCAACCAAGCCTTTTGGAGGTGGTTATAATGCTCTGCAACAATGATACTAAACAAATTTAATCACAAATTATTCCTTCTCCTTTATACTATGTTTTCCCTTATCCTCGTCCAAGAAGACTGGTGTTCACTTTTCCAGAATGAATGCTTGAGCTATAGTGGTCGCGTAGCCAAACAAATGCTAGTTACTCTCACCCACTGGATCTTATTCCTTGTATATCTAACATTATCCAGACATATTTTGGGAGTTTTTTTTCCATTTTTTTTTACTCGTGTACTGATTTTGCTAATTGAATCATCATAAACATTATCTTTTGGCATTCAACAGCTCTTTTTATGGCTAAAAGGGCATTCATTATTCTTGATGCGCATTTATTTCAGATTTGGCACTACTGAGGACAAGCTGAGTGGGGCACTGTGCAAAAAGTTAAATACTATTGGATGGCAAACAACTCGTATAGCAGTTGTTCAAAATGAAGTGAGACAAATTTATGCAATAATTACTATCTCTATACTTTAACTCAAATTATGCAGATAATATGATCTTTTCCTATCTTTTCTGCCAATATTCATAATTTGTATATTGTCTTCAATTTAAACAGTTGCAACAAAATTTACTTTTAATTGAATACCGTGAGATTTTCACTGATGAGGATTAACCTTATATTTTTCTCCTTGAACTGTTACAACTAGCATGGTCCATGGATTTGGAAGCTTATTTTCTGGTCTGATTTAAGCTTTGTTCTTTGCCATGAAGATGAAATTTCTCTTCAAATTATTCTTAAATCTTCACCACTTTTTTATTTGTTTGCATCTGTTGCAATTACACCGTGATAGTTATAGGCTAAGGCTTTCAACTATGTTCAACTGTGCTTGCTAGTTTTTATAAATTGTCCTTGTAAATGATTTTATGCTAGATATATGCTACCACAAAGAACTTTCAAATTTTTCCTAGTTTTTTTTTTTTGCATTCTCAATTAGAATATATTGTGACCTCTTTTGTTCATCCAGATCGATTCTGTGGCTGAAGAAGTGGAACAGAGGAAGTCTACAAATGACATGGTTTCTTTCAGTGACCTTCAGTTATCTAAGTTCTTAAATCTTAATCTCTGAAGTTCTAATATTTTTACCGCAGTTCATACATAATTGATCTTTGAACATCTATTTACAGGTGTTCCTGTTTGGAGGGTTTGGCCCTATGAATTCTGATGTTTCACTAGCAGGTGTAGCAAAAGCTTTTGGAGTTCGGCTGGTTAGTTGATGTGGGATTTGGGATTCATCCAAAATATTTCATGGTTTAAACTTGGATTATCTAATCCATCATATAATGCTGCAATATGCTTTATGAAAACAAATCCTGCTTTCATAATTTTATTTTGTTTCCTTTTTTTTGTCAATAAAGCATGGTCATAATGCAATCCACAACTGAAAAACTACAGTATCTTGCTTCAAGTGGTGAAGGTTTGTTGAACTTTAGAATCTACATGGTACATATGCCATGTCCTATACCTGGTGTTAGGCTTCTAGCAGCACTATTTACATGGAGAAATCTAAATGCAAAGGGATCTAGTGCTTTTTTGTATCTTATATATGAGAGTTTGCTTTAAATAGTGAAGAATGTCATATGCTGCAGTTAAGAATCCACAATTAGGTTCCAATTAGAACTAATAACAAATAATTAGAAATGTTTGTTATACTCATCAACCTTTGTTTAGTACAATATTCATCACATTGCTGTTACTTAAGAAACAATCTCAAATGATTTCCTTATTTTGGATGGGTTTTGGATATTGATACATGTATAAGTCATTTTCACTTCTTTTATTTTGGTTGACCATGCTACATCACTAATTCTTTCCACTAGAGTACAATTCCAAATTGTTTCCCAAGCTTCGATGCGTATAAAGTGAGTCCTAAAACTTTAATGATTGTTACAAACATGTCCTAAGTTTAGTTTTACTATATAATTGATAAGTGATGATATGTCTCCACAACCATTTTAGACTACGCATCAACTATGGACCTGCCAAACTAAACAATGCCATGTTGAGTTCTATGAATGAAGAGATGAAATATTCTTCTCCTTTCATTCTGTCTGAGCCCTCATTATGATCCATTCATTCCAAAGCTTTGCAGTATTTATTTACGATTACTGAAAACATTAATTGCATTCTTTTTAGTCGGGATATTATTCTAATCAACTTTATATTCAGTGTAATAGTTAGGCCTACTTTCTCAGAGGTTCAGTCAATTTGCACGACATTGATCTTTGCTATTTTGCATATAGCCCAAGGGCATATATTTCTTATGAATTATCTGTACTTTGTTTCCAGGCTCCTGATGAAGAGTTTGAGGAGTACCTCAGGCATCTTATAGGACAGCACTGCATTGGGGACAGGAATGAGGTAATAAATAAATATTTGGCTTATGCATGTTTTCTGTCATTTCTGTTAATATCTATTAAGTAATGGTGAGGCCATTTGCACGCACAGCAACATAGAAGTCCTTTACTAAACTTGGTATCCTGTAAACAGGTTCTCTGTTGGTGTTTCTGAATTCCTTTTTTGGTTTGAATTTATTGTTGATTAAATTGGATGATACTCTGTCTGAGGGGAACCATGCCTATAAATATTCTCCAACTAATATGAGAGACGGCATCTTAGTTAAGGTCATTATAATAGCATCATATGTGACTGAAAAATGTTTCTTATACATTTATACAAGTTTTATTGGATTCTGACACTTACCATTTCATATATAGATCCACCATTTATGTGCAGAATGAATTATATTTGATATTGCACGTAACGTGTATTTCTACATTCTAAATGTTGACATTCTTACTCTGTATTTTCTTACTTTTCCAGATGGCTTTATTGCCTGAAGGTATAACGGAATTATTGCATCACAAAAACCTACCTCTTCCATTGGTACGCTTGACATATTCTCTGGATATTTTGTTTTTCTATGTTTATTTATTTATTTTGAATAAACAGATTGTCTGTCGCTTGTTGTTTTTTAACTCCTGTTATATTTGATATGCATTTAATAGTGTACCCTGTGTACTAGACACTAGGAGCAAAATGAACATGTATTAACTAATGTCTTGGTTTGCATGTTAATCTCTTTATCACTTTTGAAAAGAAACAGAAGAACTCACCTAATAGACATAATGTGAACATTTTCAAAGGTCTGAACCTGTATTTACTTGAAACTAGGAGCAAAAATGAACATCTATTAACTACTGTCTTGGTTTGCATGTTAATCTCTTTATTGCTTTTGGAAACAGACAGACAAACTCACCTAAGAGGTTTAATGTGAACATCTTTAAAGCTCTCAACCTGATGTCAGTTTGAACATGTAATATTAGATTGTATAAATTTGAAAGAAAGTTGGTTAAAGGGAGGTGTGGAACAAATGAGCACGGAAACTGAATTACCTGGTGCACAGTTGTGGCGGATCCAGGATTTGTGAAGTTGGGGGCAAGTCAATGCTATATCTTCAAATTAATAATTAAAGGAGCAAATGCTAAAAGTTAATTGTATTTTCTCAAAAAATAAAAAAAGAAGTTAATAACTTTAATTGCATTATGTTGGGTTTGAATAATTTCTTAGTCCGTCTCTGGTGCACATTGCATGGAGTACATTTGAGAGTTCCCTGCATTGAAATGGCAACAAGCCGGTAGTCTTTTTGAATACTATTTAAGAGTTTTCCTGATTGACGAGGAACTTTCTTTGTGCCTGATCTGTGTTGCTTCTCTTTCTTTGCAGATCAAATGTCACAACGTTATTATTCTTTCTGCAACAAATATATGTGAATTGGAAACGCAATGGGATTGTCTTTTTGAATTACCTAGTGTGCCATTAGTGCAATTGGCACCATTCACATTGAAGCATCTTAGCACCACACTTTCTGATGTAAATCTCTATCTTCTGTTTCAATGGTTCCCTCTCTCTGCTCCTTAGTCATTTGACATTACTTAACTGTACCATCTGCGACGTATGAGATCTGCACCGAATGTTAATTTTATTGTTGGTACAAGCAATACATTATGGTGCCATACCAATGTTTGGACCATAGTACATATAAAATCTGTTTAGTAAATTACAATTTCTCCTAGGTATATTTTCTCAATATTATATTTTGCTAACAAACTCTCAAACATCACTGTTCTGTATTTTGCAGGTTGAAATTGCTCAGACCATTTCGAAGCTGTGCCTTGAATTCTCAGATATTTACATAGGTAAGGACCAGAACTTTTTCACATAAGTGAACCATATCAGGTTCCCAAGCAAGAACTGCTGCTGCTTAAATGTCTATCATACAGAGCTTTCGATCAATCATATAATTTCTTGTATCCCTATTGATTATTCATCACTGTGAAATATAGGATGTCATCGCATGTCCCGTCTCACACCTTCCATAATAAGTTTCATCGGGAAGGTGAGTTCTTTAAGTATCAATAAATAATATCGATGTCTTTGTTTTCTTTTACTGCCATTTAATAAAACACGCATTTCTAACTTTCTCTACGATCATGAAAATTTTCTCTAGGACAAGTCTAGACTTGAATCGGCTGTCAAGAAACTGTCCAGTAGTTTCCCACCTGGAACTTTCTTTGAACACAAGTGTGACTGATATACTTGGTTCAAGTTTAACTTCCAGAGGTCATGACCACCCAAACTTGGTGTTAGAAGCTGATCTTGATTCAATATCGACATCAGCTTCTTCTAACGGTTCCCTCTGCCCAACTACCTTTCCCCATTTGAAGAAGCAGTTCCTGCAGTTTCTTTGGTGAGAAGTACCGGTTAAGCTGCACATCCTAGAAACTTTGGAAGCTCACTGATTAAGTCACCAAAGTTCAAACTAAATCGCCCATATGTATACAAGATTATGAACTCGTATGTATACATGATTAAGAGCATCATGAAGAAATTGTCATAAGTTTAACTTAAGTGACTTTTGAATCAGGTTTCAATGCGTCTCTTGCTTATTTGTTAATTCTTTGTACAGACAAAAGACATGATTCTTCTGCTGTAGCAGAGTACTCAACCAGTTCATCAAAATGTGTATCATCAACTCTTTTTAGGTTTCGGGAATGGCACCGGCCAGATCACATTTTGCAGGAGAAAGAGGAGCAAGCAGTCGCTGCTTAGTAAGGTTTTCCCTCTTATTTCGAGCTCCTCTTCTTGTTTTTGATATGCGATAATGACATCTAAGGTCACTTGTTCTTGGCCGTATCCACAATTTTTTTGTGCCATGGATACTATTGCCTGACCTGAAGACTATAGACTCGATAAGAGTAACTTCAAACTTTGCCTGGTAACAAGCTCCTCATCTTGTTTTGGACATGTGAATGTGACATCTGAGATCATTTGTCCTTGGCCTCATGGCCTCATTCACAGTTGTTTTTGTGCCATTGGATACTATGCCTGACCAGAAGAACATAGACTCGATAAGAGTAACTTCCAGCTTTATTCGTTTGAGACGAGAATCTCTCTGACAATTCATTTTAGATGGTTTTTGAGGGCATTCCTTACTGAACTTAGGGTTGTAGTTTGAGATGACAGTTTAGACTTGTGATGTCAGTTGTGATCTCAATAGTTATTACTTGCAATCAAAGCTGTTCTTGCCCTTGCCGAAATAGCTATCAATTTGAATGTTCAAAACGGGTCCTCTTTTGAACAATTTTGATGAGAGGGCCAAGTTTACTGATAGCCTGCCAAGATCTCAGGACACTAGACGGTATTCAACTTTTCTAGCCTTAATGAGAACTAGTGCTATGCTGATGAGCCTAAAACTTAAACCTTAGACATGCCTCGTTTACCAAGTTTACACCACCATTTAGCGAAGCTTCGATCATTCCACTTGTTACCATCTAGATGCATTTATTGACTGCACATGGTTTTGACATTATTATTATCAAACTGCACATTATCTCATAGTTTCTCGTAAATCTCTCTCTTTTTGCAAAAAAGTGGAATTTGCCACCTTAGCAGTCCCACACGTTCGGTCTCACGACCATATGTGAGGAGGTAAATCGAGAAATTGCAGTTGGTCATGACGCAGGAGGGTATTGCCTGGCTTCGTTAGGATTCGAACCCTTGTCCTCTTTTGCAAGTCTGTTGCGTCGTAACCAATTCAGCTATGCCCTGGGGGCCTCGTAAATCTCTCTCTGTTTTGTATGGGGGTTTGTTCAATGATACGGATGTATATTATGTCGAAAGCCATAGAGTTATACGAACAGTCTGCCTAAACGAATGTTGTTTTAGGCTCTATTTATCCTCCTAAAGAACTTCCATCACCATTTAGCTCCCTCAGCCAACTTCAGAGTCCTCAACCTCGCTCCCAATACCTTTTTGGCTGCTCTCAAATTAAACCCGCCCTCGCATCTACCGAAAGACGAAGGGCAATAAAGCAATAGTAGCTCGCATCCTCTCTGTTTTAGAGAGAACGACGTAGGATCCTCCCCACTGGCTCTCGACCAGAGTAAATAAGCTAAAGAAGTGGAGCTCAACAATCATCTCTGTTCGATTCCACCACTCAATGACAGAAAAAGGGGCACCAGGCTCAACATGTTCAGTCAATCTCTGGACGATGATGAGTCAAGTGGATGCCATCAGGACCAGACTCAACACACAACAACCACTTTGTCACACTGTTCAAGCCCATGCAATTGCAAAATCGCACACGAACAAACTATTTCTTGTCACTACAGTCAGCAATGGTACAGAGACCAAGCCCATGATGGTGATGCTTCTCCAGTCCCATCCAACCCATCGCACTGAAACTCCTCAAACCTGACCAGGCCACCATTTTGGTGGCCTAAGCTTGTGAAGGAGCTCAGCGGGCATGGAGGAATTGGAATGCCTTCCATGTCTGTCACTGCTGGTGCTGCTACCGACGACAAGGTTGAAGGCAACAGCAGTGGTGGCTGCTGCTGCTGCTGCTGAGTTTTCTTCATGTGTTTTGTTGTTAGCCCAAACAGCTTCTTCTTCAGCTTGGTGTTCCAGTAGTTCTTGATGTCGTTGTCGGTCCTCCCCGGCAGATGAGCCGCAATGATCGACCATCTGCACTTTTATCAACTCGGTTCATATTTTGCTCAAAATATAAGAAACCTTCAGCTGAATCATCATCACCTGCTTCCGATGGCAGCGACCAAGCCACAGATGATCCGGTCTTCATCATCATTGAAATCTCCGAGCTTTATGTTCGGTCTTAGGTAGTTGAGCCACCTGAGCCTGCAACTCTTCCCACACCTCCTCAGACCTGTTTCACAATCACAAAGCATTCATTCAATCCATGGATGGAACTAATCATGAAGTAGTGCAGTACTTTCCTCACCGGCCTTCTGAGGCAGTGCGATCCAATTTCCTCCAGTGCCATGCCTCTCTATGAACTCCTTCAGTTGCTTGTCTTCCTCAGGAGACCAGGGGCCTCTCTTCACGTTGGCCTTGTCACAACAAGGAGCCCTCCCCATGCTTTGAGTTAACTATACTGCCGCAAGCGAGGAGACATTGGCACAAAGCTATATAGAGAGAGAACCCTGTCTAGTTTCAATCAAGTTTATGAATCTGCTCCTGTACTTTAGGAGACCCTACATCTGGTCATCTACTTACCTTCTCTTGGCTTTCTCCTCCATTGCGTGCAGTTTACTATAACAAAAAGTCCTGGCTGTGGCAAGGAAGTCAGTGCTCGTGTTATAGTTGGTCTAGTCCATGATGTGCATGTGCCATGCAGAGCTTTGAGTCTAAGTACTGTGTCTAGGGTTGCCACCCCTACAGCATAGACATTAGATAAGAAACACTTAGATAATGTATGATCTGCCAAACCTAATGCTTGATGATGTATGTGGTTCTGTCAGTAGAGCCTAGACCTAGGCTGTGAATTCATGTTTTGATCATTTATTAATTGTTGGTCATTTTCATAATATATCTTTACTTAGTTATCTATCACTATTGAATGATGCAAGAATGTAGATGAAGATGAAATGGACTTGCCAATTACTTTAGCACAAAAAAAAATTTAGTTACTTGTAAAAGGTGTCATCTGAATAGAAATCTTCTTTGATCTAGAGGCAAAAGGAAGAAGAAAGTAGCACACTATGATAATGCCTAATTGCCATGTTGTTATTGTAAGTACTCTATCGATCTGATCCACATCTTCTCCAAATGGATAATACATAAACATCGCTAACTGCATCAACATTTTTGTGTCTACCAATTGTATGTTGTAATTACATATCTTATAAAAATGTTTACTTGATCGTCGGAGTGTGACCTCATTGAATGCGTTCCTAACTCATCCTTTTTTTATGTTTTCAAACTAACTTGGCCCATCCTAGACTTCCATTGAGTCACTAAGAATGCCTAATTCTCATTCCACAAACACAATTCCTCATTGGATATGTAGCTAAACTAATACATAAAATAGGAAGCTCTTCTGTTTGGTAAAACCTCTTTATTGTACAACTAAGCTATCTATTTGATTCATTGCATCTTTCTTTATTCAACCAAGCTTAAAAAATATGGTAATTTAATTCTTTACACGTCATAATTGTTTTAAAGCAAGATGACTGCCAATGAATTTTTCAGCTGCTGCTTTCCTCAAAGTGTTTGGTGAAGACTAATCAACATCAATAAGACATAGGAAATGACTAAAAAAGTACTCTTCTAATCTCTAAGTACAATAATGAACTCTATCCACATCATTTCATCAATCAAGAACAGAAATACTATCAAGATTTTTAGACCTACAACAGGATTTTGACTGTCACCAATGATTGATACATATCTAGCCATGACTTTGTTGAGTATTAGACATCAAAGCTTGTAAAATGACCACCATGAGAACATTGAATAGTTTAGGGCTCATGGAAATTTCAAAGGCACAAAATGCCAAAAAATAGTCTGATTACCAAGCTGAAATACTAATGCTTGCCAGTTGCATTTGATGGTTTCCTTTTAGGTAGCATATGTCTTTGGTGGTGGCCAATGGAAGGACTTCAATTTTTCGATTGAATTGGTCAAATGGCAGGTTCAACCATCGACTAGTTCAAGGAAACCTCTTAGGCACACCTTACCATTCATTAATATGATCAATTGTTTCATATTCAATGTTTAGACTAAATGGGAATTAGAAATATGTCGTAGGGAAAAAAAGGTTAAGGTGCTTTAGATCAAACTTAATTCTTATTATCCATGGTGTGGCATTGGTTTCTGGAACAAGAGAAGGCTTTGAAACCAAGGCTAGGAAACACCAAAATGGAGGAGCTACAAAACAAAAAGAAATTGAAAACCAAGCATGGCAATGAAAGCTCTCTCTTGCTTGACTTGTCCTCTTCTCCTCCTCCTTCCTCTTTCTCATTTCCTCCCTTCCCAAGAAAGATCAAATGAGTCTTGTCAATCTCACTTACTTGCACATAAACTTAGGCCTCTTTCGGTTTCGAGCCACTGTTTTGTCCCTTGTGATGTTTATATCTGCTCTTCTTCTCTTATTTTTTTTCTTTTTAATTTTTGTTCATCATATTCATCAGTTTGCTATAGGTACGTGAGTATATTTCCTATTTTTCTTAATGTGCGAGACAGCGTTTGAACAGTTCGTTCATCATCTCGAAGGCGGTCTAGCTTATCTCGCCGGCGCCGGAAGTCAAGAAGCAGAAGATCATCTTCTCGCTGGATCTCAATCTCCCTGCGCCTACCGACGACGACAACCCCGACGCCATGGCTTTCCTCTTCGAAAGCCGGCGACTGCCGCTTCTCTTCTCAGCATCCTCTCTAGTGGACTGCTGCCATGACCAAGCGGCAACAAATTGTCATCACATCTTCTTCCTTTCTTTCTTTGCACAGTAGAAACAAAACCAGTTCAAATTATGAAATTTATCGTGAATTATATCCATAAAACCACACAAATGATTCTTTAGATTCTTTCACTCAATGCTTCTACGTTCTTGACACGAACTAGAGATCAAAGAGAGTTGCTTGGTGCTAGTTAACTGCACGTTTACGCTTTGTTTGAGAGTTGGTGAGAGAAAAAGAGGGGAGGGTAAATAAAGAGAAGGAGAATTTTAATCTTTATTTGAGATGGAGTGAATTAAAAAGGAAAAAAGAAGAGAAGGGTAAATTTTACCTTTTTCATGCTTAAGAATTGTTAGAATTTCTTACCCTTCGAGTTGGAATGTAAGGAAGGAAGAAAGGAATTCAAAAATATTTTATTCTAATTTTATCCCTATTTTAAAATATTGCTTCTCAATTTAACTTATCTATTTAGATATTTTATCTTTGCATCATCGTTCTTCACACAACGCATGTCGTCACCGTCTAATATCCAATTGCTCACACTCTATGACGTCGACGTCGGTACTCATTGTAAATCTTTTCGAAAACAAGACTCAAGAGGACAAACAGATAAGTATAATCTTCTTCTTCTTATCCTCTAATGACAAAAATACCCTCACTTGTCTTTTTTAACAAGTGAAAATATTTTTTTAATTTTATATAATCTTCATTTTTCCTCTCAAATAAAATAACATATGTTATAAAATAACATGCATGTTATATTAATGAATCTTTCATCCCTATTCTAAATAAGGGAAACATAAATATTTTATTTCTCTATAACCTTCTCATCCCATCCAAACATAGGAGGCACGGCCCATATCATGGCTGAAGTGCTTGACATGGATGGCCATGTGGAAACTGTCTCTTAGTTGCTTGTTGGTTTAGTACTCTGATCTATCTAACTCTTATTCTTCTTATTCTTTTTTTTTTCTCTTAGTTGCTTGCACCAAATTTGATATCTAATTGGCAGTACAAACTAGTTTTTTTTTTAGTATTTTATTGCACAGTACACTTAATTTTTATAAATATTTAAATCATGCATTATACTTTTAAATATATTAAATTATGCACTTCTTTTTCAAAATACCCCTTCATTTATACATGAGTTCATCCAGCCCCCTGAGCCATTAAAGGATTTTTAAAATCTCAAAAAACACACCATATTTTATAAGATTTTAAAATTACTATTCATCTCTTTGAAAAAAAAAAGACTAGAATTTTTTCAAACTGCCACAAAAGGTTAAATAGGGTGTGGAGTTAAGATTAAAGAGTATTCTTACACTCAAGAGAAATCAAAAAAGATTATTTATCTATTATATAAAAAAAATCATTAGATGATTAGCTCATAGAGTAGCTCATTGTGATGCTGCATGTCCTATTTCATCAAGCTTTCTTTATTTTAATAAAGCATAGATAATTGTGTCACTGACATGTCCAGTGCTTCTCCATGTGGCTGGCTCCATACTCTCCTTCACCAGGTGACCAAAGTTGATGTTGAAAAGCTGGAGGCTGACAGGCCTGTGGATCCCGTTTACAATAATTTCTTGCAAGAAACAACAGATGAAAGAATCATCCAAAGGCAGACACGAAATGCTATAAAGTTTGTTGCAACAGGACTCTCAGATCACACACTTTATTCTGATTCTGCAGCCATCATGTGCCTTTGCTCTCTTGTGCCAATTTCTCTGTTCAGAAACAATGCATTGTAGAGTCAGGGTTTTAAGAACAGTGTTTGCACTTAACTAAAGTATCAGAATGAACTCTAGAGCCACTCATCCACTGAGGTCGCATTCCAAGCAGTAATGGAGGTGCTATACTTAAAAAATGGTTCCTGTTTTCAGTTTCATGTGACTGACAGATGGCCTTCCTCTTCCTCTCTGTCTCGCTTATTGGGTCAATCGACTCTAATTAGATTGACTTAAAAGGAAGCCATTGGAAAGAGAGAAAGCTTCCCTAATAGCTGCTTGTTCAGAGTTAAATGCAGTCAAAAAGCATGTTAACAAAGCATTCTAAAGTGAAGATATTAAAGATATCAGTCCCCGTTCAATTGCTTGAAGACTAAGAAGAAGATGATGAAGAAGAAGAAGAACACTCCATAAATAAAAAAGGATCAGAGCACATGTGTGTTCATGGGTTTCGCTGTCGAGTTGGGTTTAATGTCTTCTGAGATGTCCACATCCTTATTGATCTTTTCCTAATGTAATCGTAAGTAGATTTAGATTTTGTAAGAAGGGTAACATTCAGAGAATTGGATACATACAACCCAGCAATTTGACTACGTAGGAGCCGCCATGAAATGATGGCATACAAACTGTTCCAAGTTCTAATTTAACGGCGGTGTGCAGAGAGAGAGAGAGAGAGAGAGAGAGAGAGATCCGCCTCCATCAATACAAACTCCACACCAAGATGCGAGATTGAAGGAGGAAAGCGTCCACGTTTACGTAGAATTCGCCACTTTTGGGTTGATAGCGAGGCGTCGCCCACCAGTTCCCTGCTATTATACAGTTCTCACTGGTTGCACTGCAAGAGTTCTTGTTGGTGCCAAAAAGCTGCCATTTTGGATCCCTGCGTCTCCTCCTTCGCCTTCGATCGATGCCATTTTGATGAGAAGAAGCCTCCTTTTGGATCGGAGTCGATGTGAAATCGAGGAGTGAGAAGGGGATGGAAGCGAGGATGAGAAGGTACGCGCCGCAAGGTAGTCCGGAGAGAACGAGGGTTTGGACTGAGCCGCCGGCGAAGCACCAAGCGCAGCAGCAGCAAGGGAGGAAGGTTGCGGTGGTGTACTACCTTTGCAGGAATCGCCACCTCGAGCACCCCCACTTCATCGAGGTCCCTCTCTCTTCCGCCGACGGGCTCTTCCTCAGAGGTAAAAGCAAGCTTCCATTTTGAGCGCAAAAAATTAGCGATTTGGGGGGTTTGATTTGTAGCGGTGTTCTCCGTTTGGGCAGATGTGATCGATAGGCTAAATGTGCTGCGAGGGAAGAGGATGGCCGCCATGTATTCGTGGTCTTGCAAGAGGTAAGGATTCGTGGATTGTTTAGGATCGGAAGAACCGTGCCGTAGGTTTGAGTGGCGATCTGCTGCTGCTGCAGGAGCTACAAGAATGGATTTGTGTGGCATGACCTTTCCGAAGATGATCTGATCCTGCCGGTGCAGGGCAACGAGTATGTGCTCAAGGGGTCGGAGATCTTGGATCAAACACCTCCAGGTAATCCATTGATTCTCTCTCTCTCTAGGAATTGCTTGATGAATGGCGAAATCTATGATTGGATTGAATGGTTTTATGCTCAATTTAGATCGGAGAGATCACGATTCAAGCAATGCAAAGATCCAGCATCTGAAGAACAACAACTCTATGCAAGAACCACCTATTAGCTACAAAAGCCGAGAAGCTTCCTTTTCACCTTCCTCAGCCGTGGTTCTAATCAAGGAGGCAAAGCTTCCCCCTCCCTCTCCCCAAGAAGGTGACTTCTCCCCCTCCACTCACAGCCACAGATCAGACTCCTCCGGCAATGTTTCGCCGGAACCCTGTAGGAGAACTTCCCTACTGTGTGACATCAGCTCCCCCAAGCCGGCAGAGCACAGTGTCCGCAAGCCCTTTGGTGCTGCTCAAGATGCTTCGACTCAAACCGAATTCTCAGGGGGAGAAGGAATGGATTGAGTACCAGGACAACTGGTGTCTCAACTGATGATAGTCCTCTAGGAATTTGCTACAACGCAAAGGAGGAATCCGAGATTGTCAAATCCGAGAGTTCTCCATCAAGTACTTTATCTTCATCTGGGAAGACGAACACACTCGAATCCTTGATACGAGAAGAAGTAAGCTTAAGGAACAACTACAGGAATGTGGAGGCAGAAGAAGTTTCCCTCCCAACTGTGTCAAAATTTAAAGCAACAAACATGCTGATGCATCTGATTACCTGTGGGTCAATCTCTGTGAAAGACAACTATGCCATTGACTTTGTGCCGGACTATAAACCAAGACTCGCCGATACAAAGCTCACCCCTTCAATGCTTTCTACTTCCATGGTTCTTGGGGAGATCAATTTCTTGCCGGAGGGCCAAAGAACAATAGTCCCGAGGCTGAGCAAGAAGCAACATTTCAGTGGGAGCATGGTCGAAACAAACAAGTTCAAAGAGGCGCGACTAGAAGGAGTTCCTAAGCTAAAGCGATCGTCTTCCTTCAATGAGGATAGGTACGTTGCTGATTTACTAAACTGATCATAAACATGAAGTACCAACTTTGGTTCAAAATCTTGAGAACATTATTGCTTTTGCAAACATTAGCAATTGGCTTGTTTTAACACTTACTTTTACAAAATGAAACAGTGTTCGGTGTTCAAGAAGGGAGAGTGAAAAGAGAGGAGAGCTATCTCAACTGAAGTGTCTCTCTAGGACTGCCAAAAACACACCCAACAAGGATTTCATGTCGGGCGAGAATACGGCAAAGATATCCCCCATTTCAGATGCAAGGAAGTCCTCTGCAGGGCTGGACATTTCCAGGCCTTCCCCTCGCCATTCATCAACTGATAAAAGTAAAAGATCAACAGAGTTTGACCCAGCTAAGGACTCATCCACTGAGTTAGAATCCTGCAGAGAAGTCAAAGAGAAGGTGATCAAGATCGAAGAAAGTTGAGTTACATTGCTTGTTTTCCTTGTCACTAAACTTTTTTTTTTTTTTGGTTTTTAATTTCTTTCTTCCAAATTTGATTTGGTTTATTCATGCAGGCTTACTTCTGGAGCTAGGGTTATAATAATATCAAGATCCCAATGTGATGAGAATGAAGATCTTTGACTTCAGAAATTCAACAAAGATTCAATTATCTCAGTTCACAAGTGTGGAGCATTAAAGTTCTTGTAAGTGCCATCAGTTCGACACTAGCTACATCCCTCGACTTATTCGAGTTATTTCAGTAGTTTCACCAACCGGCAAGTATTGCCATTCTAAATTTCCTTGAAAATAAGATAGCTTTTCTCTTCATTTCAGTGGCTTGATAATTCTGTTCATGCTATTTCGATACACTTGGTAAAACAAAAAAGCAGCTATACTATTTAACTAGGTGCTTTACCACAGAATACTTAGCTTATGACATATCGACCTTCTTCATCAATTGGTAATTAACTCACAAACCAAGCATAGTTCGAACACTTTCTGCCTTACATTGTCGATACCGTTATCGGTGTATGATTCGGTGTTTTGCCAATGATATTTGTGTCGGTTTACGAAAGAAAAGTAACTCAGATCTTTCCAATTTTGCTTTCAACATATTCATGTTTATGAACTTCTTGACTTGAGTAAAGCTCATAAATCTACTGATTCAATACCAATGCCAGTTGCTGAAGTAGCAGTGGAGATATTGATGCTACAGGGGGAAACTTTGAAGCAGCTCAAGATAGATAATTTGCCTCTGAACTTTTTTTTTAAAAAAAATATATGTATTGATGTTTGCTATTCGCTGTAATTTTGAACTCATTTTTGCTATTCCATTTTTATTTGTTTAAGCAAATAATCGTCCAATAAATGGTAGTATTGATATATAATTATTCCATTGGTTAATTATTATTAGGTACTCTACTGATGTTCTTTATTGTGTGTATTATTTTGCAAATAATAATTTTAAACTTTTTGAAATGGATTTTAAGCATCCTTTTATTTGAACAGTCATTCTCCATCTAAGGGGTTTCTTTCACATTTTTTCTTTAAAAAAAAAAAGATAAATCAGAATTAGTCTCATTGATTATCTTTGAGAATGACCAGTTCGGTCCTACGAAAATTTCCCACCGGCCACCAGGGTAAATCGGGAAGTGCACGCAACGGCTAACTCAGACGCCCAGCATCTTTTGATTACGCTTTCCATTTAGAGGAAAATTTTTACAAATACGTCGTAGCTGGGGATCGAATCGCAGGTGTCTCGGTGACAATTATTTTTATTATCATCACAAGAACATTATTTTTTTAAAAAATATAAAAGAGTATTTTAATAAAACTTACTATAATTAAAATAACTTTGACTAGAACTACTTAATATATATTAAAATTATTTCAATAATATTTAAGGATCAATATTAAAAATTTTAATTATAATTCTTTAATAATTTTAAATATATTATAATAGTTTTAGTTAAAAATTTTCATAATATGAGATATGGAATGTGCTTTTGATTTTTTTTAAAAAATAATAATAATAATATCTTTTATCAAATTTGCCGCCGTCACACCCTTCGCAAATCTCGTCATCCAAAATAAGAAAATATAAATGTGCTGTCAGTCAAGCAGGGATGGTTCGGTTAGAATCGGTAAAGACTAAATATTAAAAAATTGAATAAATATTTTAAAAAAATATATAACAAATCAATTATTTAAATGGATTAGAATTAGTCGTCAATTTGGATTAGACCCGCCAGATTGGCCTGTCCCGTCAAGTAATTTAAACGGATTGGGTTGAAATTTTATCAACCCATTTTAAGATGGGTTGACCTGCGTAGGCCCGCGACCTGCGTGGGTTAGCCCGCGACGGACTTGGATTGGCCCGTGGGTTGAGAAAACTTATTTATTTATTTTAAATTTTAAAATTAAAATAGAAATTTTAATAAATTAGTGGGTTTAATCCATTTAAATTACAATTTAAGTTTAAAATTTATAATTCAAACTTAAAATTTTTAATTTAATCAATTTAAATTATGATTAAATTTTAATATTTTTAATATTTTTTTATTTTTTAACAAGTCCGCGGATTGATCCACCTAACCCGCGGCTCATCTTGAGTTGGGTTGGATTGGAGATTTCACAATCTGCTCAATTGGTGGGTCGGCTCGTTCTGTCCCATCAAATGATGAGTCGCTATGGATTGACCCATCCCGCCGTGGATTGGTCCAGTTTGACGGCTTTAATTAGAATAGATGCTTTTATTTGAAGTTATAGAGATGTATTAAAATATTTTTAGAAAATTATTAATGTAGTTTATTCATCATTCTCTCTTCATTAAAATATATTTTTAATTTTTATAAAACTCAAACTGCATAGTACATTTTAATTTAATAGATATTTTTAAAAATCGTTTAAATATCCGTGACTCGTCCGTGTAAGATCACTTCCCCACCGCACGGTCCTTATCTCGGACACCTCACGTGATCCGTTCCTGTCCTCATCCGCAAGCGGTAAACTGCTTGCGCTATGTTTGGATGGAGCGGGAGGATGTTTGGTTAATCGAAGAAAGAATCCGGAAAAGAGAGAAAGAAAATAAAATAGTTATGTTTTTTTTCTAAAGGAGGAAAGGTTCAGTAGAGAAAAAGAGAAAAAATAAAAATTAAATATATAAAAATATAAAATTATATAGAGAAAAATAATATATAAAATTTTGCCAGTATTATATATAAAAATTAAGATATAGAAAATTTTAAAATAGACAATACATATTTTTTAAATAAGATTTACGACAAGATTAGCATCGAAGAGTGCAAGCGATTAAATATTGGAGTACGTTGAAGAGTAATGATATAAAGATAAGATATCTAAATAGATAAGTTAATTTAGAATTAATATTTTAAAATAAAAATAAAATTAAAATTAAAATATTTTTAAATCTCCTTCTTTACACCTTAAATCAAAATATAAAAAATTTTAAAGGTTCATAAAATTTATCCTTATTTCTTTCCCCTCCTTAAATCAAAATTTTGCTTCTCTTATTTATCCTCCCCTTCCTTCCCTATCTCCTCCCCAAATCAAAGCGTTAGTCTAGTCGATGATGAGATTCGCTATTTAGATGGGGTGAGATTAAGAAAGAGAAAGAAAAGGTAAGGAAAAAAAAAAGGGAGAAGTAAAATATTTATGTTCCTCTTATTTAAAAAAAGATGAAAGGTTTATTAACTATTATATCATTTAAAAGAAAGAGAATAAAGATTTAGTCAAAATTATAAAAATATTTTTACTTTTAAAAAAAATTGAATGTATATAGAAGATAAATAAAAAATTATAAAATTTTATTAATATTATAAATAAAAATTAAAATATAAAAGATCTTGATAATATATATTTTTTAAATAAAATTAAAATAAAATATTTTTAATTTATTTTTCTCTTTCTTTACCTTCAAATTGAAGTATAAAAAATTCTTACTGCTCGTGAGTGTGAGTATGTAAGAATAAAATTTACTTTTCTCTCACTTTCGCCTCTTAATTTACCCTTTCCTTGACCTCCTCCCTAACAAAGATATAAAAGCCCTGGTTGAGCATTTGAGACCAACCATTCATCTTTCTCGACAGAATGGCGACGAGCACCGGCGCCGGCGATTACGCATCGTCGGAGATGGCGAAGGAAGCCCGCCTGGCGATGATGGATTTGGCCAACATGATCTCCGTTCCAATGGCGCTCAACGCCGTCGTCCGCCTCAACGTCCCCGACGCTGTCTGGCAGTCGGGCCTCAACACCCCCCTCAGCGCGGCCGAGATCCTTGCCCTCCTCCGCCCACCGCCTCCCCCTTCCTCCGACCCTGATATCCTCCAGCGCCTCCTCCGCCTCCTCGCTAGCTACGGCGTCTTCGCCGAGACCCGCTGTGCCGCCTCCGGAGCCCGCCGCTACGCCCTCACCGCTGTCGGCCGAACCCTCGTGCCATCCTCCTCCGGCGCGGAGTCCTACGCCGCCTACGTTCTCCAGCACCACCAGGACGCGCTGGTCCGCGCGTGGCCGCTGATCCACGAGGCAGTGCTCGATCCCACCGGGCCGGAGCCCTTTGCCCGTGCCAATAACGGCGTGCCGGCCTACGCGTACTACGGAGGCGATCCGGAGGCTAACGCCCTGATGCAGCGTGCCATGCAGGGCGTGTCAGAGCCGTTTATGGAGACGCTCCTTGATGGGTACGGCGCCGCCGGTTTCGGCGGCGATGTCCAGACCCTAGTTGATGTTGGTGGGAGCTCCGGCTCCTGCCTCTACATGATTATGCAGAGGTTCCCTAACATCAAGCAAGGCATCAACTTCGATCTGCCGGAGGTTGTCAACGCGGCGCCGCCGCTCCCTGGTGAGTCTTCTTTCCTTTGCTTCCTTGCTCATCGACGTCATCCCGATTTAAACCTGCTTTTCTGCGACCCAATTCGGGATCAAGGTTTAACATTGGCCTGATAAATCAAAATCCTAAAAATCTTGTAATGGTTCAGGAGTGAAGCATGTCGGTGGCAATATGTTCCAATCCGTTCCAGCCGGAGATGTCATCTTCATGAAAGTAATTAACACCTTCAAAATCTGCAATTAACATTTGTTCGTCATAATTTAAGATATTTTCTTTTCATTTCGAGGAGAAAAATCAAATCTTTTTTAATTCCGCAGTGGGTGCTAACTACATGGACGGATGAGGAGTGCACTTCGATACTGAGGAACTGCTACGAGGCGTTGCCGGAAGGCGGCGGCGGGAAGGTGATCGCCTGCGAGCCGGTGCTGCCTGAGGAGACGGACGACAGCCGGAGGACGAGGGCGCTGCTAGAGGGCGACATATTCGTGATGACCATCTACAGGACGCAAGGAAGAGAACGCACCGAGGAGGAGTTCCGCCGCCTAGGCGTGGCCGCCGGATTCTCCAGCTGCAGTGCCATGTATCTGGATCCCTTCTACACCATCCTCGAGTACACCAAGTGAGGTCATAAATCTAGACTAATTTCATCTCTTTTGGAATTAATGAGCAACTCTTCCTTGCGATACTTGTTCCTGTTACTGGATACCAATTCTTTGGGCCAGTGAACATTGAGTGATGCCATAGTGAAATAATAACTAGCTCTTGATGGGTGAATAAATAGAGTAGCTCTTTATTTTTCACATTGTCATATTGAAGAGCATCTTCCATTTCATCCTTCCTAATTAATAGTTCATTAAAAACAATTTTGCTGCGATGTCTTCTTCATGAAAATATTTATGATGAATCAAATTGATTAGGAAGTGTAAACTCTAGCAGCAAATGTGGTTTGAGTCTCAATTAAACAATACAAGTAATGTACAAGTTTGTCAAGCTTGGCGAGGATACGTAGTTTTAGTACGTTAAATTGTCTTTTTTAAACTTTGTTTATTATTATGTTATAGTGGGATCATAATAAATTAAAATTAGTCTGATAACTGTATTAATAATGCTGGGACATAAATGGGCAGTCAGATTAGTCCAAAATGAGCTCCACTGATGATGAATGTGGGCTTATGTGAATAGCCCAAGGTGACAGTAATTCAGTCAGAGTGCCTTGTAAGCTTGTGGAGTTTAGCCAAGGTAGGATACACTTCAATTGGGCTTGAGGTGGCCTTTAGGTGGTGAATTTGGTTCGCTTGAGGCGGAATTGGTTCGTCCAAAGTGGAAGCTGATGCTGAGCTGAAGATGACCTTGCTCGAGGTGGAGTGTGGCTCGCACTAGCTGCTTGACTAACAAGAAGGGGAGACTTGAGGGATCAAGATTCCTTAATCTGTCTCACTCTTTTAGAAGCCAGTGCACTACTTGACTATAAGAAAGTTGATACCTTATCGACTACTGTGGTCATCTGAAAAGCTGCCAAAGATGCTTATGTATTTTGTACTGCCAATTTAGAGGCTATAATAATGTATTGTTTAGTATCTTTTACCAAGTGTTGGTGTTTGGTTGGAGCCATCCTGTGGATCACTATGCATTGACACTGTACTTCTGTAGTTATGGTTGGTAATAGGTAAGGGACAGCATTTGGGTCTCTTACCCATGTTATTCTACATAAACGTTTGCTGTTAGAATCTCAAATTCTTCCTCCATGTACTTGTTGGGCATGGTATGCATGACAAAGAACCACAAAGAAACAATTGCAGTGTGTTCTTGAACTGGTTTCACTGTGTATTCTTCTTTGTGTCTCCTGTTTCCATAGTAATCTTTATATGTCTTAAGGGATTAGATTAAAGTAACTTGCAGGATTTGTATTGTACATTGTAAACCTCACCTATAAGCACTTTTTAACTTCTGACAGTGCTTGATAGCCCTTCTAACATAGAATGGTTTGAAGACCCATAGGAATCCCTGTTTCAACATTTCATGAAAAAAAAAGACCTTGATAACATAGGTTGAGGTCAGGCTCTACAGATTAGGTTATCATGGATTGATTGGCTTCTTCACGCACTAGATTTTGGTCGAGGAACTTTCCTTCCTCGTGATCTGCCAATCGATATTAGGTTAGACGATAGCAGCAACAACTTAATAATGTCTCAGCTCATTGCTTTGGATCACATGGACCTTATCTTGTTACAGAACTCATAATATAGATACTGTAGCATACCCAAACCACTAAGCTCTCAGTCGGGAGTAATAAAATCCTTGATAGGGAGAAACAGAATTATGCCAACTTAGTTTTGGTGGAAGCCATTTCTCAAAGTTTTTCTTTCTTCTTTCTTTCTGCACATGGCCTCAAAAGCCAAAACAAGGAAGGGGCAGATTTCAGAGTTGGCACAGTAGTGCAACTCCAGCCTGCCAAGAAAACCTAATAGTTGCCCATGCCATGTTCCATCATTGGTCTTCCACTCACTACTCACAACCTGTGAATCTTCTTATCTAATGGGTTCAGTATCTGAATTAGTTTGTTCACAAGCACTAGATGCCTCCTCAAGTCAAGCCAACCATGAGGTGTGAACTAACTTTCACACTGAGTTGAGAGGGGCAAAGATTCCAATCTGAAAATGATTTGCAGAGGACTGTTTCTCGTATAAGCAAGCACTAAAGGACCAAGATATTCATTTTCATGTGAAACTAAGGCTCCAGCAGAGTCACTTAAACATGATGTTCATAAAATTGATGGTGTGTTTGGTTCAAAGAATGACTACTCTGTTGATTTTTTTATGGAATGAGTGTTCTTATAGATATGAATTAATGGTACTTGGTTCACATGAATAACTACTTTATTTTCATGAATTTTTGTAGAATAATTGTTTCATATTTGCTTATAAAATTAAATTGTTGTTTGAATCATACATGGAAAGTATTAAGTGTTCCTAAGTAATGAAATAAAAAGATAGATTAGTGATGAGTAGTGCTTGATTTAGTTCATTAAGTGGAATAAGTATGGAATGACTATTCCTATATTTAATTTATAGATTTGTAAATAATAATAATCAAAGTCTTTTGCCAATGGAGTCGGTTATATGAATCTTTCTACATCATTAAATTCTATCCTCTATTATATCATCATCTATATTTAAATAAATTTTATTTTTATTTCTTATTTTTTTAGTCTTCCTCATTTATCATAATTTTATATACTGATCGTCTCATCTATTAGGTGAAGTGGGATGAATTAGGCAGGTTGAATAGTCCGGTTACCTATCAGTTTAATTTAGTTTTCTTTTGCTTGAAAATTTTATCTAGAGGAGCAAATAACTAACGCAGTGCTGGAAGACAAGACTACTTTTAGATGAATTTAATATTTTGTTTTCAAATATTTTTAATAGTTTAATCATTACCTAACCTCTCGATGCTGACAAAGGCAGTTGCATCAGTGAATTACATAATGGAGATAAGGTTTCAAAGAGAATCAGATGCTTTAAGAGTAGGTAAGTGGCAGCAACAGCAAGACATAGCAATATTATTCAATTTACACACTTAAAGACAAACAAGGTGCTGAACACACTTAGAGACAAGAGAAACATGACAGAAGTTACAACACATCAGCTTTTTCTTTTTTGCTCTATTATTTTTTTCAGAAAAAGCTCAGTCCCTGCTCTTGAATGGAATTGCCCTGATCACTATCTGGTGGTATACGGCAGCAAGAGCAGCTCCAATGAATGGTCCAACCCAGAAGATCCACTGCCAACACACAAAACATTAGTAAGTGATCATCACTTAGTCCCAGAAGTAAGATCAGAACAGAATAGAAAAACAGGTGTTTTACATGGTCATCCCAAGCATGGTCCCTGTTGTAGATAATTGCAGCACCAAGGCTCCTTGCAGGGTTGATGCCAGTCCCAGTGATGGGGATGGTAGCCAAGTGAACTAGGAAGACTGCAAAACCGATAGGCAAGGGTGCAAGGATCTGCAGGAGTTTCACAGTTTTAATTCATTATTGTGAAAAAAAAATATGGCATAAGTTTTGTTCTAATTCACATGTTCAAGGATTTTGACAGGGAGTACTTACAGGGACATGGGAGTCCCTAGCACTCCTCTTGGCGTCAGTGGCAGAGAAGACAGTGTAGACGAGGATGAAGGTGCCCACGATCTCTGCACCGAGGCCATCACCCTTGGTGTAGCCAGGAGCCACAACATTAGCTCCTCCTCCATTGTTCTCGTACACCCCCTTCTGGAACCCCTTCACGACCCCTGCACCGCAGATGGCGCCGAGGCACTGCATCACGATGTAGAACAAGGCCCTGGTCAGGGACAACTTCCTTGCCAAGAACAGCCCAAAGGTCACTGCCGGGTTGATATGGCCACCTAGCAAAATTCAAATTTGTATCTTGAGGTATGTACTCAAATGCTCTCTCTCTCTCAAACTCGTTGAATTTGAAACTGATTAGTTTAAAACTTGTTTGTTCTTCACCTGAGATGCCAGCAGTGCAGTAGACCAAGGCAAAGATCATGCCGCCGAAGGCCCAGGCAATGCCCTGGATGCCCACAGTCGAGCACCTGGAGTCGGCCTTGACGACCCCCATGACGGTGAGGATGCTGATGTAGAGGAAGAGGAAGGTGGCCACGAACTCCGCGATCCCAGCCCTGTAGAAGGACCATGAGCTGAGCTCACCTGGCTCAAAAAGGGGAGCTGCTGGTGGCTCCGTGTAGTCCTTGTCCCCCTGCGCTGCAGTCCCGATTGGCTGCCTCTCCGAGAACTTGTTGGCTCCGAGTCTCACATCCTCCTCCTTCCCCTCCATCTCTTCTTCACCCAGCCAACGACACTGACTCCCTCAATCAAAGCTCGCAAGGTAAAGGCAAGCTGCTGTCTTGTGCCATGGTAAACTGCTGCCTTTATAGACTCATACAGTAGCAAAATGAATAAATAAATAAACATGTTTTGGGTGTATGTGCTGTCAGTAACATTATCCTCTCGATGCATGATTAATGTCATGATGCAAGATTAGCCTTTAATTAAATTACAAATGATGCTGGTTTTGTGGGTGGTCAACAGTGGGTTCTGGAAAGATGTAACTAAAAGCTAGAATTCTCTTTCACAAGCACTATAAACTTGATCTGATTGATGTTCTCACAGGAATTCACTCTTCTGTCAGGTACTTTTTTTTTTTCTAGGGGAAGAAAAAGAGGAAACTCTGGATGAATTCTCCTGTGCTACCATGCATTTACATACTGTCAAAAGCAAAGTTTAGTCTTCTTGACAATGATATGATATTGATGGACCATTGGCCACTTGTGTTCTTCATGATTTGAGAGGTCGGTTATAAAAAATTGGGCTCCGAACTCAACAGCTCTTAGCCGACCTCGCCAACCGTGATGTCATTTACGTGGATGGTTTCTTTATTTTTCTGGGTGTGTGCATCATTGAGAGGTGAAGATGAGGAGAGTTGAATAGTTTAAGGGCGGCCATGGCCGCTCCTCTGTTCCTGGCCACAAGAACTCCTTTGTGCATTGACAAAGAATGCCGCTTGCTGCTTCATATGACGAAAGCATTGTTGCAAATTTCCACCAACAGGACGCTGTCTATTCTGCATATTCTACTAAGATTATCACATGATTTTTAAAAAAATATCATATAATTTTGAGTAAGATTATCACATGATTAATTTTAATTATAAAAGTAAAAAAATATTTTATTTTGTATCTTTATTATTTAAAAACTATATTACTTTACTCTTTAATATTTTTTAATATTTAAAAAAAGAAATACAAAGAGAGTTCTTTTAATTTTTGCCCTCAAGAAATTTATTAGTCTTTCTACCCAAAAAAATCTCTATTATTTTTTATTTTTAAGTTTGCATGAATTTATTGGTTGAAAAGTGATTGTTAACATAACACCTAGAAAATCACATCTTAATCATTTAGCAAAAATAACTTCTTATTATATAATCATTCAACTAAAGAGTACTGAAAATATTAAAAAAATAACCATACACATCGAGTTAAATGATAGTTTACAAAATAAAAGAATGAGTATATAGTTCAATGGCATTTATAGATGTATTCTGGTGAAAGATTTGTTCATGTTCCATGCATCAAATTTTATGGATATCAATACCACAAACATATATATCTTTACTCTTTGTCAATTTCATTTACATAATTTTCTTTTTATCATTTGTTGTGAAAAAAGAACAAGATTTATTTTTATGATTTATGCACTCTATATCTATCTATTTATTTATGTTTAGATAACATTCGTGCTTCTCCTTCCCATAATTAATTTTTATGACTATCTATATAAAAAAATTCATGAAGGTGGGGATTTATATCCATTAACTACATATGTATTACGATAAATTAATAGTTAAAACGATCATAAACCCATAGTCTTCTTAAAATAACCAACTTGTGTGTAGTTATTTGCTCATGTTAGTTCAAACCAAGTGGATTTGAAGCATCTTCGAAATGGGAATAAACTATTTCTACGAAGCTGATAAGACAAACATATAGTATCACAATTCCCTTAAATTTTAATCCAAAGTTCTTCCCTGATTTCTGATAATAATAGTTTCATGACAGAGTCTAGCAGCAACCTCAATGCAGAGAACTGGAGCTCCACCTTGTTCTCCATTTTTATCACCTGAGACAATATATAGAACCATATGGGAAACCTTTGTTTATGTTTGACGTTATCATCTTGTTCTTTGTTAGCATTGATAATGGTTTCCCATGTTCGACACATAGCATAAGGACCCAACCATGACCCAGCAGCTAAACCATAAGCTTTCTCATCTTCAAGAAGATTGTGTATTGAAAAGAAACATGAGCTAGAATCGCCAAAAAGATGCAGAATTTCAATATATTGAAGATCATATGGCTGCAAATCAACATTATAACATTGTAAACATTTAGCCAGAAAATTCTGAAAGGTTCAACACTAGGTTTGGAAATACATAGTTACTTTTATTGTTCAAAGGATTTAGAAAGATGGACTAGTAATGTAATTTTTGTCACCTTCTGCAAGGGTTTTCTCCAAGATCTCCTCATGTGATGAAGAATTAGTGTCTGTTGGCAATTTTACTAACAAGGTAAGCACACATCGCTACTAGCTTCATCTAAACAAGTAAATACCTACATTTAAGGTATTCAGTAGGATAACGTCCTGAGCAATAAGCATCTGACTACTTCTAATCATGCATCCCCAGTTGACATCCAAACTCTTGAAGAAAAATCTTCTAAAAAAGCAGCAAAGCTATTGCCAGGATCTGAATTAGATGCTGACTCTGCAAGTGAGAGTTTATAGCACTTGCCAAGAAACCATATTTCACTGGTTGAGCTCAAAGTGTCAGCCCTGTCAGTGCCGGCTTTAGGCATAGGCCTTGCCTAGGGCCCCCAATAAATTGGGGCCCATTTTTTTAAAATATTAATCATTTTATATATATATATTTTTTGAGATAATAAGAAAATTTTAAAATATCTTTATTAGATTTTGAAAAGATTCGGCATGATCATTAGATTTTGTAGAGATTTGGCATGTTCATTAGATTTCCTAAAGATTTTGACATGATTCCAATATATTTAATATTTTTCAATTCTTAAAACTTTAATTTTACTAGTTCCTTTATATTCCTCTCCTTCCTTCCTTATTAACCTAATAATCTATTTTGCTAAACTTCAAATATTTTACTTATTTGATAGTTTATTTTCTCTCCTTAAGATATTTTTGAATTTCATAAGGGGTGTAAAGAGAGGAACGATCAGAATTATGATTTTTTGTTACATATTTTTTTATGATCTTAAAACCTAAAGGTATTGTATTCCTTATTTCCCTATCAAAATTTTTTTTTATGCTTCTGTTAATTTCTTATTTTCTTATCAATTATTCATGTTATAAACTTGTAAACTTATAATCTTATTCGCAGTTAATGCTGTTAGCAAATTTTTACAATATAAAGATATGAATATTACTATTGTATTAGATCAATTAAAAAGTTTTATTTCTTTTTTGAATGAGTAAGAAAATGGATTCATATCTACTATGATTTCTGCTAAAGAAATTGCAAATGAAATGAATATAGAAATTTAATTAATAATTTTACATCTCAAAAAGCTAAAAAATTTAATTTTATATAAAAAATTTATTTTTAAAATTAATATTTTAATTTATTTTTAAAAAATTTTAAACCCACCATTATTAATCTAAAAGATGAATTTTTTTTTTAAAAAAAATTATTATTATTTTTAAAAAAAATTCGTCTAGGGCCTTTCGGAGGCTTGAGCCGCCCCTGAGCCCTGTTTGACCCTAGTATGTGATCTTGGAACCGGCCGCTACCCATAAGTTTCTTCAAAGCTGTTGTCCATCCATAACTTCATTTGCTAGGTTTGTCTTCATCCGGAAATAAGCTGGAGTGTCTTTCAAAGATTGAGAACGTTGGCGTGAAGAAACTTGCCAAGAAAGAAGCCTTCAACGACTTCCTGTGAAGAGGTTTATGTTCTGAATTATCAGCTGTAGATTCTCTATCTACAAATTCATCTGAATCTGAATTAAAAAAATTTGAATCCACAGTTATCTCAGGCAATTCCTTCATTACCTAGAGAATCATACAAAACATTTCATATTACCGAACGAATAGCATGAATAGGAGTACATCAAAATGCTAGGTAAAAGTAAACAGAAGAAAAACCAAGCTCCATTCTGAAATTTCACCAATCACATCAGAAGATTTAGGAGAGTGGCCATTAAAAGAAAGTCGATTCCAACAAAAATAGCAATTTTAATGTCTTTAGTTTAGGTAATAGTTCCAGAGAATAAAACTGGACTGTTACATGCATGAAATCATGTAGAAAGGATACTAATGCCAACAGGAATAGATCAAATCCATGTGAACATCTAACAGAGACTACCAACTAGGCAACAATTGTGGGGACATTGAATCAATAATGATAACAGAAAGAAATGCAACCAGTGTTTTCCATGTGCCACTGGACCCAAAATAGCTCGTCAATGGGGAACAATGTTAGCATGCCTCTTTTTAATTGCTTTTGTTGCATAAGGGACAAGAGACACAAATTTACATAGTAAAGAAAAAGAGCAAGCCTACAAAAGCAGAAACATCTTTTTCCAAATGGTAAACATTTAGGATGTGCCTCACTACGAGGGAAGGAAATCAAAAAGAAAATAAGGAAACACTAGGAACATCTTTTTCCAATTTTTCTCTATATTTCTTCTATCCGATTTGGACGGAGAACCAACTCTCATGTGCAATGGAGCTCAAATATGAGCTTAAAATTCGTTAAAAAAAGTTCCTTTCAAATCTATTTTTTGATTTATATTTTTTTATGCTTTTGAAAAACACTTTAAAATTTTTATGTCTCCCTATCTCTTTCCTTTCCTCCAAGGAACCAATTGGAAAGAAAATATTTCCCTATATTTTTCCTATATGTTCTTTTCTCTACATTCTTTCTTTCCCTACCAGTTTCCTTCATCTGTAAAAATAAATAGGCCTTTAGTACAGGGTAAGTATATATATATATATATATATATATATATATATATATATATATATATTTATATTTATATACTCGAGCTCAGAACCCTGTTAATAACTTAATCAAACAAACGTGAACGATTTTTAAGAAGGGTTAGGCGAAGCAAAGGCAACTTCACCTTACATCCATTTTTTTCTTCTTGTCCTACTATATCGATCATCGTCTACAATAATTGGTCATGTATTGAATTCACAGTTAACAAGAACAAAGTAGGGGCATATAAACTTCCGAGACATAGCTGAGTTGGTTACGACGGAATAGACTTGCAGAAGAGGACAAAGGTTCGAATCTCGGCAAAGTCGAACAATATCTTTCTCCGTCGTGATCAACTGTAGTTTTTTGATTTACCTCCTCACAGATGGTCGTGGATCGACCGTGTGAGGGCGCTGGGGTGGCGGATTTCACCTTTTTACAGAAGAAAAAAATATGGACATACAAAAGTTGGAAAGTAAAAGTGGAAGCTAATGATCGTGTGTGAGCAACACATTTATTGTCAGTACAAAAGAAAAAAGTATAGGCATACAAAAGTTAAAAAGTAAAAAACGGAGGCTAATGACCGTGTGCAAGCAACACGTTTATTGTCATCGTCATTAAAGATGTCACTATTTAAGAGGTCATTAATTATGTGGTAATACATATCCTTAGGAAAGTTGACAAAACGGTCTAACTTATGGTGTGAGCATATCAAGTAGAATAAATGCCTTTTTTCCTTTATTTTAAATGGAATTAGAAAATAAAAAAAATATTTATTTATGTCTTTTCATGTATTTTATCTTAATTTTTATTTTTTTAAAAAAATCACTTCCTAAATAAATAAAGAATTTTATTTGATTGTTGTACAAATACTCTTTCTTAATCCATCAGATAGCCTATCGAAGTAGAAACAGATCTTAAATTCAATCCACCTCCTTAATTCTCTACATAAAAATTCATCTTAATTTTAATTTCTAGATTTAAAAAAATGAGGCATGCACAGGTTTAAAAAAAAATGAAATTTCCCCCTCAATGAGAAGGAAGACCTCTTTTCGGGTCAAATCTAAAGAAATAACTAAACGTCAAGTCAAGTGTGAAGCAAAGGGACTCTGTTCAAAGTCAAGTCGATAAATCAAAGTATTCAAAGAAACAAATAAGACCTTAATTAATGCGAAATTTCCAACAACCACAACCTATTCAACTTCACGCAAAACGCACTGGAAATTTCATTATTCAAGTTTATGTTTAAATATTTATGTTGCCCCAATAAATTTTGTTCGAATATTTTTATACAAATTTAAAAAGAGTATCTTTTGATTTTCGTCATTAAATTAAATGCAATAGATTCCACGTGAAATGTGCACAGTGGGGACACTAATTTGTTCATATACAAATAGTCCATGAATAACTTGAGAAGGTAATCTTTACACATTCCTTTTCTAGGAAAACCCTTCGCCCGTACTGGCAATTGACGTGGGGTCCGTTGTCAGTGCTCACAGGTAAAGTAGAGTCACGATCAATCGAGTACGTATACAAAAGTTTTTTTATTCGTAACGACCCTATTTTTTTCGGATAATTAAAAGCGTTCGTCGCTTGTAACTGTATGGTTTTTTCACTGTGGCTTCGTCGCGGTCTCGCCTCCGCCCTATAAAGGGAGGGCAGATCGGGCGTCCTCCTCAGCGATTCGGGTAGCGGTGGAGTGGGATTCGCCATTGGAGCTCTGCGTTAGAAGCTCCTTGCTTCATCCTTGCGCCGATTTCTTAGGTTTGTGCTCTCGGAACTTCTCTCGCACTTCTGGTTTTGTGTGTGTGTGTGTTTTTGTTTTTTGCTTTCGAGATCTGGGAAAGACCCGGCGATCCTGAAGAACGCCGTGGTTTTGATCCAATGCGTCCGTAAATCTGATTCATCTTGCTTTCTTTTTTCCTTAAGTCGACGCGCTTGGTTCTTGGAATTTTAAGGAAAAGGGAAGAGGAATTCTTCTTCGCTTTTCATTTTTCATTTTTCTTCTAAAGAGTTAATTTGTTCTCGCAAACATTATTGACTTGTGAATGAAGGATCATGTGCGCGTTGAATGGTAACTTCCGGGGAGGAAACTATTATTGTTGGAGGTAATTGATTGCATATGAACTGGGTTTATTAACTCATAGGATAGTGATAGATTATTCTTTTCTAGTTTGGTTAGGATTGAGTTTGTAAAAATTTCTGTTTCCATGTATTGCTCACTGTTCTATCAATAATTTAGTCTATCTTGTCGAGGGCTGTCGACATGGAGTTATTGAATCAGACAAAGACAATGGTCTGGCTTGATTAGTCTGTTTGTGTATTGTTCCTATCGTTTCGGATGATCATCGGATATTTGACCTCGGCGTAGATAGAGTCACCTAAAACCCATGAGTAACAGAAGCGGATAGCGCTCCTGTAGAACTTCAAAAAAAAAAAAAAATTATGAGAACGGAGACCAAGGGTATCTTAACTTGGCTCAGTCGCTTTGACGCTTAAGTGGATCTGTCGACCATAGATGGAGAAGGAATGCAAAAAGTGGAGGATGGCAATTGTGTGTGTATGCGTATTTGTGCTCGTGGGAAGTAGAACTTATATAAAACATCAGAGGAGATGTTCCATCGACGATAAGAAGAATATCTCATCGTCACGGTAGTTGAATGTTCTATCACCACGTTTAGCATGGTACACCATATTGTATTAATAGGGTAAATGAGCTATCATCAAATACTTTATTGTTCCATGTGTCCTTCCGATGACGGTCCAACAAGCTGAGTGATGGGGTGAAGGAAATAGTGATGATGAAGTAGGACTACCTGGGTGAGAGTGCAGACTTGGTTAGGCTGAACTAACTAAGGAGTCGACCGAGAGATCGACATCTGACTAGGAAATTAAGTAGTCAATCGAGCATTGAGTAGATCATGGAGTTGAGCGGGGGTTAGGTTACAGAGTCAATCTGACGCCAAGTCAATTAGGAGTCGGACTCAAAGGGCGAAGCTCGAGTGGGCGCCCAGTCAGGCATGATGTCGACCAATTAGGGAGTCGAGTGCGAGATTGATCGTGGACTTAAAGTCGGGCACTGAGTTTAGAGCTCAAAGCTCGGGGTCAGGTACAAAACTGAGCTAGTCGGTCATAAAGTCAGACATTATGTCCGATGTGTTACCTCCACCTGAACTAGGTTTTGACTTTCTTGATCAAGACATACCAACCTCTAACATGCACCGTGTCAAACTGAGCAGGAGGCAGTATATCAGACACAAACTAGACTTGACCCATACCTAAACCCCTGGGTTTATTTTCCTAAATAAAATAATAAAAAATTTTAAATATATTTTAAAAATAGAAAAATAAAAAAAGAAAACCCATAGAAATACAAAAAATTGTATATTTTAAACTATTTTCTATTATTTTTTGGTCGATATATAAAATGTATTATTTATATTTTAATTATAATTTTTTATTTTCTGAATATAATGTAGTTTTCTGGGCGTATCGATTCTTAACATGTTTTGCTTTTGTTTTCTGCAGGATCTTCAGTCACGAATACACCGGAAGGTTAAGTGCAGATGGCTTACAGCCTCGGTGTCTGCTCCTGTGCTCCGGCAATGGGCAAACCTCAAGAGAAAGAACCACCCTCAAATTCTAGCACATTTGGTGTCGCCGAACCAGCACGATCGTCGGACGCCTGCTTCGACTGCAATATCTGCTTCGACTGCGCGGTAGAGCCTGTCGTCACGCTCTGTGGCCATCTCTACTGTTGGCCTTGCGTCTACCAATGGATGCAATTCGAAAGCATCTCGCATAAGCAGTGCCCCGTGTGCAAGGCCCGTCTCTCCCAAGACACCCTTGTCCCGCTCTACGGCCGCGGACGACTCCAGCAGACTGCAGCCAAGGGAGATTCTGATGTACCACAACGTCCAACACCCCGCATGCCCTATGATCATGCTCCATTCTCTCATCCAATGCAGCATCAGCTGCAATTCCACCAAGACAACAGACATGTCTCAGGTTCCTTTGGGCTTGGCGGCTTCGTTAGCGTCGATCCCCCATTTGTTTCGGGCATCCACGGAGGAAGTTTGTACCATGAGCAATCTTACTATCTGACACTGAATGGGAGCAGCACCAGGCTTAGGCAGTTGATGCATTTGGAATGCTTCCTGCATCAGATATGGATCTTCCTCTTCTTGTGTGTTGTAGTATGTTTTCTGCTGTTCTAGTTGATTTCTAGAACACATTTTGTTTCTAAACAAGTACTATTTGGAGTGGTAGAAGATCATGTTGATATCAGTCAACATGTAGATTGTTAACCAATTTAAGGAGATTGGAGAGGGTTAATGTCTGTTTGTTTTTGCATGAAATGGCTTCTCTATGACACTTTTTTCTGAGAACTCGATCTCTTCTATTCCCCGCATCGCCGAGAACCCTCCACTTCCTCTTCCTCTGTTAGCTCTCGATCTCTTCTCCCACTCGGCTTCTACCTTCTCAGTTCGATTCTGGAGCAAGCTAGGGGTTCGTCTTTGGTGGGATGGCGAGGTGGGCGAAGAGTTGCTTGCAGTCGCTACTGAAGCTGGTGCAATCGCTGATTGGGTTGGCGGGGATGGGAAAGATCCTTTATTCACAAGGACGTCGACGACGGTTCCTCCTCCGGCGTTGATTCCTCGCCCCCGTGGTATGTCCAACTTAAACTTCTCCTGGTGTTCTCCCTTCATCGTTGTTGTTCTTTGTTTGGTTGCGATGTATGTTGATTTGGTAGGTGATCCTTGATGGTAAAGGAGAAGCAGTTGAGATTGTTTACTCGTATAGTTTCTACATAGAATCACACTGCAAATGCAGGTTTTCACTGTTCAGTTCATTCACGGTTAGGTGGATCGATCGTACAGGGCGCATTACTCAGACGAGGTGCAGTTCTTAGCAGACTCTTGGGACGTAAGGGATGAATGAGCGGAAGTGCACATGAAGGGGAAGAGTGTGAATAATCCATAAGCGTAACATGTTTTGATTTGATGAAGTATGTACTCACATAACAAGGTGTCTTTTGATCGAATTGTCTTGGCTTTTTCCTTGGAACTTCGAAATTGAATAGGCTCGGTGTGGACTAATTTGGGGATGAGTGACCACCATGAAAGCTCCTTGTTCCATGAGGTCAATAGTATAAGAAGCCGGAAACATTTTGCTATTACCAATTCATTATTTTCTTGTTCTCAATAATGTCGAATGGAAAATATAAACGTTTATTAATTTAGCATTAATTCGGTGTTTTGTTGGTCTAACCCATCAAATTTCCGGTTCGAGTTGCGACACCACTATATATTTTATTTTTACAATTTCTAGCTTCTTCTCCCTTTTTTCAAAACTTGTTTATAATAAATCCTTCAGCCGGATAAGCCACGACCCGCGGGCCAAATTTCCTTCCACCGTTCCAAGCACTCCGAGACTCACTTACATGGCGCTCGGTATCCACTCAGCTGGTTACTGCGGCGCCACCCACCGCCTCTCCGGTTCATCCAAGACCAGGTGGCGGATCGCGGCCGCTGCTACTCCAGACGGAGCAACGGAGGCTGAGATTAGGGTCTGCGTCAACCGGACCTGCGGGCGGCAGGGATCCCGGGAGATCCTTACCGTTCTCTCCTCCATATGCCCTCCAGGCGTATCTGTGGCCTCCTGCGGCTGTCTCGGTCGGTGCGGAGCCGGCCCCAACCTCGCCGTCCTCCCCGCGGGGGTCCTGATCGGCCACTGCGGCACCGCCGCCAAGGCCGCCCATGTCCTGTCGGAGATCTGCGGACCGGGGTTCGATCCGCAAAGGAACCTCGAGGCGCTTGCTCTCAGGAAGAAGGCGGAGGACGCGCTCGAGAAGGGGAACGCCGCCGAGGCCGAGTCGCTCCTCTCCCAGGTGAGAGAGTGAGAGAGAGAGAGAGAGATTCTATGTGAAGGTTCGATTAGGGTTTATAAGGGGTAGAAAATTTTGAGAATTTCGTTTTCTAACCAGCTTTTTTTAGCTTGCAGGCCATTGATTTTGAGCCTTCTGGTGGTTTGCATATCATATACAAAAGCAGGTTTGCGTATATTGAGATGGTTGATATTATAATTCATTTCTGCTCATCCATTTTGGTGCATTTCTTTACTTCTTTGTTGATCAGAATTTGGTGTACTCTTTACTTAGATCTTCAGCGAGATTAACAATGGGAGATAAAATTGGTGCTCTTGAAGATGCTAAAAGATCTTCTCTTTTAGCTCCTAATTTTGCACAGGTAAATTTGTTTCACGGTTGGCTTATTTCCCTACTGTTTCAAGCATCAATGTGCCAAAACAGACGAGCCTCAAATATAGTTCCTGAACAGATTTCTTTGATCTTGATCTTGTTTTCAACCAGAAATTTGATTAGATCTGCCTTACTATACTTGAAACGAGAGCAAGATCTAGGATATTGCACAAGTTCGAATGAAAAAAATTTATGAGCACTACTGAGAATTCAAGTTCATTAGCTAGCTCACTCAAATTTTTTCTAGGTTTGTCCTTCATTATAAGTTGTTGGTACTTATAATGAAACAAAGGGTTTGGTACAGTAGTAAAGAAAGTAGATATCAATGGTGTGCCTTTTGTTTTACTGCACCACACCCTTCAGCCAATTTTTTTTCATTATAATGTTTAATTCATTTTGACTTTCGATTAAAGGATTCCATATTAACTCATTTTATATATATATATATATATATATATATATTTAAAATCTCTACTTTTATAATTTGTTAGAAAATATCAGGTCGGCTACTTCCAATACCAATCCAACTTGGGTGATTTGTATATGTATTGGTCAATTTTGCCATCCATTGATTCCAACCAAAATACAGTCACTATTCTTGTTTTGATGGAAAATTTTGGTTTAACTAGTTGATTTGAGTTGGTAACATGGTATGTTTAAATTTCATTGAAACCATAACCATCTAGTTAAATTACACAGCTTAATTAATTCTGCCTAGAAAAATGCATCCTTAAGATTTGTTGTGTCTATTGTTTATAAGGAGTGAAAACTTGCTAATTCTGAAGTTTCTAAGATAAGAAAGCAATCGAGTTTCTAGAGTTTGGTTTTCAACAGCATTTTGAACTTCTATGACATGATTGCAAGGTAGAGAAGCAACTGATGAGGAGTGTCATTGTATGGCTTTAGTGCGATATGCATCGTCCCTGATGCGCTTAGCTAGTATTCTTTGTTTATCTAATGTTATTGTGCAATTTTTATCGCCAAAGTTCATTCACTGACAAGACATCAATGTTGTGCACTTACGTTGGCTCGTAGGCATACATATGCGAAGGTGATGTACTATTGGCAATGGAAGAATGGGATGGTGCAGAGAAGGCATATTCAGTCGCTTTGCAGCTTGATCCTTCGCTTCGCCGCTCCAAATCTTTCAAGGTTCATCTCCTTCCTCTCCAAATGCAATGGTTCAATCATAAAACTTGACATTGCTTAAACATTTCTCCATTTTTGCACAATATCCATTATGCAGGCTCGGGTCGCAAAACTCCAGGAGAAACTTGTAGCTTTAGATGCTTCATCTTGATTTCAGCTATAGAGCATACCTCGACCACATTTGGTGAGAGGGAGGATAGTGTCCTTGTACATCGTCTAGGGGGTTTAGGTTGCTTGTGAGAAACTCGATTCTTATTTACAATCTACTTGATTTTTATGTGAAAAAACATATGTAAATCAAAGGACATTGTATGCGTTATAAGTTGTATTTGCAAATAGGCACGTATCAATTACTTGATAGTCTAGATAGAAGTTTGAATATGCCTTAAATCAAGTTTTGTTGCATCATAATGCTCACGGCTTCTTTGGAACTCCATCTTGAGACGCCACTCGCGGCTGGCTGGCCATGGCACAGCCTTCGCTCAGTTCAAGCGAATGCTCCGAGAAGGCGTGGTTCCCGACGAGCACACCTATCCTCTCCTCCTCAAAGTAGTCTCCGATCATGGCGGCATCGACCTGGGTCAAATCCACGCCCAGATCTGGAAGTTTGGGTACACCTCCGACTCGTTCGTTCGGAATTCTCTGGTATCTGCGTACGCCAAGCGCGGCCGTTTACCCCTCGCCCGCAATCTGTTCGATGAAATGCCCACGAGAGACCCCGTCCCTTGGACTGCGTTGATGCGCGGTTGCATACAGGAGAGTCAACCGTCTAATGCTCTGGAACTCTTTCACAAGATGAGATGTTTGGGCGTTGAGATCGATGAGGTGGTTATCGTCAGTGTGCTCAAGTGCTGCGGACTGCTAGGGGACGTCTGGCTTGGCATGTGCGTGCATGGTTTCTACATCGCGTGTGGGAGAGTGAAGTGGGATGTGTTCATTGGAAGTGCTCTTGTGGATATGTATGCTACGTGCGGGCGTTGCGATGATGCAAGACGTCTGTTTGATGAAATGCCTTACCGAAATGTGGTCACTTGGAGCACCATGGTTGCTGGATACGTTCAGTGCAATAGACCGGCAGAAGCTCTACGCTTGTTCCGTGATATGCTCGTCGAAGGTGAAACACCAAACGAAGTTACCGTCGTCAGTGCTTTGACGTCCTGCGCGCAAATGGGGGCTCTGGTTCAAGGGAGGTGGATCCATGGATACCTGAAGAGAAGCAAGCTAGAAACAAACTCATTCGTCGGGACGGCACTAATAGATATGTACTCGAAATGTGGATGCATAGACGAAGCTGTTGCGGTATTTAACTGCTTGCCGCACAAGGATGTATACCCATGGACTGCCTTGATCAATGGTTTGGCAATTCATGGATGTGCCATGGAATGCTTGGATCTCTTCTCTCGGATGATAAAGAATGGAGTGCAACCCAACGAGGTTACTTTCATAGGTGTTCTTGCTGCCTGTTCTCATCGGGGACTTGTAGATCAAGGCACATACCATTTCAACTCTATGCTAACAGATTACGGTGTGGAACCTAGGATGGAGCACTACGGCTGTATGGTCGACCTCTTTGGGCGCGCAGGGCTGTTCGAGGAAGCATTGAATTTGATTCGAAGGATGCCTCTTGAGCCGAGTGGTGCAGTGTGGGGAGCTCTGCTGAATGCCTGCATCATCCACAGAAACTACAAGTTGGGTGAAAGAGTAGGACAGCATCTGGTTAAATTGGAGCCGGATCACAGTGGCAGATATGCTCTCTTGGCTAACCTCTACTCTCTTTCTCAGAAGCGGGGTAGTGATGCTAATCTAAGGAAAGCCATGAAGGGGGGAGAAGGTTGGAGAAGATCAGAGGGTCCAGTTGGATCGAAGTCGATAGCGCCTTTCATGAATTCATTGCCACGGACGTGGCACATCCAGAGTCCAAGGAGATATATCGAACTTTGGACGAGATAAGCACTGTGATGAAGCTCGAAAACTAAGTTGCTGATAGTTGTTTGCTTCTAGATGAGCTGCATTTGTGATATCCAATTCAATTGCTCAAGAGGAGGAAGATGAAGTCTAAAAGGAGCAACGACATGTTAACTTTATGATTTCACGATAAGTTTTGTTATTTTATTGTTTTTTTTCCTTTTTTAGCATTTAAAATTGTTCATTTACTGCTTATATTTAGTCTTCTCACACAGCGGTAGGACAATGAAGGATACACGGAATATTCCTTTTATGGCTCAGGAATCTTCACGTCCGGATTCCTCATCGGCTTCAGCCACATGTCGGCCATTATCCTCGACGACAAGCTCCACACTGCCTCCTTCCCCGCCGCCGTCGCTGCCTTCTTCTTCCCCGCCTTCCCCAGCCCGTACGCCACCAGCCACTGCCTCGCGGTCAGCCTCTGCCTCTCCCCGTCCCACCCGCTCCGCCGCGCTCCTCCACCCGTCCTCACCCGTATCCCTCCCAAGTGCAAACTCCCGACCTTATATTTTGCCTCCTCCTCCTCTTCCCCTCCTCCTACTGCCAACTTTGAGGCCTGGATCACCACGATAGCCGGAGCTCCCACTGTCTCGTACCGCCGCAGCGGATCCCTCAGCTGCACCACCACCAGCATCGTCACCGACTTCGCTCCGGCGAGAGCCGATTCCCACCCTTCCGGCGGAATCGCCGAGTCCAACGGGTGTTTCTCCGCTTTGTTCGGGAGGACAGCGGAGACCTCGAAAGGGGCTTCCTCCTCCGCCATCCCCGCCTGGATTTTTAGGGCTTCCACAGTCATCGCCTCGATCTTCTGCAACGCGAAGGCCAGAATCTCCTCCGCAGCCACCGGCTCTTCCCTCGCATTCCAAATCCCCGTCAAGATCCTCTCTTTCCGGCCATCGCCCAGCGCTGCCGCCATCGTCTTCAGCAACGCCACGGTCTTGGCTGCGCTGGAGCTCGCCCCCTCCTTGCTCCTCCCGCTGATGATCGACGACGCCATGCCCTCGAACGCTATCTGCTCCGCCGTCTTCCCCATCAGCTCGTCCATCGACGTCAAAGACTGCAACTTTGCGCCGAGTTCCTCTACACCGATCGAAGCCAGCTTTTGAAACAGATCGAATCCACTGGTGAGATTCTGATCACCGAGGATGAACGGCTTGGAGATCTGCATTGCCAGCTTCGGGGTCTCCTTTCTTGCCACCGGCGCGTCGAACGGATTGGTGGCGGCCAAGTACCCGCCATCCCGCGTCTGCACCACGGAACCCAAACCTTTTCCGAGGTCGGAGACGTAGACGCCCTTATCGCCGGCGTCGTTGCCCTTTCCTAGCTCTGTTTCTGGTTGAGGAATTTTATCGAACAGATTGAATGCTTGCTCCTCCTCGTCCTCGAGCTCGAGCAATTGAAGGAATTCTCTCGTCACCGCGTCTTCCTCAGCGTCAAGTGGCTGGGACTCACCTTCTTGCTCTTCCTTCGAGGGGTTGATCTCGTCTTTGATCATCAATGACTCGAGAGCTTTGATCTGCTGAGCGATGGCGTCGAGCTCAGTGAGGCGGTTGAGGTGAGCGCTGTCGTGCACCACCTCTTTGACCACTTCGCTCGACGCCGCCGACGCTGCCTCCACGGACTGGGCTTCCTCCTCCTCTTCCTCTGTTTCATTCCGCTGCTCTTTCTCTCCCTGTATCTCTTTCTCTCCCTGTATCTCGATTCCTTTATCTACGACTTCAAAATCCGGGAGGTCGAGGTCGTCGGGATTTTGAGGCGCGGCCGGCGGCGGGGCCTGTGGCGTGGGGTCATCGAGGCTGAACTCTTCGATCTCGTTTGGATCGACGGCTGAAGACTCCGTCGTTGTCACAGGTCTTTCCGACTCCGTCCTAGTGATCTTTGGGCTCGAAACGCTGAAGGAGGACTTGGTCTTCTTGCGAGCGAAGGAGAAGGAAGACTCCTTGCCCTTGCTCCGGCCACCACCGCTCTCCGGTTGCTTGTATAGCCCGACGCCGCCGTCCTCCATAATCTGGAAGCTCAACTTGACGACGAGCTCGCCTCCCTTGGCCTTTCCGGCAAGAGGGAAGCTCGAGTTCCACTGCCGCACCCGCGCCCCTTCGAAGCTCTTCTCCATGGACTCCTTCACCATCTGGCTCAGGTCTACCGTGATCCGCCCGAAGTCGAGCTCGGGTGCGTCGATCGCCATCGCGGAGATTAAAAACGGCCGGGGCTCGAACTTGAGCGGCCTCCCAGAGCAGTAGACGTGGCAGCGGACGAAGAGCGTCTCCTCGAAGTCGGCGGCACCCTGCAGCACCCGCGATGGCATCGTCTGCAACGCGCCCTCCTTGGTCTCCTTCTTGCGGACGGAGACCAAGAGGCGGAGGCCGTTCATGGACGCCGGCAGGCCCTGGATCGCCACGACCTCCACGGAGAAAAGGCAACTCAGTCGCTGCATTCCGATGTGGGACAGCGCGCGCATCGGCTTCCATCCCCATATCCCCTTCTTATCCGCAGCCTCCGTCGCCGCCGGCAGACTCTGCTGCTTCGCCGGCGGACGGCGGTCGTCCGCGTCCCCATGTTCTGCCTCGTTCTGCGACTTGGGGCGAGAGCGCCAGGGGGACATGGACATGCGGCGGGACCGGGGCCGAGGCTCGGAGGGTGCGGGGGCCGTGCCCGCATCTCCGGAGCTGGCAGCACCGCCGCGGGGAAGAACGAGTGAGGCGGTGCGGCGGGCGGTGTGGGACTGGTACATGGTGTGGGTGAGCGCGTCGAGCTCGTGGAGGAGCTGCGCGTTGGAATCTTTGCCGCCGGCGGCCATCGGAGAAGCAATCAAATTCTGGTGGAGCTGCTGCTGCTGCGATAAGCTAACAAGAGGGAAGAGAGATTTTATGGCTAGCAGGCGCCATTGATCTTGAGGCTAAGGTTTTGGACGCTTGCTCAGCAACGAATGGAGGAGAGTCGAGAAGAGCTTGCGTTCGAAATGGGCCGACGAAGTCCTCGGACTGAGACAGGGTTTCCTTGCCAAGAAGGAAGAGTGGCCGTTAATAACTTACGATTCAGAGATTGAAAACGTGGAGGCAGATAACTGAGGGGTCCATGTCCATCTAATGGGTAGCGGTATCATTGAGAAACAAGATACCAGAAGAAGATACACGCACAAACAATATCATCTATTTTATTGCGTAAAAGGTATTTTAAATATTAAATTACAAATGAGATAATGTTTTAATATTATCTCATTTGTTCTTTAAAATATTTTCTTTTTATTTTTAAAAACCTATATTTACTTGTGAAATAAAATTCATATTTCTAATTTCTGTTTTATTGATCGTGCTTAAGTTAAAAGAAATTTGATTTAAATTTTATGTTTATTTTAATAAGTTAAAATTTTTAATGCCATTGTTTTAAAGGTACAGAAATGTAGGTAAGAAAATATAATGTTTTCGATAATAAAAGCCAAAAATATTCATTAATAAGCAATAAAAATAACAAGAAAATAAAGCAAACCATCAGCCGGTCCCCGTTAAAAATAAAAATGGTAGGTGCGTCATAACACACACTTTCACAGATCAATGGAAAATAGTAAAGTAAAATCGAAATTCATTTGGGACCTGAATGGAAATATGCCGATCCGATCTCGAGGCGGGATCAGGTCAACCGGCACCATTCCAGAATCTTCCCGACGACGGCCTCCGGAAAAGCCATCGCCGCGGTGCACTCCGCCAGCACCGCCTCGTCCGTCCTGCTCCTGAGGATCGGCGGGAAGAAGAGCCAGAAGCCCGTCGCCGCTACGAACCCCAGCGTCAGCGGCGTCGCCACCGGCGCAGGCAGTCGCCACCCCAACCGCCGGGCCACCTCCTCCGCCACGACGCAGACGGCGTGAATCTCGAAGAACGCCGTCGCCTCCCCGGTGGGCGGTGCAAGGGTCATGTACCAGAACATGAACTCGTGCATCAGTCCGGAGACTAAGAAGGTCGCGAGGACGCCGGCAGGGCGGCCGCATCGGTTGCGGACGGGGAGATAGACCGACGGACGGAGGATGGCGGAGACCATGATGTTCCAGCGGCGGCCCCAGAAGTCGGTGAGGGAGGTGGAGAGGTAAGGCGCGTCGAACTGCGGCTCCAGCTGGAGGGCCTGCGGGAGGAGGAGCGACGCGACGACGGCGGCCGCGGCGAGAACCAGCTCTAGGGCGAGGTACATGTGGATCGAGTAAATGGCGAGGAGCAGGTAAGGATGGATCGTGTCTTTGAATCGGTAACAGGAGATGAGAACGGAGAGGAGGGCGGCCTTGGCGGCGGAGGGGAGGAAAAGGGAGGTAGTGGTCGGGTTTTTAGGTTTTTGTGGCGATTGTTGGTGGACCAGCTTGACCGGGAGGGTGGCGGAGGCGAGGAAGGTGAAGAAGGGGAGGTCGGCGGAGAGCGGACCGGAGCCGGCAGAGAGGAGGAAGAGCTTGAACAAGGCGAGCCAGGCGAGGAAGAAGGCGGAGATGCTGCGGAGGTGAACGGTGGAGAAGTGCATCGGGAGGAAAGAGAGGAGGCAGATAACAGGGAGGAGGAATAGGAACCGGAGCCAGCCGGGTTTTGTCAGGGAGGCGATGAAGCGGGCGCCGGCCATCGCCGCGATCACCCACAGAACCACCTTCCCCGCCGCCTTCAGCTCTTCCATCTCTACTCCGCTGACTTCTCTAAACGTAGCATGTCTCGTGTCGCAGGTTCATGGCATCTATGTCATTGAATTGGGCCCGAATTGAGCCCTATGGAGGTCGTGCTGAAGAACCCGGTCTAAACATAAGGCTTGGATTGGCCCGTTTCTTCTCGCTTCTTCCGGATCCCTCGTCCCTTCCTCTTCCTATGTTTGGCGAACGGCGGCAACCTCCTTCCCTCTTGACGACGCCTACGGGAGACAGCAGCGGGGAGCTTCTATGTTCTCTCGTGTTTCCATTGGCGGCATGGAACGAGCGATTCCATAACCCGATATCCGACGGAGGTAGGATCCTTTGTATCAGATTCTTCTTGTTCATTGGTTTTTGTTGTGCGGAAGTATTTCGATCGGATTGCCTTCATTGTGAGGCTTGTACTTGGTTTTGGATCCAGTCGATTGATTTTGGATGGGGCTGTGCACCGATTTGATGGATTAGCGTTCCATATTCTCGATCCAGTGTATTATTCTGCCTTGTTTCAGCAAAAAAAAAAAAAATTGTTTGATTTGGTTGTGCTTGTTACTCGACGTTTACTGTGTTCATGATTAGATGTATGATTTCATTTTGTTACTTTTGCTAGAACTGATACGTTTATGCATCATATAGAAGATAGTATATTGTCCTCTTAAACCAACATTTCATATGTATTGTAATGTAGGTCACTATGTAGGCATTAAATTTGGACAATTTGTGTACTCCTAGAAGAAATAGATGTTGCAGTTATACTCGCAATTATCCAACTATCGTGTTGCATAATAACCATTATATCAGATAATTGTGGATATATATCTCTCTTTGATTCAAGTGTCTAAGAACAAAACTTTGTAAAGTATGCTGTTATAAAACCTCGTGATATATTTTTTGCAAATACTAAACATTTTCTAGTTATGGTTTTCAACTTTTTATATATGAAATGAAGTATGCTCTTCATCACTGCTTGAATTTGACTGCTTTTATGGGTCCATTCGTTCATATATGGCAACAGTCGTGAATGGCCATTCACAGAATGTCAACTCTAAATATATGTGCATGATGAAGAGAATTACATTGTGTTTGCGCTCTTTGTTGAACTACAAATCACAAGTAATAACCGTAAGGGTTCAGTTGCATTGCACAAATTTGAGTTGAGAATGTTAACAATTGAAGTTCTTTTTTTGGTGACAGGATGACCATTCCCATTCCCACCTAACTGAACAGTTCAAACAACATACCATCCACAGAGTTTACAGCAGTCTTACTTCTGGTGTCCCTAACCCAAGTTCTGGAAGAATAGAGGTGCCAATAGCACGCGATTCTAATAATAGGATCCGAATGGTCGCTGTTTCTGGTTTAAATAACAGTAGGCACGCACGCTATGCTGCTAGTAGGTGATTGATGTTGCTCCCGGGGCATAGCTGAGTTGATTACGCAGCAGACTTGCAGAAGAAGGCAAGGGTTCGAATCCTGACGAAGTCAAGCAATACTCTCCTGCGTCGTGACCAACTGCAGTTTCTCGATTTATCTCTTCACAGATGGTCGTGGGACCAACCGTGTGGAACCGCTAAGGTGGCGGATTTCACCTTTACAGAATAGTAGGTGATTGATGTTCTTTTCGGTTATATTGAGAATGTTGTTTCCATTGTTTTTTTCTATATTATGAAATAAAAACGAAAGACCTCCCTTCTTTACCCTAACCAGAGATTGGATAAAGGGTAAGTTATGATCCTTTTGCATTCAATGTAGTGTTGATATCCAAAGTAGAAAAAAGTTAACTTTCTGATTGGTTGGTCAGTATATTCAACTAGATAAACATAGACTATTAAATAGATTGTTTTTTTTTTTTGAAATCTTTACAAGGGCATTGTTTGCCTAAAGAAAATTAGAAGCCTAGATGTTAGCCAAGGATGCACTTGGTTAAGACATTTTTAGCTCCATTTACAACTTTTTTTCTCGGTGGTAGGTCCTTTTCCACTCATGATAGTATAAGGGATTTGATTGGTTTGGTGAAGAAGATTGTAGTATTTCTGCAAAGTGTTTTCAACCTCTGGTTTGTTGCCTTCTGCATTGATGTTTTGTCTGAGTGTTCCAATTCAACATTTGTTTTGGAGTTTCCATTTTCTTCCAAACTAGTATTCAATTAAAATGGATTTGAATTAAATTGAATTAAATTTTTTTAAATTAATCAAATTGATTGAATTTTTAAATAAAAATCAAATAAATTAGATCGATAAAATATTGATTAATTTTATTTTTGATATAATTAATTAAAATAATTAATTTTTTAAATTTATTAATTATTTAAAATTTTAAAAATTATTTTTTTATTTTAATTAATTTGATTTATTCAATTTAATTGAATAAAAAATTTTAAAATTGAATTAATTAATCAAATTAATTGATTTTTTTAAAAATAATTCAATTAAAAATTTTAATTTAATTTATTTATTCAGTTTAATTAAATTTTCGCTCATTTGGATATTCGGCTTTTGCTCAGATGAGAAATTATTTGAAAATGCCGCCTTCAGCTATTCCATCTCTACTCTTCCTCTCGTATCGCAGGCTTCTTATGGCATCCATATCATTGAATCGGACCTGAATTGAGTCCGATCGAAAGCCGTGCTGAAGAACCCGGTCTAAACATAAGGCTTAGATCTGCTGAAGAACCCGGTCTAACAGGCTTAGACCGGCCCATTTCTTCTCGCTTCTTCCCGATCCTCCAATGTTGGGCGACCGGCGGCAACCTCCTTCCCTCTTGACGACGCTTACCGGAGACAGCAGCGGGGAGGTGAAGTGGCAGTGAGATATATTACCAATTTCTTCTATCTCTTCTTTGTTCTCTCGTGTTTCCATCAGCGCCATGGAGCGATCGATTCCATAACCCGATCTCTAACGGAGGTAGGATCCTTTGTATCAGATTCTTCTTGTTCATTGGTTTTTGTTCTGCGGAAGTATTTCGATCGGATTGCCTTCATTGTGGGGCTTGTACTTGGTTTTGGATCCAGTCGATCGATTTTGATGGGCTCGATCCTGTGTATTATACTGTCTTGTTTCAGCAAAAAAAAAAATTGTTTGATTTGGTTGTGCTTGTTACTCGACTTTTACTGTGTTCATGATTAGATGTATGATTTCATTTTGTTACTTTGGCTAGAACTTATACGAATATGGTGTAGTTGATAAGTCATGTTCGGGCATATCTATTGCCAGTAGATTGACCTTGGGGTGGCACGTTCCTTAAACCAACTAGGAGATTGTGGCGCGGAGATGGAGAAAGGTTTCTTCGACATTCAAATCCTTCTCATCATAGTGGCTGCAGCCTTTTTCTTCATTCAGGTATGTTGATATTTTCATCTCGTTCATCTGTGATGCTGATCTTGGCGCTTGACCTGGCGCTGGCTGTAGCCTAGTAAATTGGAACTGCTCTACCTGCATGAATACATTCTCATTGAGCAAATTAAGCCATCTAAATGAATTTTTATTTCAGACAACTGCATCTTATATTACTCTTATAATGACTTTACTTATTGCAATAATAGCTCTGGTTTTAATTTTGCCCATAATTTCATATGCATCATATATCAGAGAGTATATTGTCCTCCTAAACCAACATTTCATATGTATTGTAATGTAGGACACTATGCAGGCATTAAATTTGGACAATTTGTGTACTCCTAGAAGAAATAGATGTTGCAGTTATACTCGCAACTATCCAACTATCATGTTGCATAATAACCATCATATCAGATAATTGTGCATATATCTCTCTCTTTGATTCAAGTGTCTAAGAACAAAACTTTGTGAAGTATGTTATTATAAAACCTCGTGATATATTTTTATAAATATTAAACATTTTCTAGTTATGATTTTCAACGTTTTCAACTTTTTATATATGAAATGAAGTATGCTCTTCATCACTGCTTGAATTTGACTACTTTTATGGGTTTCATATATGGAAGTATGGTCAGTTTAAGGGCACTGATCATCTCTTGACTTTGACAATCTTTCTATCCATGCTGGCTGAACAGGTACATGGTTTCACAGCAGATTCTTCACTTGGACAAGGAAACTTCCAGCAACCAGAGGAGGTAACCCAAAATCAACATATCAGATTCACCTTCATTACATACATTTACTGGTTTTAGTAATCTTTGTCCTGTCACAGAATATTTATATAGCTGTATCCTATGTGGACTCTTCTGGTAAATTCCGAACTCAGAAGGTTGACTCAAAGACCTTATCGTCATCCTGGGTCTGGGAGAGTTCAGTTGATGGAAATCTTAGCCAACAAATTATTGGACAGGTGCTCTTTTTATTTTCCTGGATATGTTTGAAGTGTGCTTTTTTATTTCTCTCATTTCACAGAAGTACACAATCTCCTACATAGAATCATATACACTGTTCTTATGTTGGGTGTAAAGCTCATACCAGCAAGCTGCAATTCCAATTTTTTTTCCCAAGATCAATTTTGCTCTAAATTCTTGGCGGAAAAAAAAATGATCAACTATTCACAACTTTGTTAGATCTTTGCAAACCATATTTTGCTCTTGTTCAAATTTTGAAATTAAATCATGTTCTAAAGCTTTTCTACTATATTCTAGACCTTATTTTGCTCCAGCCACTTTCTCCATTTCAGCAAATCCACCATGTTTCAAATAATGATAATCAGAAAGAATCAGGAAAGTACGAGAAAATGAAATAAAACATATAATTGATATTGCACATTTAACTTGTATATCTACAACTTTCCAAAGTTTTCGGCTGAAAGCCTGAATATTTTTTGTAAAAACATAGGTATTTATTTGTGCAATCAATTTTGTACGTAGATTAATAGATATAACACAGCTAATTTGTTACAGTTGCTTGTTAATATTTTTCTGACAGACATATAGGCCTTCTCTATTTTAGTGCCATGAATTATGTATGGAGCTTCACTTTATTTTTGTTTTTTTTTTGTGTTCACAACGGCCATGATAGTCTGTTGCTTGCGATTTAGTGATCTCCATCAGTGGATGGCCATAATATTATCAGGAAAAGAAGGCATTTTGGACCTTAATGGGCCCATCTTGGGAAATTTACAGAAAAGATTGTGCTAGAAAAAGACTGATATGATCTCATTTATTCTGGCTTTAATTAGTTAAGATCAGTTTAGTCTCATATTCTGTTGAACGGGGAAGTTGCAGAATGATTATTGAGGCTAAAGTTAGGTATTGGATTCCACTGCTAGATATTACTTTGACATCTCCACCTCAAGGAAGCTTGATGCAGGATCAATCTTGGTGTATGTGGAATTTTCTTTCAATTATTTTTGAGTTTGCATTCATTTATCATTTCTAATCCAAATTGAGGAGTTAATTTTTTTGCTAGAAACTGATGGCGTTAATGAACACACAATTAGATCTGTATATACTTGGCTTTCTTATTCTCACCAGATTTGTTCTCTGACTAAAAATCCATATAATATTAGAATGTATTTCACTATCATACATATCTTTGAATATATGCCCCAATATTTATCTCATCTTGCTTTTTAAATATGATTTACTAATTTCTATGTTTGTCAGATCCCAGAAAAGTTGACTGAACACGCTATGAATGTCACTGAAGAGAGTGTTCATCCTCCAACTTACTATAATCAACCATCCAAACCTATAGATCCAATCAAGCTTAGACGTCTGGTAAAATAATTGATCACACCTAATGCTATTAGTTATTTTGCTATTGAAGGCATGGTGTTTTTTGACTGCAGCGATTGCGGGAAAAAAGGAAGGAACAACGAATTGCAGATCTTGTTCATATGAGCAAAGACACTGAAATGCAGATGCAAAAAGCAGCCATCCGACGTACACAAGAGTTCATCAACACAAGAAAGTCATGGTATAGCATATGGAGGAAAGAATATTTTAATCCTCTCTCTGATTCCACTCTTAAACTGATGAGAGATCAGATTGTAATGGCTAAGGTGTATGCTAGTGTTGCTCGTTCCACTGGAAAACTCGACCTTTATGATTCTCTGATTAGACACATCAAAGAAAGTCAACATGCTACTCGAAATGCAAATTCAGATTCTGAGCTGCAGGAGAGGTATTCATAATTCTCGTTTACAAGTAACTTATTTATCATCCATTCCCCTAATGCGGTTTCAAATTTTCTATATTTAGTGCTCTTGAACAAGCAAAAGCTATGGGCTATGTCCTGTCTGATGCAAAAGACAAGCTACACGATGGTGCTGTTATCACAAGAAAGTTACGGACTATGCTTCAATCATTAGAGGACGCCATAAACACAGTTAAGAAACACAGTACATTTTTAGTTCAGCATGCTGCAAAGACAATGCCCAAACCGGTCCATTGTCTATCTTTACAACTTACAACTGATTACTTCATGAGCAACAATATTAACAAAGAAGTATCAGACGGGAAGCTCGAGGATCCCTCGCTTTATCATTATGCTATATTCTCCGATAATGTGCTCGCTACCTCAGTAGTTGTCAACTCTACTGTTATGAATGCTAAAGAACCAGAGAAGCATGTGTTTCACATTGTCACAGACAAACTAAACTTTGCAGCCATGAAGATGTGGTTCATTGCTCATCCCCTGCCGGCATCTGTTAATGTGGAAAACATCGATGAATTCAAGTGGCTTAATTCCTCCTCCTGCTCTGTTCTTCGCCAACTCGAATCTGCCAGAATCCAAGAGTACTACTTCAAAGCGACTCATCCATCATCTCTTTCTGCTGGAAATGAAAATCTTAAGTACAGGAATCCCAAGTATTTGTCAATGCTTAACCATCTAAGATTCTACATGCCGGAGGTTTATCCTAAACTCGACAAGTTACTTTTCCTCGATGACGATATTGTGGTGCAAAAGGATCTGACACCGCTCTGGTCCGTAGATATGAAAGGAATGGTCAATGGTGCAGTTGAGACATGCAAAGAGAGCTTTCATCGGTTTGATACCTATCTCAATTTCTCAAACCCACTAATATCTCAAAATTTTGATCCTCAAGCATGTGGGTGGGCCTTTGGGATGAATATATTCGACCTAAAGGAATGGAAGAAGCGGAATATCACTGGAATTTATCATTTCTGGCAGGATTCGGTAAGAACTATTACCTTTCCCTACATTCACTGCTAACATTGATATTCAAATTAATGATCTCTTCAGGAACAATTGTTTTTTTTCCCTTTCCTCATCAGATACTGCATTTTCTAACTAAATGGGGAATTACTTTCTATGTTTCTTTAGAACGAGGACCGTAAACTGTGGAAGCTCGGGACACTGCCACCGGGACTGATTACTTTCTACAATTTGACATTACCGTTGGATCGTAGTTGGCATGTTTTAGGGCTTGGGTATGATCCAGCCATAAACCCTTCAGACATAGAGAATGCTGCTGTCATTCACTATAATGGCAATTACAAGCCATGGTTGGATCTTGCCTTTACCAAGTACAAGATGTATTGGTCCAGGTATGTTAATGTTGACAATTCATATATTAAAGAATGCTATGCTTACTGATGATGTGAGGAGCAATATTAATAGTTCTCTCTCTCTCTCATTGTTTTTTAATGATCGTCTTTGTTAGCTTCAATTTTATCTCCATTCGTTGTGACACAATCGCCTAATTCTAGTGCAGTAATTGCTGCTTCATGAACTCATTACATTGGTTTATGTATGGTAATCTGATCCTTGTATTATATATTCAAAACGTTGTTCTAATTTTTTTTTAAAGATAGTTAGAATGCCTTTAAATTTTGTTTACTTTGTTAATAATACCCTTTAACAGTTGACATTGTGACTTTGTAAACTAAAAGTAATGTTATATCACCATTTGTTATACAAATGGTGTTATTGGTTAGGGGTGACTTTCCTGGTTTTAAAATTTTAGAGAGTGTTTTGAAAAATTAAGTGAATCGTAGAGGGTAAAATGAGCTTTTCTTCTCTAGTTATTAAGCGAGAAAATAATTTACAAAACCCTGATATGTTCCTATTTGAATTTGTATCTGTAAAAGTGGTCATATAAGCTTATCCACCTTAAGACGACCACTTGCGATTGATCTCTTCCTGATTCCATGAGCCTTAAATGAGGTGCTTCGTATCAGCAAAACCTTCACATGAAATTCAGAATTTTAAAATGATTCATCACGATCTGAATAGCTGAATAGGTAATATACACTAGCTCAATTACCAAGTTGAATTAAATTTAATAACTAATATATGTATTTGTGGGAAAATGAATAAATTCTATATTTTTATATAGTTTTGTTAAATAATTTTGACCAAGGAATTTTTTTCTATGTTTGGTCATTTTGACCAAGTTAAATTCACGGCGCGAACTATACAGCTGCCACATGGAGGCTACAATTTGCGACGTCGTTGCAAACTAGTGCAGCCTCACTGCGTGGGTGTAAATGAGTGGAGTCGTTTATGAGGTATTCGAATTTTGGTTTAAAAAAATTTATTTGAGTTCATTTAACGAGTCAAGTTTGAATTTAATTTTAAATTTAAAAATATTATCGAATTGAATTCGAATTTAACAGTATTCATTTAAAAGTTTATGAACATATTCTTAACTTACAAATATGTTCATTAAGAGTTTCGCTTATAAATGAATTATAAATATTATATATTAATGAATGAAATTTAAATTAAGCTCATTTAATTTTAAATAAGTCATTTTTGAATCAAATTTAAATTAAATAAGTCATACGTTCGTAAATTATTTAATTTTATTACAAGTTAAATTCGAGTTTAAGAATTAAAATTTAAATTGAGCTCAAGTCGAAACTCAAGCTTAAGAAAAACAAATCAAATTTAAGCTCAAACATTTTAATGTTTGACTCGATTTGATTCGATTACACCCCTACTGTAAGCTCGCTCACAATGAAGTTTATGGTGTTGTTGGATGTCGAAGGATTTTTTCCCCTCATCTTTTCCCTTTTCTTTGTTTTTTTTCCTTTTTCTTTTTCCTTCGTCTACGCTAAGACGTAAATTTGATATTTAATTTAGTAAAAAATTATTTATATTTATTTAATATACAACAAATCAATCAGAATAAATTTGAATCATATTAAATTAAATAAATAAATTTAAATACATACGCTTCATGAATAATATCTTAAATCAAGTTTGAATAAGCCATAAAAGAATAAGTCAAATTCAGCCGTTTCAGTGGCTAGTTTAATTTTAGGTTTGGCTCGATTAGCTTTTTCAAAAAGCATGGCTCGATTTATTCAACAATTGACATATACCGATAAACATCCGTCGTCGTTCATGCGCTCGATGGCCTCCAACTTCTTTCAGGCTTTGGATTCCACTTCTTGGGGCCTCGTCTCCGGACCCAAAATGCGAAGCCCCTCAAGGTCTCCCTTTGCCGCCGGCCACCGCTGGCGGCGCCTGTCCTGCTTCCACCACTCGTTCTGCAGAGGATCCAATGTCAAGATCCTCCACCTGACGCCGTCGTACACCTCCAGCACCTGCGGCAACGCATTGGCGCACCCCCTCGACAGCCCCACGTCGATCCTGATCGCCCGGGCGCCGCACGCCTCGTTGATGCCCTGCTCCTGAATGGTGTGCCCCATCACCATCCGCCGCGCTCCGGGGTTCATGGCGAGCACTTCCTCCAGGTGGCTACAGTCGCAGTTGGATCTGGAGAACTTGCGCAGCCAAACCACCCCTTCCAGGCCTCGCAGGCAGGGTGGAGATTGGCCACCGCTGAGCCCCGTTATCCACTCTCTCACCTCCTCATTGATCTTTTCGAGCCCGTGATCGACGTGCTTCTGGAGGAGACCACCGTGGACGAACACCGACTCGCCGATCACCAGGGCTGTCTGGTTTCCAGCCAGGAATCGAACGGCTATCGGTCCGCATGGCCTCAGGGCGGCGATCCGGGCACGGAATCCCTCCTAGAATTCCTCATTTATCCCAGGGAATGACTTGGGGATGCCCTTGAAGGGGTCTCGCGGAGAATCGAGGCCAGCCCACAGGCGCTTGATCGCGACGCCGGAGCGATACCAGAAGGCCCAACGCTTGAACTCGTCGAAGCCAGCACGGGTGACGTAGCTGAAGTCGCCTTGGGCGTTCATGATCTCATGGCTCCCGTGGAGAATGTGGAGGGCCTTCGAGTTTGTGGCGGCGGAGGTTCAGGAGGCCGAGCTCATCGTCACGGCGGTCGAGGACGTCGCCGACCTGGATGGCGGCGGCAGGTTCAGGATAGGACTAGGGTTAGGGTGGAAAGGGAAGAAAATACCGGAGGCGGAGAAATCGACAAAGGCGTCGACGAAGGAGGTGAGGGAGGTCGGCGCACACCGCGTCGGACGATGCCATGCTCGATCAGATCAGAAGGCGGCAGGAAGACACGAGAGTAGAGACCCCCTTGCCGACGAATTGGGTGCCGCTTCCTATTCGTCGTAATAAATAAAAAATTATATAAAATGCCGTTAAAATAATTATATATTTTTTAAAAGCATATATCTATATGCTTAAAAAATAAATTTATAAAAAAATTGTATTTTAAAACGAATTATATTTATATAAAAAAATAAATGCTGATTGATTCTGATTTATTATTTACACGTTGAAAGAATTTTCCTATGTGAAAAAAAAAATGATAATTCCAGTCAGTTGCAATGATTCAATCCTGGGATGACCAGTCCGAATGATTCAATCCCTGGGATGACCAGTCCGGTCCCACAAAAATTTTTCACCGACCATCAGGGTAAATCGGGAAGCGCACACAACGATCAACCCAAATGCCCAACATCCTTTGATTGCGATCTCCATTTGGAGAAAAATTCTTACAAATACGCCGTAGTTAGAGATCGAACCGCGGGTGCCTAGGTGACAATCCGGATGTTCTACCGCGGCACCATGGCCCTGGGGACAATTTTTTTACATAAAAAAAAATAATAAATCCCAGTCAGTCTCATGGACTCAATCCCTAGGGGTGGCCGGTCCGGTCCCATGGAAGTTTCCCACCGACCACCAGGGTAAATCGGGAAGCGCATACGGCGGCCAATCCAGATGCTCAGCATCCTTTAATTGTGTTCCCCATTTAGAGGAAAATTCCCCAGTAGCCACATCTCTGGGGGTGGTCGGCCCGGTTCCACGGAAGTTTCCCACCAACCACCAGGGTAAATCGGGAAGCGCATACGGCGGCCAAATCAGATGCCCAGTATCCTTTGATTGCGTTCCCCATTTGGAGGAAAATTCCTGCAAATACGCTGTAGCTAGGGATCGAACCGCGGATCCCTGAGTTACAATCCGGATGTCCTACCGTTGCACCATTGCCCCGGAGACAATTTTCCTACATGAAATAACATGTGAAGGTTGTGCTAATCAAACAATGACATGATTTTAATTAGATATTTAGATAAACTTCAATGAGCAACGATTTTGGCAACTACAAGAACAGAAGATAAAAAATAGTAGTCTACAAATATAACAGTTTAGTGACTTTTAAACTTGATCAGTGAGGGGGAAAAAAGGAAAGACGATGGATTCATCCATTTGTGCCTGGTGCAAAAGCTTTGACGATGCCGCTGACTCTTGCAGCAAAGATCCTGGAGACTATCTTCTTTCCTGGAACATGGAAGGGGTTGGACACCGCATCTACATATGCAGCATGGAATCTCCTGAAGAACTGAACACAAAGAAACTACATATGATAAAAAAAAAGGGTTTAATCTATAAATTTAATAGAAAAATAAGAGGCATAAAGTAGATGACCAAACAATATAATTTATCATTTATCTGCCCCTGTGTATCTAAAATTTAAACAAGTAACATCCGTTATCGATCATATCTGGATATGATGGTTTTACCTGTCCATGATGCTTGTCTGTGTTGTAATTCATTTAGCTTGCAAATGCTAACGCAATGTTGCTAATGAAAACCTTTTATTGCTTTAGGGTATGTTTGCTCCCGAGGAAGAAGAAATGGACAATAGGGGTATCCCTCCCCATATTTACTTTGTGAAACATGATAGAGGAATGAGATGAGATGAGACGAGGGGCGGTTTAGGTGGATCCCAAAAGGTGGTGTTTTACATTCGCCTGAAGTGAACAAAAATGGTGGAGTGGAAGACCAAAACTAGATTGGCCAGGCCACCTTCATCAGTAGCAAAAGGTTTCAAAAAGACATGGTGAACAACCAACCCACCAAAGAACCCATCAATCCAAAAAGACATGGTGAACAACCACCAAAGGTATTTTATACCCTATATGAAGTAATATACTAGTAGTAAAATTCGCAATAAAATATGGAGTAGAATACTTTGCTTTGTAAGTAGCAATGTTTTCTTGCTTATTTTTAAGATTCATGCAGTTAACAATTCTGTAATTGGGTTAATGAAAGAATCAAAAATAAGAACAAAGAAAGTCCAGGAAGGCATAGTGTATCTTACACTCCTAATATCAGTATCTTTGACATCCAAATCAGTTGTTACCACGAGGAATTTCACCTTTGTGTTAGACAAGTACCCATATCTGCAGAAAAATAAAATAAAATTAAAAAAAAACAACTTCAAAAGAGATGCTGCATATGTCAGACACAAGCATAATGAGTTTAACCTAAAGAAATGGAAACAGCGCTTACACTTTGTAACTCTCTGTAGGATATAAAAGACCAAGATAACTCTCATTTAGAGTAATCACAGACCTCTTAGGATTATTCACTGCTAAGCAGAAAAGAAAAAACAATCAGCAGCAGAAGTGTAAACGTTTGGAAACAATCTCAGGTTGTCAAGTTAGGATGCTGTCTATTTTAGTAAGATAAGAAAATTTGGCTATGACAAAGCAGAAGATACCGATGAGTTCATCTTTGTTTCCGAGAAAGAAACCTAAACAATAGAGAGAAAGTAGAGAAGAAACTGCTCCTATCACCCGCCGTATACAAAAGTTACGTGTATGTCTCAATGGGGCGACAAAACACATACGTTAGGGTTAGGAAGGGGTCTCTACATATAGAGGAAATAATGGACCAAGCCTACCCATTATGGCTAAGCCCAATAGCATCCTATTAATTATGCTAGTCCACATAAATTATCCAACATTGGAAACAATCTCAGGTTGTCAAGTTAGGATGCCATCTATTTTAGTACGATAGATAACTTGATACTTAAGAAAACTTCTCAAAGCAAAGGTTTAGAAGATGAGTAATCCAGATGTTCATAAAGAGGGTAAAACCAAAAAAAAAGAAAAAAGAACTCAACAAAGCAATGTCAGATCTTTGCAATGGACTGTGTTTAGTCGTCCAGATTTACCATATCGCTTACCAAGAACTGATAGCTAAACTAAATCCTGTTGGAATTTGGAATTTTTTATTTACCAAGGAAGACATGTGAGTTGGCTGTGGAATTTATATGATGTAGTATGTAGAGGATAGATAACTTCCAGTATCTTCCCAATCTAATAGGAAAACATTTCAATACCACTAACAACTTTATTAAAATATATTTTTCATTTAACTCTAAGAACCAACAAACTCCATAAAGACTAATGATTAATAATAAGGCAATTCATGAAGCAATTCAGGTATAAGATTGAAGGGTTGCCTCTTTACCCCTGGTATGGTGGTTGAGCCAGTTGTTTGTGCCAACTGACAAGGTCGTAGATGCTATACCAGAGTAGGAAGTAAGTTAAAATGATTATTTTCTGAAAATAATAGAATATCAGATCAAATGTAAAAAACAAAATTATGAACCTAAGATGACAGCTACTTAGATTGCAAAACAAAATCGGGCGTATCTACTGGTATATCAATTCATAGAGAACAAACTACATAACTAATTAGTTGAATCCACTCACAACTATCAACCATAACAAAGAGTATTATTGTGGAAGACCAGATTCTTTTGGGACAAAGATTGACATCGACCAAAAAAAAAAAAGATAGGAGGTTGATTTTTCATACTGGAATCATTTTATTTGATATGCTGAAATGTCTACGATGGCAATGTTTTTCTGTACTGTGACTGCAACCTCAATTAGAGCATAAAAACTATCCAAAAGATTTTATGAAATAATTTCTTCTTTTTGGTCAATATCAGGACAAGAACATTCACCCTTTTAGAAGTTTGCTCAGTTATTGCCCTTCACATATTCATATGGTGGCCTTAGCCACCTATGAATATAGAATATTTTTTTAACACAAAACACAATGATTAAGAATTCTTTTACTTGAAAAATCAACCATTATAGGTTTCTACTTTAGTTTGTGTACAGTCAGTCTAACATTTCTTTGGAATTGAAATATATGCAATAAGAATTCCAAATGTTGTTGACTTGAGTTAATGGGCTCGAGAGCACCAATAATGCAGTCCAACCTAAAAGACATTATATGGTAGTTCCACACTATTTGAATGACTGATGTACTCATTCCATCTAATTTTCTTCGTCGATCATATTGACAGTGCACTCTGCTTTCACTCCTATGATTTCAGAATAAAAAGAGTTTCACTCCAACAGATTGAATTCTTCTCAGGTGAACAGTTCTAGTCATATAGCTCATCGACCACAGGTGATTTCCACTTGAATCAATGATAAATGCTTCATTACATCTTGATATTTTGCACTCTCAAATCAAATAATATTCTGGCATTCTCTGTTTAATTGTTCAAAATATATGTTGGAAACTAATTAACTAATTTGTTTTTGCAATGATGGATTGAGGATCAACTCCTTCAGGTAGATAAAACAAATGGAAAGAGAACAGAATGGTGCATCCGAAGGATTCATCCACTAAGCATTACATTCATGTCATTTTGAATTTGTCAAAAAAAAAAAAAGGCTTCTCGATACAAAAGCATTGCAACCCATCGCGGGTCCAACGGCGGAAAATCAGGTAGACGCAGGCTTGATAGTTTTCGTTATCATTCAATAAATCCGTTTACTCTTTCCTTGTTAGGTATCCAGAGACAAACAGGGTTATCTTCACCAAATATATCTAAGAAAGCGGCCTTTCCATCCAAAACCATATGCGTTGAGTAAAAGATAGAACAGTAATGGAAGAACGGGAGAAACCTCTCTCGTCAATGACGTCGAGGGAGCAGTGGACGATGTGGTGGAGCTTGAGGGCATCGTCGGCACCGGTGAAGCTCTGCAGGTAAAGCGGGTTGTTCTGCGGCATGCGAGAAGCATTACTAACCGATCAGGTAACTAACCAGAGGTGTAGAAGACCGACCTGGTGACCGACGACTGCGACGCACGCGATCATCTCATCCGAGATCTTTCGTCGACGGGCGCGATTTCGAGGGCGCAGCGTGAGTCGGCTACAGCCGGCGAAGGCGGAGGCGGAGGCGGTTGGATCGGATCAGGAAGCCCGCGTCTGAGCTTTATCGGTTTCGGCGAGGAAGAGGAGAAGAATGATCGCGTGTGGTCAACGACATACCAAACAGAGAAGCTTTGCGTGTTATAAGTCGACAGCGAAGAGCTCGTGGGCCATGGCATAAGTGTGATTGCATCGGAGCCATCCGTTTGGGTGACGTCGTTGAATCTTGAAATTTTCACCTTGCTCCATTGTTTATCCAACTTTTTTATTTTCTCCCCTACAGTTTGAAAAATACCACTTATCTTCTATCATTTTTCCCATATAGATGGACGGGCCAGATGACGTATAAGATCCATTTCAAAAATCTAACCCTCCATTACTCATTAGTATTTTGGTGGTCCTTCGATCCATTCGATCCCTATCGTCGTCGGGCGATGCTGCGGCCGTTTCCTGTTCCGGCGATCTCTTCCTCTTCGTATTCGCTTTTCTCCTCTTCTCTCAATCTCCTTCTCCGAAGCCCTACTCGGTGTAGGGTTCCTCGCGGAGCCCTCTTCTGCTGCAATCAATCTACCGGTCCGAAGCCGGAATCGCCGCCTCCACCGGTTGCGATCCGAGCCAACCATGCGGGGTTGAGGCTGGAGGAAAAGGTCGAGGTCGGGGTGCAGAAGACGAGGATTGATTCGTGGATTTCCTCCCGGCTTCATGGCGTCAGCCGAGCTCGGATTCAATCCAGCATCAAGTCTGGCCTAGTTTCCGTCAATGGTCGAACCATTAATAAGGTAATAACTCGTCTCTCTTTTTGGTTTTGGAGAAACTGGGTTGCCATTTTGTTTTCGCACATGCTGCTTTCAAAAATTTGTCAATTTTTCTTTCGTATTTTAGTATATTATCCTATTTCCCCTTTTTCTTTGCCACTGTGCTTATCTTCTATGTTTTTTCATCTCGTTAGGCTTCCCATGTTGTTAAAGGAGGGGACATGGTTTACTGCATGGTTTCTAAGTTGCAGCCTTTGAGGGCTGATCCAGAAGATATACCTTTGGATATTGTATACGAAGATGAGCATGTTCTAATCGTGAACAAACCTGCACATATGGTGAAGTCTCAATCTAGTTTGTGCATGTCATGTTGCTTGTTGTTTACATCTTTTATTTCAAGGGTGTTTGGAAGAAGCATTGTTACTCATTTACATTTTACAGCAAGTGACGACAACATTGTAGTTTTATGTCAAAAACAGAGATTGAAACTGAAAATTTTCTTTTAAAATTCAGGAAGCTATAATTTTTTCCAACTCATATTCATTGTGGCATTGCCCTTGTATACAATGGTACTCAAATTCATACAAGATGATTTTTTGGGATTGCCATCTTTTAGTTATTGATTGATTGATATACTCAAGGGCATCGACCTGTTGTTTTTACACTGTCTAAAACAAATTTTAAGTAGAATATTGTCTCAGTATTCATCAATGATCGTACATTCAGAAATTAGATTACCATTTTCCCTCTTTGAAAACATATACTACTAAACAACAAACAACAACATGGACATTGATTGTGTCCTCATTCGCTGTGTGTTATATACATAATGTCTTAGAGAACTCATAACTATACATAGCATATGGAAGTGAAACTAACTTTGAATCTTTCTGATACGAGTTGAGAGTTATGTTACTCAGATTTGGGTATGAGTATTCAGCACTAACATGGGATCTGAGTGTCTAACATAACTCTTTCTAAATTTTTTTTACATTATGACCAATAGAATTGTTGAATATCTAATCAAAGTGTCGGGGTTGGAGTCTTGGTGTTTGCATGAGTAGGGAGAGGATCCAAGTATAGAGGTTAAGAAATTATGTCTTAGTTCTCAAATGTAAGCTGCTTTTCCTACAGTAGCAGGATGAAAAACTTGCAAAAGTTTTTATACTGAGCTTTGCATGATTTTGTAGTAAAAAACTATATTGCTTCTCGTTCAGTGAAAAAAAGACAACATTTCTAGAACTTGTAGATGATCATAGGAGTTCTTTCTAGAAGTAGGATATCATTTGTGAATAATAAACATTTGAATGGGCTTCAATCAATCGCTAATCTATTGAAAGAACCAAGTTTGTGGGTTGTGGTTAGTGTAAGGACAAATAAGTACTTCATAAGACACTCAACTAAAAAGGAGTTATCATGGTGTATGAAACTCTTGCCTATTGGGTGGATCAGTATGAATGTTCACCTCCATGATTGTATTCTCGGTTATATCTTTCATCAATTATTCCTTGCAAAATTATTAGAGATTGCAGAGGACATGAGCAAAACCACTTCATATCAGAGCTAACCTGGAAATATACTGAAATGTCTAATCTAGAATTTACTTATATCAGACTGATTGGTTAGTGGCATCTTCATCTCACAAAAAATACTGAATTGTATAAGAACTTATTACTTTATTCTCTAATTTGTGTTGAAAATTTGTAGCTAGCAAAAATGCACAATAGATGCTCATAAATGCCTGTCCACTATAGGATGGGGTTATTCATTCTGAGGTTTCAATTGTGTGTTAATGCCTTCAATTGTATTCTTCTTTATTTGACACTTTTTTGCTGGTCAAACCCTTTTTCTATTTTACTGACCAGCATGCATGATTCCCTTTGCTTTATGTGCTAATTTGTGCGCATGTAGGTTGTTCATCCTGCACCTGGAAATCCTAATGGCACATTGGTGAATGCCATTCTCCACCATTGTAGGCTTCCGACAATGGCATGTTTAAAAAGTAACCAAGCATCTGAAGCTGATCAATATTCTGACTCTGACAGTGAGATTGAAGACCTTTGTATCGAGCAGTATACAGCTGAAGGAATGGATCTAGAAAACTGTGACGCTGCGATTAGACCTGGTATTGTGCACAGATTGGACAAAGGGACAAGTGGCCTTCTTGTTGTAGCCAAGGTGAGCAGAAAGAGTTTGGAATTTTGAAAATTTTTACTGATATACAGATTTTTTTGTATCCTCGTCCACATGTTTTTGACCATACGCATCGCATTCCATGAAGCAGTTTCTATTCGTTTTGCAATTATAAACTATTATACTGTGCACTAAGCATTATTCAGTAGACATGTGATGCGTGGTACTTGCCTACTTGGGGCATGGTCTGCAATGGAGAATATTTTTGCATGGCTGCATTAGTGTATGCTTCCTCATATGAATATATCAAAAGCATCACAGAATGTCAACTCTAAATATATGTGCATGATGAAGAAAATTACATTGTGTTTGCGCTCTTTGTTGAACTACAAATCACAAGTAATAACCGTAACGGTTCATTTGCATTGCAAAAATTTGAGCTGAGAATGTTAAGATTTGTAGTTTTTCCTTTTTGGTGACAGGATGACCATTCCCACTCCCACCTAGCTGAACAGTTCAAACAACATACCATCCACAGAGTGTACATCAGTCTTACTTCTGGCGTCCCTAACCCAAGTTCTGGAAGAATAGAGGTGCCAATAGCACGCGATTCTAATAATAGGATCCGAATGGTCGCTGTTTCTGGTTTAAACAACAGTAGGCATGCACGCTATGCTGCTAGTAGGTGATTGATGTTCTTTTCAGTTCTATTGAGAATGTTGTTTCCATTATTTTTTATATATTACGAAATAAAAGTGAATGGCCTCCCTTCTTTACCATAACTGAGAGATTGGATAAAGGGCAAGTTATGATCCTTTTGCATCCAATGTAGTGTTGATATCCAAAGTAGAAAAAAGTTAACTTATAACTTTCTGCTTGGTTGGTCAGTATATTCAACTAGATAAACATAGACTATTAAATAGATTGTTTTTTTTTTTTTGAAATATTTATAAGGGCATTGTTTGCTTAAAGAAAATTAGAAGGCTAGATGTTAGCCAAGGATGCACTTGGTCAAGACATTTTTAGCTCCATTTACAACTATTTCTCTGTGGTAGGTCCTTTTCCACTCATTATAGTATAAGGAATTTGTTTGGTTTGGCGATGAAGATTGTAGTGTTTGTGCAATGTTTTTTCAACCTCTGTTTTGTTGCCTTCTGCATTGATGTAATCTCAACATTTGTTTTGGAGTTCCCATTTTCTCCGAAACTACCAACAATGTCTAACTGTCAAAACTTTAGGTACAAAGTAGTTGAGGATTTTGCTGGTGGTGGAGCTGCAATGGTGCAATGGAGATTGGAAACAGGACGCACACATCAGGTACAAATGTTTCTGCAATGTATGAGCGACGCAAAAGATTATGTTTAGATAGTCTTCTTAATATTTGCGGCTATGATAATATGTATAATTTCTTTGTAGGCTTTGTGCTCTTGAAACCATGAGAAAAAAGAACAGAAACTATAGGTTGCTTGAATTAGATATCTATTGTATCTTCTGATCTTTCAGTGTTTCGTAGATCCGCGCACATGCAAAGTACCTTGGAATTCCCTTATTAGGTGATGAAGTTTATGGAGGCACAAAAAGCATGGCGTTGTCACTTCTTCGACCAAGAATACCATCGTCTCACCATGGTCACCTCACAAACATTTTGTCGAAGTTAGAGAGGCCGTGCCTCCATGCTTTCTCACTAGGGTACAGAGCAAATGCAATTGAAATTTGTTGATTAGACTCTTTCCTTTCCGATCTAACTTCAATCTTGCCCTTCTTTCGTAGATTTAAGCATCCTCACACAGGTGAAATCCTACGGTTTTCATGCCCTCCACCTGAAGATTTTTCTGAGGTATTAGATCAGCTCCGGTCTGTGTCTAGCCATTGTTCAAATAATTAGTTCGTGTAAAGTTATGGTCTACTATTAAAGCTGCAATTCTTTAAATGTCATAACAAAGGAGAACACAATGGACAACATTTTGAAACAATTTCTAGGAATAAACTGCGACCTGTAGTATGTATGACATGAACGTTTGCTTGATGTTTTTTTAGAAGGAACCTGTGTATGAAAAGGGAAACCATGATTGATTCTTTTCGAGTTTTAGTTAACGTTTCAACAATAGACCAGTGGCATGGTTGAAATCCCATCGAGACGCAGATCTGGTGGAAGCACTGAAATGTTGTCACGTTGAATTGTGTTCATCAACAGCCATTTGAACCTGATGAATGGGAAGATCGGCAAGCAATTTTCTTTGTGAGACAAAAAGGAGAAAAAGATAGCAAAAGTTTTGGTAGTTGCAGAACGAGAACACTAGGATAGTCTTCTTCTTATTCTTCCTCTCCTCTAATTGGTGCGTGCACTGGTTGGCACTCAAAACTATTTTATTCTGTGCCATAAATAAACTAAGAGGATGACAGGATGTACGAAATTCTTGAGTTTTCCTGGGAGAACACATACTTATCCTTCGTCTGCCATGATTCAGGAACCACAAGTGAATGGAAGATCTAGAATTCCTTTCTATGGCAATGGAAAGTTACTTTGGCCATAATACCTCTAGCTAGTCTATTGCCGATAGAAAGCAGCAGAATCTGCTAAATCCTAGAAGAGTAGAATGTGACATTCGTTGATTCTGTACACGAACAGCTCTACCTGCCAGACAATTACTGGTCTGCATCTCATGCTTGATATTTCCCAAGTGATAAACAGCTTTGGACTCATTTGCAAGGGCGTTGCTCGGCTTCCTTTTGCAGCTAGTCCCTTGCATGGGAATCTCCTGTTTCTCTTCTGCCACTTAAGTTCCGAGTATATGACCATATTGTCTCTATATCGCGGGAACTAGGCTTTGGACCTTGGAGCCTGCCGTTGCTTAACGATGGAATTCTCAATGGGCTTCCAGTAACTGGAGTGGAAGCACAAAATGTGGGTGTAGCAAATGGTGAGGGATAAGGTGAACTATTGATGGAGAATGGGCTGGGCGAGAATCGTTTTTGAAGTGGAAGTCCTCCTAGGCCTCGATGATCAAAGACTGCAATAGCTTCAGCAGCAGCACATTTTTTTGTAGCATCGTCCACAAAGATCAAGTCATCAATTCTTGCCACGATATTGAAAGCCAAACTCTCCATTACCCTCGAATAGCTCTCAAGAATGGACAGTCCCACATCCTGCAAAAAAGAAAAAGCTTGCATGGTTAGTTTGATTTTGGAAGTCTTTCAAGTACGAAAACAAGTTCGGAGAGTAAACTAGACATGTTTCGATAGAATATAACATACAAGCCACACCTTATATTAAGCCCATTATGCACAGCTTGAAACAATTATATTACAGAAGCAATAGTGAGGGAACAATATGACCTACCCGATTATACTGAATCTTGTTCATATCCAGATCAGTCTGAGGGAGACCAGGGAAACGAAGTCGTAGGCTTTGCAAGAGACCATCAGCCCGGGAAGCAAAAAGTAGGTTTCTTTCAGTGTCACCAACAAGAACCTTAACCTTTCCACTCCATGACTTTTTCTTGCCTTTCATTTTTGGGTGTTTCTTTTGGCCTTTCAACCGCCAAACATATATAGCTGCCTCGATCCTATTTGTTATTTCGAGAATATGGTGCTCAGAAGACAAGTCCAAAAAGTCCAGAAGACACTCAGGTGAAAATTGCTCGGCGGTTATGTAGCGGTGAATGATGTCCCCTAAACAGGATTTCCCACTCTGCAATTCATAAAAAAACAAAAATGTAGTAAACATCACAAATGAACTTGGACAGGACTGACAAACAAAAGCCGTAGATTGATGTAATATACTGGTAAACTACGATAGAGTGATGTAATATAGTTAATCCTGGTAAAGTTTTTTTGTTTACTCCTACTGTTGTAGTCAGCTAAGCATTAGTATAGGTTTCTCAAGATTATGCTTTCTTCAAAGAATGCATCGCTGTCATTATTGTCGTGTTTGTCCTACTAGTCAAAAGGACCAACAAACAGAAGCAATAAATTGATGTAATACAGTTAATTCTAGTGAACTTTGTGCAGTCAGCTAAGCATGAGCAGTACAGGTTTCTCAAAAAAATTGTTTTCTTCAACGAATGCTTCATCATCATTATTACCATCATGTTTATCCCAATTATTTATGGTCGTTTACGTTGATCTTATCTCTCCACTGAACTCTATGCAAAAATCCAAAAGTGAGTGATAAATAAAAGATTTTTTGCTTTCTCAGTATAGCGTCGTCAGATATTTTGTGTTAAAGTCAGTATACTTTCTTCCCATGTCCATTTTCTGCAAATGATGTTTGTTTATTGCGTACTACATTTATCATGCAATTTCATAATTCTAACTACTAAATATATGAGATTCTACTGTTCTCAAATTGTTCCTTGGTGTATATTTCTATTAATCTTCTCAAGTATGTGCATTACCACCATTTAGTAGAAACAAAATAACAACAAATCCTTGGACATGATGGAATTCCTTGAAAGCCCATGAACAACAAAGTTTCAACTATACTAGTGTTTCTAACAATGCTGATCAATCTTGGAAGACTTAAATCAGATCTGAGTTCCATAAACTTAACAGCTCCATAAGTTTCTACACAAACTTTAGTTCAGCAATCACTTATTCAAGAAATTGACATAATTCAACACCGTATGAAGTAGCTTAACAAACTTGCAAGAAACAAACTATACCTTAGGCAATGTCTCATAGCAAACATCAGGAATCTCCGTTGAAATAATTCAACACCATAAGAAGTAGCTTAACTAAGTCGCAAGTAACAAACCATACCTTAGGCAGTGTCTCAAAGTAGACGCCAGGAATCTCCATCTCAGCAAGCACTCCACTGTTAATGGCCATTGCTGCCTTCAGGATCTGATTCACACAATCTCTAGACTGCTGCAGCCTCTTCCTTGCCTCCTCCGACAGACCATCCGGTGGAACCCTCGGAACCGGCAACCACCATTTATCTTCCTGCCTGAACGATGGCCTTCGTGCTGGCGACTTGGTTCCATCCCCATCAGCATCAGCCACCAGGATTCCCCGATCTACATACCAGAACTCGGTTTCTTGGAACCCATCCAGCGTGCCGAGGAGCATGGAATCCAGCTTCCTGAGAGCCGGAAGGTTCGCCCGGAGGTCGGCACGTGGGCGGGAGATCATCACCTCGAAGGTGCCCCCGCCAGGGAACTCTTGGATCGCCGGGATGAGCTCCACAATGTGGTCACTCACGCTGAGTAGCCATTCCATCTCCCTCCGCCACATCGCGCTCTTCTGCGGCGCCAGGGGCTCCAACCTCCATAGCTCCCCAAACACAGTAGCTGATTTGAAGCACATAAACGATAACAATCACGCAATGGAGGGGAGGGAAGGAATCGGGTCTCACCGGAGAGATTGGTGATGGCGTTCGAGATCGAAAGGGCGGTCGAGACGCCCTTGCCCCCGCCGGACATGTCTTCGCCGAGAAGAAGCTTCGCGAACCTCTCCTTCATCATCTCCACTTCTGAGAAATTATCCCACTCATCAACTTGATCCAAAGCAGAAACGGGACGCGTTGCGAGAAACAAACCGGACACATCGGTCGGCCGCTTCTCCGAATTGGGCTCCCAGAAGACAGCATCGGACCTAGGCAGAAGCGTTTCCGCGGGCACACCAGCCTCCGAGGAGGAGGCGCAGGCGCGACGCAGGCAGTCGTTGGCCTGGTCGTCCGCCTCCTCCTCCTCGGACGAGACGCTCCGCATCGACGCCGGCGGCGATCAGGCGGAGAACTACAAGATCGCGACGGCGACTTGGGCCTCGCCAACCAAGTGTTCGAGGAAAGGGATGGCTGGTCAATGAACGCTGCTCGCTGCTCACAGTGTAAAGGTAAAAGCGAGCGGCTCGGCTTCTTTTTACTAACCAGCCCACGCACAAAGCAACACGCCGTGCCTTTTAATATGCAACGCTGTTTTCAGGTAAACTTTCATCCCGCCCCCGATATTTACATTCCTTTTAAAACAACCCACAGAGTTCCAAAATCATCAAAATGCTTCTATAGCTAGAATACGTTTCAAAAATAATGTAAATCTTAGGAGGCAAATGAAAGTTTCCCCACTTTTAATTCCCTTTTTTACTTTATTTTTATTTGTGCTTTTAATTAATATTTATTATATTTAAATAGGATCGCAAATGAAATAAATATCCATGAACAAACTCAATCTCCAATTGAATAAGTACTCGATCTTTGATCCAATAAGAACTCATTTATACTCATTTAATTCTTGATTTAATGAGGACTTATTTACATTCATTAAGTATGAATAAATAATGTAGCTTTCATTTATGGAGTCTAATTATAAACCAAGTTATGCTAACAACATGCCTAATTCCGTCTTATCTAATGCTAATTACAGTGATTAGAGAGAGATAAATGGTGGTTCTTAAGCCTACAGAATAGATCCTATGGTTTTGAATAGAGTAAGTTAAATTGGCTAACGAAGAGTCGAACAAACTGAGTGGATCGAACTGATCGATGTATTCGACGGACTTATGGACAGAGCATATTGATTGGATGACGATAGTGAAACTTAATTGGTCGATTTAATGGAACAACTAAGATATTTAATGGGCTATTGAATTTGATGTTAAATTGAGAATTGTATGTTAGATTGGACAAGTTTGGAAAGAATTGAGCTGAATGATGAACCATATGTAAATTGGACCTAATGGACTAGGTAAGTGAACTGATATAAGTAGATTGTGACGGAATAGGTTGAACGAATCAAAATAAATAAATTAATAAAGTGTGATCGTATAAGTAGAACCTAGTAGGCATTCAAATGATCATACCTCAAATTGTATTTATTAGCCGTCTTCTAGGAAGAATATGTATTTTGTATGTATGAAGAATTTTAATGTTGAATCCTTTTTTTTTCTATTATATATTTCTGATAATTTTTTTAGTGTATCCTTCAGTTTCCAAATTAAAATTATATTTTTCTTAAATATTTTCTTTTCCGCTTGAAACTAATTTATGAACAAAAAAATCATTTAAACAGACATAATTCTTATTATATTTCAGTAATTTTCTAAGATTTCGTTTTCTTGGATGAAATATATATATATGAAATGCTATCCTGCACAACTCTATATATACGCATATATATTTTACCTATGCCTGCCAGGTATATATATCATTCAGTTTCCAAATTAGAATTGAGTTTTCTTAAATATTTTCTTTTCATAAGCTGAAACTAATTTATGAAAAACAATCATTTAAACAGACATAAATTTTTTGTTAAATTTTATTTTATTTCTCAGATTTAGTTTTCTTGGCTCGCATTTTTATTTTACATTTATGGGAAATGAAATTGAAAATTTGAAACAAAAAATATATATCAATTTATTTTTTTTTATGCTACTCACAAAATAAATCCAACTGTTTTATATAATTTAATATGTTACCTGAGCTTTTTATCTGTCCGTTGAAATATTATTTGCAAGCTTTTTTTTTTAAGAAAACACTTCTTAAAACAGAAAAAAATAAAACAAAAAATATTATGCCTGTCAGACAATCTCAAGATCACACCAACAAATCTGCTAGATCTGCTGGAAACAATCATCCACAGCCACTTATCTTACAGTGATCTGAGCGATTAATCATACTCTGGATCTTGAGATTATGTTATCAACTCCTTTAACACTCCTCATACAATGTACGAGCCTATAAAACAGATCCTGTTCAAGTAAGGTTCATATTTGGCTTTGCGGCCGCTGCAATAATAAAGGCTTCTCTACTGCAAAATCAACAGATGTGGGACTAATATTAAGCATCTAAATCTAATTGAACTGATCCATGCCCCAATTAAAATCCACGCTTTTACTGGCGAATTAAAAATCACAAATTCCGTAATAAAACGAGGTGATAAACAAACGATAAATTGGGAGGAAAATGTCAGCAAACTTTTCTTTTGCAAAATATATTAAGAAAAAAATAGCTGACGAAGGAATTAAAATAAGAATTTTGCTGCTCATTTTTTATATGTTTTAATGTTTTTAAAAATATTATTTTAAATTTAAAAATACGCCTTATTTTTTTTATTTACTTTCACCATATATGAAAACATTATTGATGAAAAGATTTGAAAGAATTCGAAGAAGGCGGGAATTTGACGAAAAAAACTCTGCATTTGATTGTGTTTAGATACTAATGGAGGAGAGCCGTGTTTTTGAATTGACATAGGTATTTTTCTGGGTGTATCATGTCGTTGTACCCTCTTGAAAAGGTTAAAAATTGAATGATAAAGCTTCTTACCAGGATAGTCAAAGTGGATGACACACAGAGTCCCGCAACCCTCTTGGTGAGCAGTATTGACGGGCTCTCGGGCTCCCTCTCAGAATGAGAAGACACAGTTATTCTTCGGGAATTTTGCACGGTAGATTCTTAAATCAGGCGTGTTTGAATTATCGATGCTTCAACCTCCACTTTAGTTGTTGGAAACACCTGATGTGATATCATTGTATCACTTCGTGATCAACTGTATAAGTTCTCTAATCGAAATAGGGCTTATAATGATGTCTAACACCCAATTCTACTTCACCTAGCTTCTATACCCAAGGGGTTGTTGTCCACTTAGAATGTCACCTTAACCTACACCAATGTCGCCAGATGACAATCGGTTGGATTTGGATTAAAGTTCATATCCTTCAATCTGTTCTCATCCCATTCTCATTTATTATATCCACATTTATCTCGATCTTCATCAGACATTCAATTTTTATCTTTATCCCTAGACTATGATCAAATATCCCTCCCCATTTTTATTATATCCAATTTTATCTTCCTCCCATCAGATATTTAACTTTCTATTTTCATCCTGAGGATTGAATATCCATCCTCATCCCATTCAACTTTCTATCTTCATCCTTTCAACCTGAGGATTGAATATCCATCCTCATCCCATACCCATTAGATGATCGGATATACTATATACTAATAATTTTTTTCATCCATTCAACTACTATCATTCAACAAAAATATATTAAAATTAACATTATATTCAAAAAATATAATTCACTAAAAATATGATTAAACATTTATAAGGAGAAGTCAAGAAGGAGAAAGAGAATATCAAATTTATTTTGTTTTTTATTTAATGGGTCGTCGGATCGGTCAGGTATGAGTAATTTTATCATATCTGCCTCCACCCTCGAATTCGAAAATTCTCATACCTGATCCTCTAAATATTTAATCAAATCTAAAAAATTTCTCCATACCCTCCTCCATTCGAATTAGATCCTCTATCTGCTGGGTTGCAAGGGTGCAAATATAGTTCCCTCCATCAAGTTGGAAGGAAATTATCATATGAGGCCTAATGTCAGCTAATGAAGTTGTATTGTGGAGATATTTTATTCCTTCCATTTTAACAAAGGTGACAAGACCGTTCTTAAACTGCCGAAAGAGTCATGATCAAGATCTAACCATGTGGCTTGACCCTTAAACACAAGTCCTATCCATCACCGTTTACCATGTTAGTAGGTGGTTGCTAGAAGCAGTCAGTCCGTTGTTAGGAATGTCTCACATCTAAAATCAATGGTATGAAAAATATCTTTGGTATAAAGGATACAAAATCACTTGACAGGGATATTCTCAAGTATGTGAGGTGACTACGTAAATGTTGTATACCTATTATATAGTCACCTTCCTATCGATCGTCGCCCTTTGATGTTTTCTAGAAGTAAAGTTGTTGAGTGCGTTGAAGGAATCTCACTTGACGGGGATAGTGTGAACTACTATGAATATTTTCAATCATGGATGTTTTCAAAAATGATGTTCTCAAGGTATAAGTTGCTATGGAAATATTCTCAATTAGGATGTTTCTAATATGTGATCGCTACGGAGATGATTCTAGATGAGAATGTTCTCAAAAGTGAATATGTTCTTGTAGAAATATTCTCGAAGAATGTTTTCAAAATGTGATTAGACCGCATGAGTATATCATATATATTGATATATTTTTAGTTCATATATAGTTATCCTTAAGTTTCCAAATTATAATTTAACTTTCTTAAATATTTTATTTCTCCAGCTGAAACTAATTTTTGAACAAAAAATTCAAGATTTAGTTTCTTAAAAGGAAGATGCTCTTATATATTTTTTCTCAGATTTAGTTTTCTTGTCTCGCATTTTTATTTTACATTTATGGGAAATGAAATTGAAAATTTGAAACAAAAAATATATATCAATCTATATTTTTTTATGCTACTCACAAAATAAATCCAACTGTTTTATATAATTTAATATGTAACTTGAGCTGATTATCTTTCCGTCGAAATATTATTTGTAACTTTTTTTTTTTAGAAAACACTTCTTAAAACAGAAAGAAAAAAATTAAAATAAAAATTATAATGTCTGTCAGGAGCTTACAGAACAGATGCTGTTACGTAAGGTGGTATTAGATTTTGCCACCGCTGCAATAATACAGGCTTATTCCACCGTGAAAACAGCGGATGTGGGACTAATATTAATCATCCCAGCAGAATTAACCAGATCCGCTGAGAATAATCCTCTCACAGCCACCAATCCCAACTGATTTGAACCGTTTAAAAATCACAACAGATATGGGACTAATAGCATCCAATTAAACTGACGGATGCCCCAATTAAAAATCACAAATTCCATGATAAAACGAGGTGATAAACAAACGACAAAACGTCACCAAACTTTTTCTTTTTGGAAATATATTAAGAAAAAAATAGCTGACAAAGGAATAAAAATAACAATTTTGCCGAGTGAAACTTTGTGTGTGTTTAATGTTTTTAAGGATATTATTTATTTTATATTAAATTTAAAAATACTTCTTGTTTTTTTATTTACTTTGTGGATATTACGCAAACACCCTTCACGGAAAAGATTCGAAAAAACTCGAAGAAGGCGGGACTCCGACGAGACCAACCGCCGTCTCTATATAAACCCCGAAGCACCTTCCAGTCCGCCGCCTCGCTTCCCCTCTCTCTTCATTTTCTCTAATCCCTCGGAGATGGCGACGTCGCCTCTGATGCGGCTACGAGATCGCGAATGGCCCTCCCCCAAGGAATTCGTCGCTCCGGTACTACCTGACCGCCCCCCTTCCCCTGTTCCTCCTCCTCCGCTTATTTGAAGCAATCCCGCAATCTTGTCTCAGAGATAGAATCTTTGTCTTGAAGGGCGACCGATTCATTCCGACGCGGAGCCTGATGAACCTCGACTTCGCACAGTCATCGCTGATGGAAAGGCGGCGATCGCGAGTGACCACCGCGGCCGATCGCCCTGTGATCTTGGGCCCTAAGGTATCGCTATTTGTGTAATTCGGGGCGAGTTGAGGGATTAGGGTTTTTGCGTGTTTGCTGCTAATGTGTCTTGATTCTGCTGCGATGAGGACAGGATGAGTATAGGAGGAGGGTGGAGGATAACCTGAGATTGGATTCTCGAGGGAAGCCTCAAAAGATGCTGGTATTCAGAGGCAGCCCGAGAAACTCAAAGACCAGTTCGGGTCTTGTGGAGGAGATGTTGAAGGAGGATCTGGAGCCATCCAAATCTGCTTGGCGCATCCGTCGAATTCCAAAGGTAATTCTTTGTTCTTTGAATCAGTGATGTCGATATTGTGGATTATGCTACTTTAAACTCTCATAAAGCTTTTGGTTCTTTCGCTTGGATTTACCTTGCGTGTTATTGTACTATATGAACGATTCAGGATCTTGAAATCGTTCTTAATTCTCTGTTTTGCTGTCAGACCGAATTAAGTTCATCCACGCTAGTTGCTGAGTTGTTTTCAAATCTGAGATATTTCAAATTTTTTGTTGTTGCATTTCTACTCTGTTGGACTTAATGGAATGAAACTTTATGGATTCAGTTTCAGTTTAACAGTCCACAAATCATCATTTCAACCTAATTCTCTGTTTGCTCTAGCAAGCAGGAAGATTAGTGCCGCTTAATCTGATATAAATGTATCAGAAAATTTCTTGTACAAAATGATGGAGATGATTAAACAGTTCAAAAACCACTTGTTAAGTAACATTTCTTCTTTCTTTTAACAGTCACTCATTTGGAAATAAAGTTCATATTCAACTTTTATTTTAATGGAAATTTTAGTCTCCAGAACGAGTACTAGATGCGCCGGAACTCCTCGATGATTTCTATCTCAACCTTTTGGACTGGGGGCAGACGAATATCTTGGCAGTTTCTTTGGGGAGTTCTGTGTATCTTTGGAATCCGGAGAACAAAGTGGTGCAAAAGCTGCTGAGCACGAATGAGGATGACTACCCTTCGAGTGTTGCATGGTCCACCGATGGGAAGATGTTGGCTGTAGGATTTGCTAGCTCCAGAATTGAGATCTGGGATCCGATTGAAATAAAGCAGGTTTAAACACTACTCTTTTTTACCAGTCTGTCAAATCAAAGGTTTAGTTTCTCTGTTGTGACTTTTCATGTTCAATAAGAATCTCACATGAAATAACAACCAAATATAGATGGATCATGCTATTAGAACAGTTTATTAGGCTCAGCTAATGCTTATGATATGAGTTTCATTTTTTCCAATAGCTTATCTGTGTATGAATTTTTTGCTCCAGGTTAGGATACTTGAAGGGCACTTTGATAGAGTTGGAAGCCTCTCTTGGAACCAAAAGTTTTTATCATCAGGCAGTCGCGATAAATCTATCATCAATCATGATGGTATACAATCTACAGGCTCCGTTCCTTATCATCCTGAGATTACTGTTTAATTTATAGATCTGTATCGACCTATGAGACTGAACACATTGTAACAGAGATTGAATGAACATAATTCCTGCAGTGAGATGTTTTCACAATTTGGCACATCGTCTTAAAGCACACTCGGAGGAAGTTTGTGGCTTGAAGTGGTCAGACAGTGGGGAATTCCTAGCCAGTGGCGGCAATGATAACCTTGTTCATGTTTGGTCTTCCACAAAGATGAGGGCATCAAGTTTCCTGCACAGATTCTCTGACCACCGCGCCGCCGTAAGAGCCCTTGCTTGGTGCCCTTTTCGGTCACACACCTTGGCTACTGGTGGCGGAACTACCGATCAATGCATCAAGATTTGGAATGTCCAAACGGGCAAGTGCAGCACTAGCATCAACTCTTATGCTCAGGTAAGTCCCAAATAGTATTGCTGAACCACATAAACTTTCGAAACCTACTCTTCATTGATCATTGATTATTTTTATATTTTTATTACATTTTTTTCTTGTAGTATGTAAAATTATGATGAAGTTCATTCTATTCTAAAATCACTAGCCACCTGAAGACTGATAGACATAGAACATTCTACCTTCATCACACTCTTTTACATCCATCATGACTTAGAGATGCTGCTGTAAGTCTATACCATGTGAAATTGGGGATGAATCTCATTTCATCTAAAAATGACTGGCGGAATACTCTTTTCGTTTCATCCAAAATATTTACACTTGAGAGAACTATTGCTTCAATTTTTTTATTTTTTATATTAGCTGCAAAAATTTAATAACATTTGATACCCCACGATAAATAGGTTTGTGCACTGGAGTGGAACAGACATCAGAAGGAGATCCTTAGTGCCCATGGCTACAGCCAAAATCAGCTGAGCCTATGGACATACCCTTCTCTATCAAAGATCACAGATTTAGTTGGGCATACTGATAGAGTTTTGCACCTTTCCCAGGTGAGGAAATCGAACGACAGCACAATTACAAACTCACGCTTCCATTTGAATAAGTTAGTTATTGGATTTTCTTCATCTTAGAGCTCCGACGGATCAACGGTGGCGTCGGCTGCTGCCGATGAAACCATTCGTTTCTGGAAAGTGTTTGAACCGCCTGTATCGGCGAGCTCCCGGCTTAAAGAGGTTCAACTATTGTCCTTGAAAAGAATGCACATCAGATGAAGCTGTGTGATTGTATTTTCTTCAACTAGTGTACAGTTAGTTTTCTCTTTTCTTCTCTAAAATTACATTGTAAAACTCTCTTTTTGAAAAGGAAGGAATACCATAATAAATAAATTAAGATGAGTCGGATGCACACAAATTGTAAGTAAAAGATAAGTCTTGTATATGAGCGAAAGCTTAAAAAAAAAAAAAAATCCTTTGGCTTTTGAACAGAGAAATAGCGTTAGCGAAGGCAAATTGTTTCTGTAGAGATTGCCTTCCGGACATGTCACCATCTACTTAGCACTAGGGTTGACTTCGCGATGATGAAGGAAACAATGGACTCCACGATCCTGCAAACACAAGAACAGTGAGAAGAGGCCAGAGGTGTCCTGGCTCAATCACTCCAACGTTTAAATCAATTTTTGAAGGAAGAAAAGTGAAAGGATTTATCAAGAAGTTGATGTACTCATGGGTATTTGTATTTGTAAAACATTGAGGTTATATAGGCGAAGGTGAAAGAATAAGAAGAAAACCTGTCTTTGCCTTAGGTCGTCGAGTTAGGGCACGAGGCCAAATCAACCTTCCAATTGATATGTTAACCTGTTAGACCAGACCTTGACTTTTTGGACTGAACTCACCCGACCTCTAACACAAACCTTGTTGACTTATTTAAAATAATGTTTATCCTTAATTCTTGCTGTTCCCGAAGGCAAACATTGTTCACTTATTTAAAATAATGTTTATCTTTAATTCCTGCTGTTCGCGAAGGCAAACATTTTTCACTTGTTTAAAATAATGTTTATCCTTAATTCCTTTCATAAGTAAATTAATATTCTATCTTTTTTAAAAAAAAAATCCCAATTTTAAGACCATTCTCTGCGTGAACAGCACATACTTACGTGTCCTCCTTAGCAAGTCCAAAGGCAGTAGGTATAAAATCTTTCCGTTTCATTTATAAAAAAATAAAAACTTAATGCTTTTCATTTAAACTTAATTTTTCGACTACGAAATTAAATGACTCGTCTCTCTATATATACGTCTTCCTTCACTCTATTGCTTCAAATCGTTAAGAACTCAAAAGATCAATGGAGGTGAAGAAGGCATTCATCTGCTCTTTCTTTCTTATTCTACTTCTTTTAGCCACCGGTAAGTTCACTACTGATTGAGTTTAGAATTGTAAATGAATTAAAAACTCTTATAATCTGCATTTGTTTCAAATTATTGCAGAGGAGATGGGTCATGTTGATGCAAAGACGTGCGTGAAGGTAAGCAAGACGTTTCGTGGCGTCTGTGTGAAGAATAGCAAGTGCAACGATGCTTGCCAAAGTGAAGGGTGGCCACTTGGGAAATGCGTCCCTCTGGTCGTTTGTCTATGTTTCATAACTTGCTAGTGAATAAACTTGATGTATGATGATAAATAACTAGCATCAATGTCGTTGGCTTAACAAATAATGCTAATTAAAATGCTGGCAAAATTTGGTTCGCTATTGTCTTGCGTAAATATACGATGAGTTGTATGGTAAACGCTTTTACATGAGCATGACGACAAGCCTGACTTAGGTTTGTGTCGTACCTATAGTCTATTTGATATTGGGCCAAATCCAGATTCGTCCTAGGTCTGACAAAAGAACTTGAGCTAGGCTGGCATCACTCGAGAAGGTGTTGATTAACAAATTAATAACGTTAAGAAAAAAAAATGGAACCATAAGAAGACGTTAATTGAATTGCAAGATAATACAATTCTAGTGACTGAAATTTGATCAATATTTAATAATTTAGTCATAAAATTTTCATCACTAAATTAGTGATAGAATATATATTCGATTGTTAAATTTAACGATCAAATTTAAATTCGATCATTAAATTAGTAATTTATTTTTGATTGGGTCTCTAGCTAATCTATCGCAAATTTAATAATCAAATATGAAATCAGGATTAATTTTTCATTTCATCATTAAATTTAACGATCCATTCTTTACTAAACTTAGTGACCGATTTTAAAATCAGTTTTTAATTTTAATTGGTCGCTAATTAAAAAAAAATAAACAAAGTGCAGGAACATCTAGACAGTGATAAAATATATGGTAAGTTTTATATATATATATATATATATATATATATATATATATATATATATATATATATATATATGAAAGGAGGTCATGACGCCAATTTTAAGGTAGTCAATAGATCAATAAGAAAGTTTCTATGGCATATTTTGAAACAAAAAAAATTTTACTTAAGAAAATAGAAATTTATATAATTGTGTTTAAAATGAACTTATAGTTAATACAAGAACTAACAGCTGTATATACACAAATTATTACAATCTCCTCAATCATATTCAAGTAAAAATAGATTAAAAAAGTGAGAAAATAAATAAATAATTTATTGACTTATTAAAATATATATTTATTTAATTAAAGCAATATGCCTACATGTTATCACTTGCAGAATTTTAAATATTAACTAATGTCTGAAACATACACAATCTTTTTAATCACTTCATCTTGTTGTGTCAAATTGGTTCGATTATTCATCCAACACCTCCCTTATTAGTCACTCCAATGCTTAAAAAATTCTATAAAAATTAATTATATATATATATATATATATATATATATATATATATATATATATATATATATATATATATGTATATATATATATATATATATACAAAGAAGGTCATGATAATAATTTTAAGATAGTCAATATACTAATAGGAAAGTTTTTATGACATATTTTAAAAAAAAGAATTTAATTTAAAAAAATATAAATTTTTATAATTGTGTTTAAAATGAACATATAGTTTATGAGTATATACTCAAATAAACACAACTGTATATACACATAAGCTATTGCAATCTCTTCAATCATATTCAAATAAAAATAGATTAAAAAAGTGAGAGAAACATAAATAAATTATTTATTGACTTATCAACATACATTTTTATTTAATTAAAGCAATAAGTCTACATGTTATCACAAATGTTAATCAATGCCCGAAACATTTAGAGTCCTTTTAATCACTTCATCTTGTTGTGTCATATTGATCCGGCTATTCATCTAAAGCCTCCCTTATTAATCACTCCAGTGCCATATTCGAATAAAGAGGAAACCAATGGAAAAAGCTTTTCATCCAAGTCCTCCAGAAAGCGTCTCAAACAAAAAACAACATAAAAGTTATTTAACACCGTGGATAAACCTTATTAGTCACTATCATGATAATCATTAACGTCCGAAACATACGCAATCCTTCTAATCACTTTATCTCTCCTTTTGTCATATCCAGCTATTCATCCAACGCCTCCCATGACCTAATCCACTTTTTCGATTATTTATTCAGTTAGTTACTTAATGATCGAATTTAAATTTTATAGCTAAATTTTAAAATTTTATGATCGAATAAGAAATCGATCATTAAATTTAACGACCCATTTAATATTCAATTACTAATTTAGTGATTCATTTTTGATTTTATCTCTAATCCGTCGTAAATTTAATGATCGAATATGAAATCAAGTTTAATTTCAAAATCAATTGCTAAATTTAACGATCGATTTTTCATTCGATTGCTAAGCCTAATAACTTATTTCAAAGTCAGCCGTAGCTAATTTTATGATCATGAATTTTATTAAATACACTTTAATATTTATAATTTTTTTACATACTTACAAAAATAATATCAATCATTAATATTAATATAAATTATCAATGATATTTACTAGCAATATAGAAATGTACACAAAAATTTTATTAACAAATCAAAAATATACAATTACAATATCAACACATACCAAATGTTTATCAAAACTTTTTAGATAATTTTAAGTTAAATCAAACTAATATTTAATGTTTTGGGTTAAACGAAGCCAATTTAATATTAGGTGAAATCCATCAAATACACAAAATAATTAGAATCAATAAATTCAAATTGAGCTCCATTTGAATTCATTTCGATCAATTTAAAATCAAGCCAAATTTATATATAAGATTTTATTATATTTATTTAATTTATGATATTATTTAAAAGTTGAGAATTGTTTTTGTTGTTCTCTCCTTCTCTTCCCTATTACACTCAAATGAAAAATCAATTTCTAAATGTAATGACTTATTTGATATTTAGTCGTTAAATTCATTTTCGATTTTATCTTTAATTGATCACAAATTTAGCGATCGAATATGATATTAAAATCGATTTTAAAATCAATCGTTAAATTTAACAACCGATATTTCATTCGATCGTTAATCCTAGTGATTGATGACATGTAAGACTGATTTTAACAAAATAATTGGGATATGAATCAAACAATCAATACAACAAAAAGGACTTTCTAATAACAAGTAGAATAATTAATAAAAAAATCTTACTTTAATGTAGGTTCTTGTGCTATGTCAAATTCTCTTCTTGCTTTACAATTGAGATAGTTCTTTTTTTTAATACTTCTTGCTCAAGTCTGTGAATGGAGATTGGTGTATGATCTAATGAATGACTTCTTATCTCTGAGACAAGTCTTAAGCAGGTTAACATATGATAATTTAGTCTTAATTATGATCTTGAGGTATAGTTTGTGAATGTGTTCACAAACTTTGATATGACTCAAGTCACATCTTTACATTAGAATGTCAACCTTGGTGCTCTATTGCAAGCTGATAGATCATAAGGAATATAGCCAAGAAAATGCATTGAGATTGCCATTTATTTTTTTATTAAAACATAATTGTAGGCCAAGTGAGGCTTTGCTGATCTAACCCCAGTTGGATATGTGTATCAAGATGGTTAAGTCTTCTCGCATGATTTGTGTAATTAATGTGCATATAGCTTGTATTTGGTTGGTTGCAATTACATTAGAATAAGTAAAATGCTTGCATACCAAAACTAATAAAAGCAAGGACTCAAACTTTAGAGAAATCATCACCCTAAAAGTTGCAAAAATCATACCTTTATCCCTCTCAAGTATTATAGTTATGAGAAAAGGGCAGGCATTTTGATGTTTATCTTTAATTCCTGCTGTTCGCGAAGGCAAACATTTTTCACTTATTTAAAATAATGTTTATCCTTAATTCCTTTCATAAGTAAATTAATATTCTATCTTTTTTTTATAAAAAAAATCCATATTTAAGACCATTTTCCGCGTGAACAGCACATACTTACGTGCCTTCCTTAGCAAGTCCAAAGGCAGTAGGTATAAAAGTTTTCCGTTTAATTCATTTAAATAAAAACTTAATGCTTTTCATTTAAACTTAATCTTTCGACTACGAAATTAAATGACTCATCTCTATATATATACGTCTTCCTTCACTCTATTGCTTCAAATAGTTAATTAATAACTCAAAAGATCGATGGAGGTGAAGAAGGCATTCATCTGCTCTTTCTTTCTTATTCTACTTCTTTTAGCCACCGGTAAGTTCACTACTGATTGAGCTTAGATTTGTAAATGAATTAAAAACCCTTATAACCTGCATTTGTTTCAAATTATTGCAGAGGAGATGGGTCATGCTGATGCAAATATATTTAAGACGTGCGTGAAGGTAAGCAGGACGTTTCATGGCGTCTGTGTGAAGAATAGCAAGTGCAACGATGCTTGCCGAAGTGAAGGGTGGCCACTTGGGAAATGCGTCCCTCTGATCGTTTGCCTATGTTTCATAAAATGCTAGTGAATAAACTTGATGTATGATGATAAATAGCTAGCATCAATGTCGTTGGCTTAACTAATAATGCGAACTAAAATGTTGGCAAAATTTGATTCGCTATTGTCTTGCGTAAATATACGATCGAGTTGTATGGTAAACGCTTTTACATGAGCTTGACTCCTCGCATGCCAAGCCTGATTTAGGTTCGTGCCGTGCCTATAGTCTATTTGATATTGGGTCAAATCCATATTCGTACTAGGTCTGACAAAAGAACTTGGACTAGGCTGGCATCACTCGAGAAGATGTTGATTACGGTCCAACAAATTAATGACGTTAAGAAAAAAAAAAGGACCATAAGAAAACGTTAATTGAATCGCAAGATATATAATACAAATCTAGTGACTGAAATTTGATACCTATTTAATAATTTGGTCACAAAATTTTTATTATTAAATTAGTGATAGAATATATATTTGATTGCTAAATTTAACGATTGAATTTATATTTAATTATTAAATATTTAGTGACTTATTTTCAATTTGGTCTCTAATCGGTCCCAAATTTGATAATCGAATATGAAATGGGGAATAATTTTTTATTTCATCACTAAATTTAACGATCGATTTTTTTCATTTGATCGTTAAACTTAGCGATTAATTTCAAAATTGATTGTTAATTTTAATTGATCACTAATTTTTTAAATGTAAACAAAGTGCACATTGGGAACATTTGGTAAAATATATGATAAGTTTTATATATGAAAGGGGTCATGATACTAATTTTAAGGTAGTCAATATACCAATAGACTACATGTTATCATATTCAAATAAAATAAATTTAAAAAGTGAGAAAAATAAATAAATTATTTATTGACTTATCAACATATATTTTTATTTAATTAAAACAATAAGCCTATATGTTATCATTTGTCGATTTTCAAATGTTAATCAATGTTTGAAATACACACAGTCCTCTTAATCACTTCATCTCGTTGTCATACTGGTTTTATTATTCATCCGACGCCTCCCTAATTAGTCACTCCAATGCTGTATTCGACTAATCCTCTGTTTGAATGGGGTGAGAGAAGATTCATTAATGAAAAAGGAAGGGACGGGAAGGGAGGGAAGAGAAGTATTTATGTTCTTTTTGTTTGACAGGAATGAAAGGTTCATTAACGTAACATGTATTACTTTATTTAGGAGGAAAGAAAAGAGAATGAAGGTTAAATATATAAAATTATAAAAATACCCTTACTTCTTAAAATAAATCTACATGTAAAAAATAATATGTATAAAGCATGAGTAACACATTATGTACAAAAAAATCTTATGGGAATAAGATACATGTTATGATAAAATTATATATTTCCTAGCGTTCATATATGGAATTTACCATAAAGCTTACATACTGATAGCAAATGATTATATCTAGTTCAAATGGATATTTGAAATAAAATTTTTTAGAAACTGATTTCTGCATAAATCGCTAACATTTGTTTTGTATGTGTTGAAGTATTTCAGAAACAGATTATAGCCATTCATAATTTAGCATAAACTAGTGTAGTTGGTGTTGTTACTTGCTAGAAACATAATCCTACATATGAAAAGCTAAACATGATAGACACCTTTGGGGTTACCGTATCAAAATGATCAGCAAAAGATAAGTACTTCTTAGCTTTAATTCAACTTAGTATTACTTTAGTTTTCAATTAATTAAACTTCTTATTCACCCATATTAACTTATTCACCCATATTATGCATAAATGGTCATTGTTTTGATAGGATCTTGTGCTATGTCAAATTCTCTTCCTGCTTTACAATTGAGATAGTATTTTTTTTTGTTCCTTGCTGAAGTCTGTGAATGGAGATTGGTGTGTGATCTCATGGATGACTTCTTATCTCTGAGACAAGTCTTAAGCAGGTTAATATATGATAATTTAGTCTTGAATTATGATCTTGAGGTATACTTTGTGAATGTGTTCACAAACTTTGATATGACTCAAGGCACATTTTTACATTAGAATGTCAACCTTGGTGCCTGGGTATGTTTTCTCTATTGCAAGCTGGTATATCATAAGGAATATAGCCAAGAAAAATGCATTGAGATTGTCATTTATTTTTTTATTAAAACATAATTGTAGGCCAAGTGAGGCTTTGCTGATCTAACCCCAGTTGGATATGTGTATCAAGATGGTTAAGTTTTCCTGCATGACTTGTGTAATGTGCATATAGCTTGTATTTGGTTGGTTGCAATTACATTAGAATAAGTAAAATGTTTGCATGCCAAAACTAATGAAAGCAAAAACTCAAAACTTTAGAGAAATCATCACCCTAAAAGTTGCATACCTTTATCCCTCAAGTATTATAGTTATGAGAAAAGGGCAGGCATTTTGATGTCTATGTTTATGTCAATCTGTTATTTTGAGAATTTGGACCTGAAGAATATGGCTTTAGATTTAGCAGTCCAACTTGAAAAGCCTAACCTGATAAGAAGAAGCTGAAGTAAAGCCTTTTGCCTGCTTCTTGTGCTCTTTGAAGTACCTTACTTGTCACCTCAGACAGGAAGTTTTATTCTGTGGGCAACAATGATATGTAGGCCTGCTATAGAGTATGAGAAGAAGGGATATGCAGAGAATTACGAACAAGGACAAGTGATGGAGAAAAATCTAATTTCAATTGCTCGGGAGGTTGAGAAGCTAAGAGCTGAGGTCGCCAATGCTGAAAACGTTCCAGAGCTACAGCTGGTGCTGGAAACCAAGGTCAGTTCTTGCTTATTTAATTTATGATCCGTCAGAACCCTTAAATATCAACATGTTTCTTCATTGTTATCTTGATCCTTTTCGTGAAGATGTTTATAACAATCATTTTCTGAATTGATTGAAGGTATTTCCATTTGATCATCAGCTTAAATCATCAATGTTTTGGAAGCATGAAGATGATACACAATCTAAATGAGCAATTAATGATTCTCAATGACCAATGATTCATGAGTCAACCTGCTGATATCATAAACAGTCTCAGTGGCCATTTTTCTTCGAAATTTGAAACCTTTCAGTTCTAGTACATCGGCAGAACTTCTCAAAAGCTTTAGTTGTTAGAGATAAGAGAAGACTCTGGGCTCTGATTCTTAAGTGGTTTAATCAAAATGCAGATACTAATAGTTAATTGGAAAATCCTAGGACATCTTTGGTGGTTATCTAGTGCCATTGTAATCTTACAGTCACGTCTGAAGTTTAAAAGATTAATTTATAGAAAGAAGATTGATGAAACTCTTCTTTCGTTTAGGTATGCTTTCTTCTGCAAAAAGGTAGAATCCGCCACTTTAGCGGCCCCACACGGTCGGCCCCACGACTATCTGTGAGGAGGTAAATCGAGAAACTGCAGTTGATCACAACGCAGGAGGGTATTGCCTGACTTCGTTAGGATTCGAACCCTTGGCCTCTTCTGCAAGTCTGCTGCGTCGTAACCAACTCAGCTATGCCCCGAGAGCTTAGGTATGCTTTTCACTTCAATGGAAAGTGGAGCAAGATTATGAGTTCTCATGCCTTTATAAATTAGGAACCGCACAGGCAAGTAAAGATAAAATTAGCCACAGAATTCCTAGTGGAATTGTAGTTCCTGGTGGAATCTTTATCCATATGGCTACGCAGTGATATATCACATATCCAACAATTTCATTTAACTTCATGTGTTTGAACCATAGCTGCTGGTTATGGCGGTAAATGTCCCTTCAACAAAAAGGTGAATCCGGCCCTCAGGTCGTGGGAGCTGCTGATGCTGGCCCTCAGTATGGGTCTGGATCCGGCCATAGTCCTTGGGGTGCATATGACATACAAAGAGATCACGGGCACAAATAAGTAAACAAAAGAATCATCTCACTAATTCTGCCATGAAGTGTCTTTTTGATCCTGTGGATGCAAAGTAAATTGTTCCCGAGTTACAATTCAGAATGTCGGTAGCCAAAAATGACAAGGCGCGCAAAATTCTACTGAAAATCCCGATTAGCATTGTCTATGTTCAAAATTTTTCACTTGTAATAGGCACTCATCTTCTAAATTATGTAGTTGCTTTGAGTAATTGCATTACTAATTATTTGTTTGTCCCATTTTGGTTGTCACTAATGATGGGTTTCTTCTGTTCCATTGTATTGTCTTTTGTTGAGTTCTATTATCTTTGCGTTCCGATCTCATTTTCTTAAACGCATGATTTAAAACAAAGATAATTTGATTATAGAATACATCTATTTTTACATTGTCTTTATTCATTAAAATTAATTTTTATATAAAATTTGATATTGATTATGTAAAATTTTATATTAAAAAACAGTATAATAAATAAACTTATTATAAATAGAATTTTAAAATATATTTAATAAAATAAAATGTAATTTTTAAATATATTTAGTCTGCAATTAATTTAAATGTAATTAGATTAAAATTTTAAAACGATTTTAATCGATATAGGTAAAAAACTAAACTGATTGAATTCTTTTTTATTGATTAATTTGTAGTAAAAATATATTTATATTTTTTTGCAATAAATATAATTCAATTACAAATAAAAAAACTCCTTTATCTTTTTACTTAAATAGAACTATCTAGCCAATAACCGATTGCCACGTGGCATGAAGGCCCTCTGGATTCGCGAGACTATAAAAGGCTCATTCCCATGCCCTAAGGCATCGTCCGAGAGAAGCTTGACGGCGTTGAAGAAGCACGATTTACTTTGACCGTGCGATCTCCGGAGATGTCCTACGCCGTGCAGCCGGCGAAGCGCAGCTTCGAAGAGCCGAGGAGGATCTCATCGTATTCGCATCACCCTCATCTCTAAGAACACCAAAAACCTCCAGAAGGGTACGTACACGCGATATCTTTGCCGTGTTTGTTTTTGTCGACGATTGCTGGATCTATCGGCATCTTTATTATTGTGTTGCCAGTGGCCGATAACCTTGTGAGGGGAGCAAAGGACAAGGGTCGCAAGTTCCGTTTCCTTTGCTCCACATCGTTTATGTTGTGTGTTTTAGTGTAAATGGTTTCAAACAGTTGAATTTTTAACCTTGAGAATTTTCCGTTGTGCTTTTTAATTTGTCAAAAAATGGTATTGGGTTTTATATTTATGTTTAGTGCTGTTTTACCGTAGAAACTGCTGCTATTTGATTAATTTCATCAAATTCTCATTTTTTTTCAATATCAGAAGTGAAGGTTCTATGATTCCATCGATGTTGTTCTGTTAGTCTGTACCCTTGTGTGATTTGACCGTGTAGATGATGATAAATATGGTAATTGAGCACAGAGAGCTTTCTATGAAGTACCAAAATCGAGCTTTTTAAAACTGATGCACAGTTTACTCATGTACGAGGGTTGTCTTTAGTACTGTTTTACCGTAGGAACTGCTTTGTTATTTCTCGTTTTTTCGATATCTGAAATGAAAGGTTCTTGGTTCAATGATTCCTTTGATATGTTTCTCTAGGTTATACCCTTGAGTGATTTGATTGTGCAGATGATGATAAAAATATGGTAATTTAACACAGAGCTTTCTATGAAGTCTCAAAATCGAGCTTTTTAAAACTGATGCACAGTTTACTCATGTATGAGGGTTGTCATTAGTACTGTTTTGTTGTAATAACTGCTTCGTTATTTCTCATTTTTTTTCGATATCACAAATGAAGGTTCTTGGTTCTACGATTCGTTCGATGTGTTTCTCTAGGTTGTACCCTTGTGTGGTTTGACTGTGCAGATGATGATAAATATGGTAATTTAACACAGAGAGCTTTCTATGAAGTCTCAAAATCGAGCTTTTTAAAACTGATGCACAGTTTACTCATGTATGAGGATTGTCATTAGTACTGTTTTATCGTAATAACTGCTTCGTTATTTCTCATTTTTTTCGATATCACAAATGAAGGTTCTTGGTTCTACGATTCGTTCGATGTGTTTCTCTAGGTTGTACCTTTGTGTGGTTTGACTGTGCAGATGATGATAAATATGGTAATTTAACACAGAGAGCTTTCTATGAAGTCTAAAATCGAGCTTTTTAAAACTGATGCACAGTTTTCTCATCTATGATTGTTGCCTTTCGTACTGTTTTATTGTAGGAACTGCTTTGTTATTTGATTAACTTCTACAATTTTTCATTTTTTAAATATCAGAAGTGAAGGTTTTCTTGGTTCTGTGATTCTTTTGATGTGGTTCTGTTAGGTTGTACCCTTGTGTGATTCGACTGTGCAGATGATGATAAATCCTAGTAATTTACACAGAGAGCTTTCTATGAAGTCTCAAAATCGAGCTTTTTAAGACTGATGCACAGTTTACTCGTGTATGAGGTGTCTTTAGTAATGTATTATTGTACTGATGTGGTTTGGTTAGGTTGTATCCTTTTATGATCTGACTATCTAGATGATGATAAACACATGGTTTAGCACCAAAAGCTTTCTATGAAGTCTTAAAATTAAAACTGATGCACAGTTTCCCCGTCTATGATTATTCTATCTGTTTTGTTAGTCGCTTATCTTCAATAAATTCTTGTATTTTCAATATCAAAAGAAAACGTTTATGATTCTATGATTCCTTTGATGTGGTTCAGTTAAGTTGTATCCTGCCTTAATGAGAAACATTGTAGAATGGAGCAGTAAATGTGGATGATATTTTAATAAATGTGATTCTGTCACAGAAGTATTGCTGCTCCTGTTCACTCTTGATTAGTGTCTAAAGGCCTTTGAATCAAAACTCTAATTGAGCCTCTTATTCTTCACCAATTTTTTTGAATCTCTCTAATCTAACTAATCCATTTGGTCGCCTAATCTTTCTGTGCAGTCAGAAAATAAACAGAATGTGAGTGAAATACAGTTGGACTGAGACATCCAATCAATCATCCAAAGTGAAAATAATTCCCTTTGATTTTTGCTAGTTATGCGGCAAAAGTTGATACCTTAAATGAATATTTAAGCTTATTGATTGCACTGGTCCATTTTCTTAAAAGTTGAGTAAGTTTTAGTTAATGCTTAACCAGCAACCAGCAATCTTTTTCGAAGTCAATCCATTAATCTTAGTTCTCCCGTATCAGTATTTTCTTACATCTTTTAAAGTTGTTGTCATGTAACATTGAGTTGCAGGTTTGAATTGCGAAAATAGCTTTGTAAAATGCAAAATAAGATTACACATGTAATAGATCCAATCTATCCGAACTTTCTTTGAGTTCCAACATTGATGGAAACTTTGTACATCGTGCTGCTCTTTCAAAGTCTAGAAAATCTTAGAGAGTCTATGACACTCTGAAACTTGTTTTAGCATTCCATGAGCATAAAAAACCTGGTGTTGCGGTTGAAGTAACTATTTGCAAATCCATGAATTTAATATACAGACTGAAGCAATGTGAAGTAACTATTATATATATATATATATATATATATAAAGGGCAGTCCGGTGCACGAAGCTCCCGCCATGCGGGGTCCGGGGAAAGGATCCATTGTACGCAGCCTTACTTTGTCTTTGGCAAGAGGCTGTTTTCAGGATTTGAACCCGTGACCTCTAGGTCACATGATAGCAACCTTAATGTTGCGTCAAGGCTCCCCTTTTGAAGTAACTATTATATATATATATATATATATATATATATATATATATATATATATATATATATATATATATATTTTGATGATTATAGAATAGTTGCCATGTTGTGTTCTGATATTATCCTCCTTCAGTACTTTTTGTATTGGTTAATTATTGTAATTTTCTTTTGGTTAATCCTGTCATTATAGTTCTTGATGGAAGCATGTGAAAAATGTCATGTACAGGATTAAAAAGTCATCTAAATTTGTGATATAATTGTATTTATTTGCTCATGCAACCTTTGAATTTTTGACGTAGAGTTCAGAGTTTATTTTTAGTAAGTATGGTAATAGGTTAGATTTGGATAGTCTCTCCATCCCTATTTATTATATATTCAATTTTTATTCCGATGGATGGATATTCATTTCCATTCTTATTTTTAGATATGATATTTTTATATTAATAAATTTTTTTATTCTATTTAATTATCATCATTAAAGTATATTAAATTCATATCATATTTAAAAAAAATATAATTTAATAAAAATAGAATAAATATTTGTAAGTAGGTTAGAGGGAGAAGTTTAGAAGAGAGAGAAAATTAAATTTATTTTTTAATTTTTCTTTAATTGATTATTGATTAAATAAAAAAATTTAATAATAATATATATATTATTTAATTGAATATTCAGGTTGAATATAAATAATTTTATTAGATCCATTTTCATATTTATATTAAATCTTTTTATATCTTTTTCATTGGTATGGATATCGGATCCTCTATCGTATCAGATAAAATTGACCTTCTCGGTTGTTAAACAACGAGAAACAAAGTTACTTATATACAATTCAGTGTAGTTTTAATATTTAAAATTAAATAGTGTTAACGTGTCTTCAAGTTAGCCTTCCATGTCATCATTGAAGTTACGTGACATAAATACATGCCATGGCCCGATGCTCCCGCAAAAAACAGCTTAATTACACGTTACCCGATTCGGTACCCGCAACAACCCTCCCTCCGTTGGGCGCACTCTAGTTAATCAAATGACCAAGCGTGTAACAAAAGTAATTGCCCCACTTTTACCTTTCTCATTTAATATTGACCGTCGGATAAAGCTCCCAGATGGAAAAGCCGAATCCTACCGTCCGATGCAAGTTACAAATGGACAAGGCGGAGTAGCGAGAAGAGAGGCCAGATGTAGAGAGAGAAGAGACTGACGCGACGGCCCCGAAAAAGTTCGCCAGTGCGATCTGGTCACACCCTCTCCCTCTCATCTCAGTCGCAGACTCGTTGCGCTAGTCCGTCCGGTGAGCATACCCCTCGTGTTCTGTACTCTCAACTACCCTTTCCACCCCTTCTTTACTCTCCCTTTCCGCGGAGCAGCAGCTGAATCCCTCATCAGATAGGAGGAACAGGTGGTCGTTTGAGAGCTCCTTCCGGAGATGGCCATCGTGGAGACCAAGAAGGGCGTCGATCTGGCGTCGGCCGTGAGCGCCTCCGTCGACGCAGGCTTAGCTCCGGAACTCCGCAGCACAAAGGATCTGACTGTGTCCGAAATACGCAGCCACCGAGACGCGTCCGCAGACACTTTCCTCTCGAGTCCCAAGGATGTGACTGAGTCTGCGGCACAGAGGCCAACCGGCGTCGCCTCCACCACCGGAGACGAGGGGTTTAAGCGGGAGATGCGGGACCTGGAGGAGCTCCTGTCGAAGCTGAATCCGATGGCGCAGGAGTTCGTACCCCCGTCGCTCACGGTGATGGGGAATAGCTTCGGCCCCGGCGGAGTTTTTTATCAGAATGGTCTTGGGGTTGACGATGGTGTTGGGAATGGTGGTAGGCGGGTGAGTGTCTCGGATGCAGCTGTTTTACATGGATTTATTGTCTTCTTTCTTGTTGGAGGTGGTTCTGATTTTTATGTTCCTGTGTTTGTCTTTTAGAAAAAGAATGGATTCGGTCAGGGGAGGCGTCGGATGAATAGCCGGACCAGTATGGCACAACGAGATGAAGTGATTAAAAGGACGGTATATGTTTCGGACATTGATCATCAGGTAGTGACTAATAAGATTTATCCATAATGTTAAATTCTTTTATACTGTTTTTTGTTTGAGATGCTTTCTGTATGAAAAGCCTTTAGCATTAGCTCCCTTTTTTCTATTATGCTTAAACAATTTTGATTCGGATACGGCACTAGAGCGAGGCATATCATATGTAAATCGATCAAATAAAATGCATCAGAGTCATGTTACAAATGACAATGTAAAATTGTTCAGACAGTCTAGATTTAAGGGACACGAGGGTATGCTACATTGTTTGATACGAGGGGTTAGTATTTGAGATACTGAATTATTCAATTTTCTGGATGGGAATAATACTCTTTTTTTTTCTTATGTAGTTAACTTGTCTATTCTAATCAAGTTTGATTTTCTCCTTCAATTAGTGTACTTAATTTTTCTCTTTTTTTTTACTTGTCTGTGCAGTCAAAGCCACATGATTGGTTCATGTGTCATGGTATAGAATCATTAATGTTTAACCATGTATGTTGTATAGATAACCCTTTAGAATACTGAAGCACTAAAATGACAATTAGATAAATATGTTAACAATTAGTACTCTATAGGCCTATTGATCTATTTTTTTTTTGTCTTTTTCCTGATTATTATTGATATTTAGTTCTGATAATATTTGTAATCATTTTTCACTATTATTTGATGTTTAAGTATCCAAAGAATGGAAAAACTATTCTGTTGTCTGACTAAGATGAGCTAAGTCATAGTTTTTGGTGTCGAGCATAATCAGTTGCTACTGGAAAAATCTGCTGTTTCGGTCGCCAACAAGCAGACAAGATGATCTTGTTACAAGCGGCACATAATAGAAAGACGAAATAGAGAGGGCATGACAGAATGGATAAACAGAGAGAAAGCGAGAAGAGAGGAGAGGAAGAGAAGAGATTGGAATAGAGGAAAATTGAGGGAGAGAAGAGACATCAAAGGCGGTGAGGCGGCATGGGCAGGTGACATGAGTAAGTGGTGTCTAGTTGAGTGGAATTGGGAAGAGAAGGAGAGAACAACAAAAATAATTCCTCAGCTTTTAAATAATATCATAACCTAAATAAATATAATAAAATCCTATATATAAATTTGGCTGGATTTTAAATTGATCAAAATAAATTCAAATCGAGCTCAATTTGAATCTAATTATTTTGTGTATTTGATGGGTTCCACCTAACATTCATCTGGTTTCCACTTATCCCAAAACATAAATTATTATCGCCCACTTAATCCAAAACATTAAATATTAGTTGGATTTAACTTATAATTATCTAAAAAATTTTAAAAATAATTTAAAATGAAAAAAAACAAATGGAATAAAATATAGTATTTAACATCAATGAACTTTTTTCTTCTCATGTTATGTTTAACGTTTTAAAATCTGCAAGTGATAACATGCAGGCCTATCACTTTAATTAAATAAAAATAGATTTTGATAAGTCAATAATTTATTTTTTTTCTCTCACTTTTTCAATTTATTTTTATTTGAATATGATTGAAGAGATTGCAATAGTTTATATGTATATACAGTTGTGTTTATTGGAATATATACTCATAAATTATAAGTTCATTTTAAACACAATTATAAAAATTTCTATTATCTTAAGTAAAATTCTTTTGTTTCAATATATGTCATAGAAACTTTCCGATTGGTAAATTGACTACCTTAAAATTGTTATCATGACCTCCTTTCATGTATAAAACTTACCATATATTTTACCACTATCTGAATTTTCACAATGTGCATTTTGTTTCCTTTTTGTATTTGCAATTTCTAAGTTAGAATTCTGCATTTAATGCCAATCAATTTAAGAAGTAAATGAGAAAATCACAGTTTTATTTGTCCTGGCCTTTTTGTTTGCTTTAAAAATTTGTCCTGTGGGTTTCCTTTTCTCCTCCAACAGTCTGAGCATTGCTTATGTTTCAGTTGATCAGAATGAGGAAGACTGTAAGTCCAGGCTCTTACAAATTGCTAGTTTGAAAATTCTTAGCAGCAGATTGTTCACAGCTCAATATTGTCTTTTTCAATGCTCAATAACTTGTCTTTCTTATAATCACACCAACCTATTAATCTCATGAACATGAATTCTTTTCCATATGTCTCCTTGCATAGTGGTATGTCAGAAAACCTGAAACATCTACCATTGCATTTGTACCGTTACGATCTTGCTAGGTCGACTTGTTTATCTCAGATGGGGTAGCATATCCCCATCCAGGAGAGTAATATTAATTTGTAGCTTATCTTTACTAATCAATTTTTTGAAACATTTTTTTGAGAACCTTAACAAACACATTGCATTTCAAAATGTTGACAGATCTTTAATCATTATTGATGCACATGCTAAACTACCTTTTCACTTCAAAGCTAAATTACCTGCATTATTCTTTGATCACCGCAAATATATAGTAATACTATTGACAAATTCAGTGGAGCTTTTGTAAGTGAATCATGCAGTTCCATGGACAACTACATTTAAATCCTTTTATTTTAGGATCAGAACACCAAATCATATGTGAACTTCTTCTTACATGTTTTCTTTAGTATGGTCGGATTTAATATAAGTTTTTATTCAGTCTTTGAAGACATACAATTGGCTTTTATTTTGAACTTCTAATTGGAATGTTGCAAATTCTTGTTTTTGCACTCAGATCCGCACTTTATATATGTTTTCAATGTATTTGTGTAATTCAACTTGATGATGGTGCATTTTCCCATGAGTAATTGTAAAGTTATTGTACAGAATTCCTTAATCAGAGATCTGCATGATAATCCATTATATTTTGTTTTTTCCCTTGTATAATTTATGACTCTTGATTTCTTAATAAGTTTGAATGTTCGTAGTGCAAGGTATATCTTGTTTGTGTAGTGAACAACTAGTGATGTTATATTGTTCTACCTGTTTCAGTAACTCATCATAGGAATAGCACTGCAATGCAAAACCAATACGAACTTGTATTCTAGGCATCATTGAATAGTATACTTTTAGAGAATATTTCTAGATGGTATGTTGGCAGAGCCACATTGTTTTGTTTGACTGGCATATATTTTTCCATCTTGTATTTTAAGCTTTTTAACAATCTGAATTTTAGAAGTAAGTCCCTTTGTCAGCATAATTTAGAATTTGTTTGGATTTATGGATAAGAAAATTTTAAATGATCTGTTGCTGCATAGAACCCATTTGAACTTGTTCATACTGAAGTTTTGATTCATGATTCTGTATGTATTTAGGTTACTGAAGAACAGCTAGCAACACTTTTCATTCATTGTGGGCAGGTGAGTTGTTTTCATATCCTTCATGTGTCTTGATACGATTATAAATACTTGTAGATGAATGAATGTCTTATGCAACAGGTTGTTGATTGTCGCATGTGTGGGGACCCAAAGTCAGTTCTTCGTTTTGCTTTCATAGAGTTCACTGATGAGGGTATCTTTTTTGCATCCTTGGTCTGGGTGAAATTATCTTTAATCACCACTGATAATTGCCACTGGTTCTTTCAAAATTAGAGGGTGCACAAGCTGCTTTAAGTCTGTCAGGGACTGTTCTTGGATTTTATCCAGTAAGAGTGCTTCCTTCGAAAACTGCAATTGCACCTGTCAACCCCACATTTTTGCCTCGGGTAAGAGAATTTTGAAAATGTTAGCTTTACCTTTCATATATGTATCAAGCTGATTAAACCTCCATGAGTATATTTTAGTTGTAGCCAGGATTCTTCCCATTATCACCAATCTGAGAATTTCTGTGATTTCAGTCTGATGATGAGCGTGAGATGTGTTCAAGGACTGTCTACTGTACAAATATTGACAAGAAGGTTCAGTGTAGAAAACATTGTTCAATATGTCCAATTTGTGTTAGCATATATGCTCATTTCTAATTCTTCTTTCATGGCTACTATAGGTGTCTCAAGCAGATGTTAAACTTTTCTTCGAATCTATTTGTGGAGAGGTTGGTTGCAATTGGCATAACCTCCTCTTTAATATATTTATATGGACTATTATTATGTATAACTAACTCTGGCTTTATAAATTAAGGTTGGATAATAAATGACATTTTTTTTGTAATCTAAATACCTTGTAAAAATGCAGATAACTAGATGACAATGCAAATTATATTTTACAGGTTTATCGCTTGCGACTTCTTGGAGATTATAATCATTCCTCAAGGATTGCGTTTGTTGAATTTGTGATGGTTAGTGACTCTGGCTTTGGTTAATCTGCATTGATTTGATATGATACTGTTCTTTATATTCCTTATATTGTTTTTTTCTTCTGTTTTTAATTAATGTATGGCGATTTTATTAAAAGGCCGTATTTGAGATGTCAAATTATCATGGTGTCACTATTTCTCATGTTAAGTATGGTATTGATGGGAACCACCTTTGTATGGTGGCAATGTGCTGCCACAATGTCATGGGTCAAATCCATTATCATGTGCTTCTGTGCATGGTCCGGCATTAAATACAAATTTTTTCAAGAAATTATATCCAGCAGATCTGCCATCTAAAAGGTACTGTAAATTTAGTTTTGTATACGTGAAAGACATATCTTGACTCTTATATGTTGGTATATCAAATTGCAAATAACATATTGTGGAATTGCCAAGGCATTTGATTGAGGTTTCTACTATCCAACAAACAAGTCCATCCACCACTCTTATAGTTATCTCAAATGAAGGAAAATGCTTACCAACTAGATTCATACATAGTGGACTTGTAAATGATTATTGAGATTTTCATCATCTCTCTTGTACTGTTCTGATTAATTATGTGATTGATGGGAAATCTAACTGGCAAACAATTAGATACTGCAGATGATATGATGATGATGCATGCAACATGTTCTTGAATTTTATGTTGCATCTTTTTCTTCATAAAGTGCTAGAATAAATGCATGTATCTAATTAATGATGTGTGGTCTAGAGATATCTATTGAGTATTATAAATAGTCATGTAATGTAAAGTTACAAGATAAGCCATTTCTTCTCTTCCTAGAAAGCTATTTGAGAGCCCACCACCTTCCAATAAAGTGCTATCAGAGCCAATGATATGAAAATTCTTTTCTTCCCAATATCGTTAATCTACCAAACTCAACTATGAGAATTGGTCACTTAGAATGAATGCAATTCTTGGATCCCAATGAGTGTGGGATATTGTTGAAAATGGTTTTGAAGAGCCCTTAGATGTGACAACTCTATCTCAAAACCAAAAGGATACTTTGGAGAAAGAAAGAAAGAGAGATTAAGGTGCTCTTACCATCATCCATCAATGTTTGGGTGAAGACATATTTGGGAAAATGGCCAATGAGACAACATCAAAGAAAGTGTGAGAGATGCTTCACAATTCTATTATGGGAGCAGACAAGGTAAAAAAGGTGTGATTTCAAACTCTAAGGACGGAGGTTGAATCACTTTTTATGAAGGAGAGTGAATATATCTTTGACTATTTTACAAGAGTTTTTGCTATTATCAATCAAATGAAAAGACCTGGAGAAATCGTGCTTGGTGTTCGGTTAATTGAGAAGGCACTACATTCTCTTAGCACAAAGTTTAATCATGTTGCAATTGAAGAGTTTAAAGATTTGGAGATCATGACCATTGATGAATTAAATGGATCATTACAGACTCATGAAGAAAGGATGAATTGTGAAAAGCAAGAGCAATCAGAACATATATTCCAAGCAAAAATCAATTCGAAGACCAAAGGAGATGTTTCTAGTAGTAGAGGCCGAGGACAAGGCAGAGGCCGAGGTTCGGTACATGGCCATCGTTAAGGGAGAGATGAGCAACCCTCTCAGTTTGATAAAAGAAATCAAACATTTGCAATAGGTCGTAGAAGAGCAAGAGGAAGAGGTAATTGTGTGAGGTATGATGATAGAAGAAATAAATCTCAAATTGAATGTTATTCTTGTCATAAGTTTGGACATTATGCTTGGGAGTGTCAATCAAACATGGAAGATGAAGCGACAAATCTAATGGAGAACAAGGAAGATGATGTAGAGCAATCCTTGTTTCTTACACTAAAGGAGGACTCTATTGGAAAAGCAAACACATGGTGTCTTGATAATGGAGCTAGTAATCATATGACGGGTGATAAAAGTAAATTTGTGGAACTTGATACAAAGAAGAAAGGCTTTGTAAGATTTGGAGACAACACAAAGGTGAAAATTGAAGGCTAAGGTACGATTCTTCTTGAAATACAGAATGGTGATCATAAAGTCCTTTGTGATGTTTATTATATTCCAAAATTAACTAGCAATATCTTAAGTATTGGTCAACTTTTGGAAAAAAAATTACAAGATTCATATGAATGATTGTATGCTTGGGCTAATCTTGTTGTTAAGGTGTCTATGACTAAGAATAAGATGTTTTTATTGGACTTGAAGAATTGTGGACCTATGTGCTTGAAGACTTGTATGGATCCATCATGGATGTAACATATAAGGTTTGGTCATTTGAATTTTGACGGACTCAAAGCTTTGGGAGATCATAAGATGGTGAAAAGGATTTTAAAATTTTTGATTAATTATGTGAAGCATGCTTACTAGGCAAGCATGCAAGAAAGAGCTTTTGAAAGCATTCCATTTCGAGAGCAACTAAATCATTACAAATTGTCTATGTTGATGTTTGTGGTCTTATCAAGTCTGAATCTCTTGGTTAAAAGCTATTATTTTGTGCTTTTTATTGATGATTTCAGTAGAAAGACGTAAGTTTATTTTTGAAAGCAAAAATCTAAGGTATTTGGTACATTCAGAAAGTTCAAAACTCTTGTCGAAAAAAGAAAGTAGATATCAAATTCAAGCATTGAGAACTGATAGAAGCGGTGAATTTACATCTAATGAATTTAATAATTTTTATGAGTTGTATGGAATTCGTCGTCTTTTGATGGTTCCTAGATCACTCCAGCAAAACGGAGTTGCAGAAAGGAAGAACATGATAATACTTAATATGGCGAGGAGTATGTTAAAGTTTAAAGAGATTCCTAAGAAGTTTTGGGCTGAAGCAGTGTCATGTGTTGTGTATCTTTTAAATTGATCTCCAACAAAGAGCTTGAAGAATGTAATACCTTAAGAAGCATGGAGTGGATGGAAGTTAACCATGTCACATCTACAAGTATTTGGATCAATTGCATTTGCACATATCCTCGAACAAGAAAGATCCAAGTTAGATGATCGGAGTTGGAAACTTATTTTCATTGGTTATGATGAAAATTTCAAGGAAAACAGATTGCAAAATCCACACAAAGGAAGAATTGTGATTAGTAGAGATGTAGAATTTAATGAAGATGCATTATAGGATTGGATCTCTAAGGAAGAAGAAGGTCTTATGATTTCCTTTCTTTGATGTGGAACAAGAAGTCCACATCAAAGAAAGGAAGAGAGAAACCAAAAGGATACTTTGGAGAAAATGAGAGATTAAGGTGCTCTTACCATCATCCATCAATGTTTGGGTGAAGACATATTTGAGAAAATAGCCAATGAGACAACATCAAAGAAAGTGTGAGAGATGCTTCACAACTCTATTAGGGGAGCACACAAGGTAAAGAAGGTAGGAATTCAAACTCTAAGGACTAAGTTTGAATCACTCTTTATGAAGGAGAGTGAATATATCTCCGACTATTTTACAAGAGTTTTTGCTATTATCAATTAAATGAAGAGACTTGGAGAAACCGTGCTTGATGTTTGGGTAATTGAGAAGGTACTCTTAGCACAAAGTTTAATCATGTTGTGATTGAAGAGTTTAAAGATTTGGAGATCATGACCATTGATGAATTAAACGGATCATTATAGACTCATGAAGAAAGGATGAATTGTGAAAAGCAAGAATAGAACATATATTACAAGCAAAAATCAATTTGAAGGCCAAAGGAGATGTTTCTAGTAGAGGTCTAGACCGAGGACAAGGCAGAGACCGAGGTTCGGTACATGGCCATGGTCAAGGGAGAGATGAGCAACCCTCTCAGTTTGATAAAAGAAATCAAACATTTACAATAGGTCGTAGAAGAGCAAGAGGAAGAGGTAATTGTGTGAGGTATGATGATAGAAGAAATAAATCTCAAATTGAATGTTATTCTTGTCACAAGTTTGGACATTATGCTTGGGAGTGTCAATCAAACATGGAAGATGAAAAGGCAAATCTAAAGGAAGATGATGTAGAGCAATCCTTGTTTCTTACACTAAAGGAGGACTCTATTGGAAAAGCAAACGCATGGTGTCTTGATAATGGAGCTAGTAATCATATGACGGGTGATAAAAGTAAATTTGTGGAACTTGATACAAAGAAGAAAGGCTTTGTAAGATTTAGAGACAACACAAAGGTGAAAATTGAAGGCTAAGGTACGATTCTTGTTGAAACATAGAATGGTGGTCATAAAGTCCTTTGTGGACATTATGCTTGGGAGTGTCAATCAAACATGGAAGATGAAAAGGCAAATCTAATGGAGAACAAGGAAGATGATGTAGAGCAATCCTTGTTTCTTACACTAAAGGAGGACTCTATTGGAAAAGCAAACACATGGTGTCTTGATAATGGAGCTAGTAATCATATGACGGGTGATAAAAGTAAATTTGTGGAACTTGATACAAAGAAGAAAGGCTTTGTAAGATTTAGAGACAACACAAAGGTGAAAATTGAAGGCTAAGGTACGATTCTTGTTGAAACATAGAATGGTGGTCATAAAGTCCTTTGTGGACATTATGCTTGGGAGGGTCAATCAAACATGGAAGATGAAAAGGCAAATCTAATGGAGAACAAGGAAGATGATGTAGAGCAATCCTTGTTTCTTACACTAAAGGAGGACTCTATTGGAAAAGCAAACACATGATGTCTTGATAATGGAGCTAGTAATCATATGACGGGTGATAAAAGTAAATTTGTGGAACTTGATACAAAGAAGAAAGGCTTTGTAAGATTTGGAGACAACACAAAGGTGAAAATTGAAGGCTAAGGTACGATTCTTCTTGAAACACAAAATAGTGGTCATAAAGTCCTTTGTGATGTTTATTATATTTCAAAATTGACTAGAAATATCTTAAGTATTGGTCAATTTTTGGAAAGAAATTATAAGATTCATATGAATGATTGTATGCTTGGGCTAACCTGCTAAGGTGTCTATGACTAAGAATAAGATGTTTTTATTGGATTTGAAGAATTGTGGACCTATGTGCTTGAAGACTTGTATGGATCCATCATGGATTTAACATATAAGGTTTGGTCATTTGAATTTTGACAGACTCAAAGCTTTGGGAGATCATAAGAAGGTGAAAGGGATTCCAAAAATCTTGATTAATTATGTGAAGCATGCTTACTAGGCAAGCATGCAAGAAAGAGCTTTCGAAAGCTTTCCATTTCGAGAGCAACTAAATCATTACAAATTGTCTATGTTGATGTTTGTGGTCCTTTCAAGTTTGAATCTCTCGGTAAAAGCTATTATTTTGTGCTTTTTATTGATGATTTCAGTAGAAAGACGTAAGTTTATTTTTGGAAGCAAAAATCTAAGGTATTTGGTACATTTAGAAAGTTCGAAACTCTTGTCGAAAAAAGAAAGTAGATATCAAATTCAAGCATTGAGAACTGATAGAAGCGGTGAATTTACATCTAATGAATTTAATAATTTTTATGAGTTGTATGTAATTCGTCATCTTTTGATGGTTCCTAGATCACTCCAGTAAAACGGAGTTGCAGAAAGGAAGAACATGATAATACTTAATATGACAAGGAGTATGTTAAAGTTTAAAGAGATGCCTAAGAAGTTTTGGGCTGAAGCAGTGTCATGTGTTGTGTATCTTTCAAATCGATCTCCAACAAAGAGCTTGAAGAATGTAATACCTTAAGAAGCATGGAGTGGGAAGTCAACCATGCCACATCTACAAGTATTTGGATCGATTGAATTTCAACATATCCTCGAACAAGAAAGATCCAAGTTAGATGATCGGAGTTAGAAACTTATTTTCATTGGTTATGATAAAAATTTCAAGGAAAACAGATTGTAAAATCCACACAAAGGAAGAATTGTGATGAGTAGAGATGTAGAATTTAATGAAGATACATCATAGGATTGGATCTCTAGGGAAAGAAGGTCTTATGATTTCCTTTCTTTGATGTGGAACAAGAAGTCTAAGAAGAATCAACTCCACATGCACCCGGTTTATCAATCACACCAGGATCATCTTCAAGAGAAAATATTCTAAAATATAGAAGCCTACAAGATAAAGAGAAATTCCAATAGAGAAGTGGAAAGGTATAAAGCACGACTTGTTGCTAAAGGCTACAAGCAAAAACAAGATATTAATTATGATGAGGTATTTGCTCCGCTAGCTCGATTGGAGACTATTCGCTTGTGATATCTTTTGCCGTTTAAAATCATTAGAAGATTTATCAGTTTGATGTTAAATTTGCCTTTCTTAATAGTTATCTTAATGAGAATGTTTATATTGAGCAACTTCTTGGATATGTGATTAAGGGGCATGAAGATAAGGCCTTAAAGCTAAAGAAGGCACTTTATGAGCTTAATCAAGAACCAAAAGCTTGGAATAATCGACTTGACAAGTATTTACAAGAAAATAATTTTCTGATATGCTCCATGAGTATGCACTTTATATGAATGAAGAAAGTTATGGGTTTTTACTTGTTTGTATTTATGTGGATCTCATTTTTACAGAAATAATCAAATAATAATTGAAGAATTCAAGATAGTCGTGAGTTATGAATTTGAGACGACTGACATGGGACTCATGACTTATTTCTTGGGAATTCATGTAAAGCAAATGGAGGATGGAACTTCTATTTCATAAGAAAACTATGCGAAAGAGATTTTTAAGAAATTTAATATGCTCAATTGCAAACCAGTTAATACTCTGTAATTTGGAATACAACTATCCAAAGTGAAGAAAAAAGAAGAGAATATTAATCCAACTGCATTAAGAAGTCTTATTTGAGCTTGAGATAGTTGACTTGTATAAGACCCGACATTTTATTTGCAGTTGGAGTTGTGAGTCGATGTATGGAGAATCCAACTGAGTCTCACATGTTGGTAGCTAAGAAGATACTTTGTTATATTAAAGGGATTCTTGATTATGGTATTTTTTTATTCATCCTCTAGCAACTACAAGTTGTAGGGCTATTGTGATAGCGATTTTGCGGGAGACATTAATGATAGAAAAAAACACAGCTGGTTTGATATTTTTTTTGGGAAATAATGCAATTTCATGGAGTTCAAAAAAGCAAGCTATTATGACACTTTTCAATTGTGAAGTTGAGTATGTTGCAGTTACTTCTTGCACTTGTCATGCTATATGGTTGAGAAGATTCTTAAAGGAACTTCATTTGGAATAAGAAGATGCTATAAAGATCATGATTGATAATAAGTCAGCTCAAAGTTTGGCAAAGAATTCAGTATTTTATGAACATAGCAAACATATTGACACAAGATATCATTTTATTTGAGAATACATTGCAAAGAAGAACTTAAATTTGAGTATGCGAAGACTATGAATCCGATATTTTTATAAAGTCACTTAAATTTGATGATTTTCAAAGATTGAGGTTCATGCTTGGAGTAAGGAAGATTCAAGTTTAAGGGGGAGTGTTAGAAGTTGAATTAAACTTGAATATATGAAGCTTAGTAAATACTTGATGTACACGAACCAAGATGATACATGAATCTTGAATTTATGTACCTAGATATAATAAATGCATATATCTAATTAATGATGTGTGGTCTAGAGATTTCTATTGAGTTAGTATAAATAGTCTTGTAATGTAAAGTTGCAAGATAAATCATTTTTATAATAAGTCATTATATTACTCTTCTCTTCCTAGAAAGCTATTTGAGAGCCCACCACCTTCCAACAGAAATTACAATCATTGCTGCACAATGGAGTGATTTCATTTTCACTCACGCTGGAGTTTCTGAGTTCCTCATTTTCAGGTTCTATCACGATATTAGGTTGAAGCAGTCCCCGCATTTCGTCCAAGGAACACTAGGTAATCCTGCACAACACAGTGACACAGAGAGAGTCCATTATCTTAACCCTTTTTCTTTATGATATAATTCCTAATCCAATACACTCAAAGTCATAATTATGGTATAGGTATGGATCACAAAAATCTGCAATCCTGTCGTATTATATTTGGCGAATTGGTCATCGCTGTGTTATCTTTCTTAGGGATGATAACTTTATTAGTTTAATTGGTACATAATATTCTTGTGCATGCTAATTCACTATTTCTACTGTTCAGTGGTCACCTTAATCATATCACATTTGATTGCATTACCTGAATTTATCATTTCAGGCTGAGAGTGCGACTGCTGCTCTGAACTGTAGTGGTGTGGTTTTAGGATCCTTACCCATAAGGTAAGCTCTGTGCCATAGTTCATTTACCAGTCATGTATCATTGTTATCTTGGGATATTGAAAATGTTCTCGATACACTTATGTGATCTAGGGTAAGCCCCTCGAAGACCCCCGTGCGACCTCGTGCACCTCGCTCACCAATTCATTGAGTTTCACATCTTTATGAGCTGGTCGGCGGCAGTACATACACACTTAATATACAGAGATATGGAAGGTTATCTTTTAGCCGATAAGTTATATTCCATGTAGTTTTCCCTCCCATAAATGGTTGGATTTTTCCTTTGCCCACGAAGGTGTTCTGAACATTTAAGGCTTTGAAACAATTATCCGAGTTCACACAGACAATCTGAGCAACTTTCTGGTGGTAAAATTTCAGCTGTTTGATGGTCTTGTTTAGTCTTCACTGTTTTTAAATGCTCTTCTACCATGAAAGTGCTTTTGTTATGTAGTTAGTTTAAAGGCTTCATTTAACGCCGTTAAAGTTGTTTTTCTACGATACGATTATAGCGTAGTTCTTGCCCTTATAACTGTATGCTCAGTTATTGATGGCGTAGTTCTTGCAGTGGCGGACCGGATTTTATAACATTTCACACAATCCAATAAATAAAAGTACAGGCAATCTTAAAATGATCCAATATTAATTTGTAGATAAGTGTGATTTATCTATTTGATGCCTTTTTATACTAAAAATGTTGGCTTAAAGAAAATCGGTCAATTTGGTTCAAACCTGTCAATTTGGCTCGCTGCTTATTTGATTTTTGTTCGGTTTCCATTCGAAAATTCTCATCTCTGTTCTGGTCGCCAAAACCATATGTAATCCCTTTTAACCAATTGACGAACCGGTTCACTTGTTGAGCCGATCTGGTTCGGTTTGAATTCCGCTTTTTCTTTTTATTTTTGCCCCTTCTATGATCGATCGCTTCATTATTCTTCGATTACTTCTCCATCTTTCCCTTTCCTCGTCCTCTCGCCCAGCTCGATCGAATTCATGCCCCGCCGATGAGCCTCCTCCGCGATCTGGTCGATTCCTTCTCCGGATTCTTCTACCCCTCCGACGCGCCCTCAGCTGACCGCTCGCCTCCCAGCTCCTCCCCCAACGGCGCCACGGATTCCCTTCCCTCCGCTGGGCCTCCCGAGGTCGTCGCCGAGCGCGTCGCCCTCAAGCTCAAGGGATACTTCGAGCTAGCGAAGGAGGAGATTGACATGGCCGTCCGGGCCGAGGAGTGGGGCCTCGCTGACGACGCCATCGCCCACTACCGAAACGCGCAGCGCGTCATGCTCGAGGCTAAGGCCGTCCGAGTCCCAGATGTCCTTTCTTTGAGGTCGGGAATTAGGCTGGATTTATTGGTTCGATGCGATTAAGGGTTTAAGGGGCTTTCTGAGCCCGAGCTGATGTTTTGCTTTTGCAGGGAGAAGAGTCAGGCTAACACCTATCGGCAAAAGATATCCAAATGGCAGCAGCAGGTCGCGGATAGACTACAGGTGCTATCGCAGAGGACAGGTAATCCTTTTTATGGAAAGCAAATCGATTGTGAATGCTTCTTTCTAGAACATCTTTTCCTTGTTTTCCTAGAAACTAACTATTTGTTTTTCTTCTTTCGCATGATAAGCCGAGCCGTCCACTAAGGTATGCATCTCCTAGTTGAATTGTGAGTAATTTCTCAACTATGAAGTCAATTTGAATGCATTCAAACACCATCATTACTTATTCGAGTGAACTATATCATTTTCTGGTGCAATTTGAGAGATGGATGCAAGATTCATGTGTCCTATGACTTATCTAGAGATTTGCAAAGCTGCTATATATTATTTTAGTCTCTCCTCTAGCTTTATATGCTGCTGTTGATAACTGAATAGGAGTACTTAATATTTTTAATTTTCCTTTCAGGTATTCAAATGTTTTTGCTTGCTGAAATAATCTGGTTTTGAGATACTAAATTGTCACAGGAGTTCTTTGTTTTGTTGTTGGGTTCACTAATAGCTGCTGAATATGAATCTCCCATGTTTCCTTTCTCTCAATTGCCATTGTATGTAACTTTGTAGACCTATCCAAGCACTAGTTCAAGCAGACCTATCATGTCTAGGGTTCCCACTGCACGGAAAGCTACAAAAATCTTGCCTGGTCAGAAGAATGATATTGAAAACTCAAAGCCTGTATCCAAAAATCAGGATTCCCGCCTGGTTGAAATTATTAACACTGCAATAGTGGACAGAAGCCCTGCTGTTAAATGGGATGATGTTGGTATGAAATTATTAGATCATAATTAAATTGTATTTTGAAATATTTTCTTTCAAATATATTTTCTAAGTTGGTATATGACCCATTCTTGTTTGATGTGAAGCTGGTCTTGACAAGGCCAAGCAAACTCTTATGGAAATGGTAATTTTACCGACTAAAAGAAGAGACCTTTTTACCGGTCTTCGAAAACCAGCTAGAGGTACATCTTTAGTTGATATTTGCAAACTTTGAATAAGAGGAATCCCTGACTTTTGGATTCTAAATTTGTATATATTAGGTCTTCTCCTCTTTGGTCCACCTGGCAATGGGAAAACAATGCTTGCCAAAGCTGTTGCATCAGAATCAGAGGCAACGTTTTTTAATGTTTCTGCTTCATCTTTAACTTCAAAATGGGTACATGATATTGCCATTTATAGATTTTTTTTCTTAAAAAAAATAGGTTGTATGTATTATTTATCTGGAAAGTTTGATGATACTATCTTCTGTCATTTTCAATTATTGGTGAAATAGGTTGGAGAAGCTGAGAAGCTTGTTCGAACTCTTTTCGAGGTTGCTGTTGCTAGGCAGCCATCTGTAATCTTCATGGATGAAGTGAGTTACTCCATACATTATACACATGCATATATAACATGATAGGTTATTTAAATGCACTTCATCAGTTCATATTTTTAAAAAAAAAAATAAAAATAAAACTTGTAATTAGGATTAGAAAGAGTTACTATATCAAATTAGGGAATTCTTGACAACTATAGCTTAGTATGATGGTAGATGGAAATAAGCCTCGTGGCACACAGATTAGTTTGTTGTTCTTTGCAATCCATGAAAAAGAGATGATTAGGTGGTGAAAAGTTAATGATGAGAGTGTGGAACCATGATAGTGTTCACTTCCATATATGCCTGTTGATGTCTTTGCTTATTCTATCAGGAATTCCTGGTGCTATCATACTTCTTGAATCATAGAATCCAATAAGCTATATCTAAAATCACCTAGGTTTATGAATGTTTAACATTTGTCTTTTGATTGAGATTTCAATGTAGTTTTTCTCATGAAATAAAATTATCATCAGCAAAGTGGATAGTTTCTGAAGCTCCAATATATTTGCCAAAAAGTTTGCCAGTTAAAGTAGCCAAATTACTGAGTATGGACTGGAGTGCTAAAACATCCCTGCTTTTTCTTGAAGCTTACATTTAGTAGGTGCAGTTTTTGGTCAAGTTATAACTTTTCTTCTTGATGAATGTTTGGCATAATTCTTTGTTGACTGAGAAAACAATCTGAAGAATTCAGCAGTATGAATCCTTGAAACATAAAATCGCTGAAACCTGGTATTGTGAAGATTCTAAAGTAGGAGGTAGAAATTAAGAAAGCTCAAAAACTTGTATTGCATATCAAAGGTTCTATAATGAGGAAATGCTTCTATGCTATTAGTAAATTGGCATGTATCCTTGTTTCCTTCCTGAAGAAGCAGTTAGATACAAGCAAGTATTCTTGCTATTCCTTCTGAATTGTCTGATTTAAGTATGTGGATCGTGAATAATTTTATCCTTTGTCTTACCATATGGAATAAAGGAACATCAATGTGTAAACTGTTCCTAGAATTAGATTGGAGACTTTTCTAAGAATGTTGTTAGATTTTGGATGTTAAACAATATTTCCTTTTTTGATCAAGATCTATGAATTTCATCAATTATTCTCACTAAGAAACATGTTTATGTCCTTAGGGGTTATTGCCTATTTTTTTCTCATATGAAAAGTTAAGATTAATCTGATTAAGTTTGCATTTTTCATTCTGAAGATAGACAGTGTTTTGTCCAATAGAGTTGCTAATGAGAATGATGCAAGTAGAAGGCTGAAGTCAGAGTTCCTAGTCCAGTTTGATGGGGTGACTTCAAATCAGAATGATTTGGTAATTGTAATTGGTGAGGGCACGTGTCTCAATTTTAGATTAACATACATATTTTGTTAAGTTTTATCTAATTTAGCTTTATATACTTTGTACATATATTGTGTTCTGAGGTTAAATATTTCTGCAGGTGCAACTAATAAGCCTCAGGAATTAGATGATGCTGTTCTACGTAGGCTGGTGGGTAAAATATTAAGACTTGACCCCTAGAATAAATATGTTACATGGGTTTATATCCTTCTAGGACTTTCTTCCTATTGCTTTTATGTTTTAGTTTAACTTAAAATCTATGTCAGGCAGCATATGTAAAAGGGAGCCATAAAAAACAGAGGAAACTAGCATCTCATTGTGGCTTCATCATTGGACCTCGTTTTTAATGTTTGCACGGATGCTTATCACGACCCTATGTGATCCCATGCCTTGCTCCATACTGCGACGTGCCATGAATGAGACTATGCTAAGATGACCTGAACCATATGGGGCTTGGCCCATTTGACACTCATAAATTCTGATGCTACCTTATCTTGATATAAATGTTTTAAAAAAGTAGGAAGCGAGAAAGATAGCATAAAACTTTATCTCTATCAGGTTTAGCTGACTACCTGTTAAACCTTGGACAAGTTAGGTTTTTTATAACATACTGAATATCAAGATATTTTTTCTGCATCCTCTTCCTAACCTGGTGTCTTGGTTGATCTCAGCACTTAGACAATACCATTCTGATCATTGATTAAAAACCAATATGGGAAACTTAGCACTTTAAACTGTGGAACGGCCTATGGTACGGTCACTGAAGAGAATTTCTATTGAATTGGATGCAAGGTAACTATCCTATAGAATTTAGTTATTTTTAGGACAGGATCTAAAGTTTGATGGTAACTAGAAAGGTAACTAGACTCTTGCCTCTGGTTATGAAAGCACACTGTTGAACAGAAAGGTCAATTAAAATTAATTGCCTCTCCTTTCTCCTGTTGAATTTCAAATACCAATGTATTTGTTGTTTTGTCTCACCACACTAAACTGACAAGGGAGTACAGGACTTGTGAGAAAAAAGAAACATTCGCTGAATAATTTGAAGTTAAAAAATATCGTGTTTGCAAAGTAGCTTAAGCCGCTTTGCCTATCAGATTATGATGTTCTTTTAATTTGTAAATTATCCTTGGGTAGAATTACAGCATGCCTGCACTTTTTACATTCTTTTCCCAAAATGAATATTGGATATTGTGCTTTTACCTTCTCATTAATATCCAATTGATGAATCAGGTTAAGAGAATATACATCCCACTACCAGATGAAAATGTGAGGAAACTTCTCCTCAAGAATCAACTAAAAGGAAGAGCATATTCCTTGCCAAGTAAGCATAAAATGCCTGTTTCCATAACATCATATATGTACAGCTGATCTTTCGTCTAATCTTAATGCTTAATTTACACTACAGGTGGCGATCTGGAAAAACTTGCCAGGATTACAGATGGTATAATATCTTTTCCCATTGCATGCATAATGAAATACTTGTCCTTTGTCCCTTAATTGTATGGTTATATACATTCAGGGTATTCTGGGAGTGATTTACAAGCCTTGTGTGAAGAAGCTGCCATGATGCCCATCAGAGAGTTGGGTCCTCAGAATATTCTTACTATAAGTGCTAGCCAGGTGAACATCAACCTTCCTATAAAGCTATCTTTACATTTTAGTTAGTGTTTACAAGTTACATAAGTTCATTTTGAGTTATATGTATGTGTCAACATAGTTATCGAGCCATGTTTATGTGAATCTTATCCTAACTGTTTGCGTTAGATTTATGCCTGATTGGACTAATTTGTTTCAACTTCGAGCATAGCTAGTTTATGCATCGATACTACTACAAAACTATTAATCCTGAGGACTATCAAGTTGATTGTTCATGATGGCATAAAAAAAAAAGGCTTGATCTCCTACTATGACGTTATGCTTTCTTAGCGTCCGCATCTGAAATATCATGTCGGGTATGCAAAACAAGTGCTATGTTGTTTATTTGATGATAACCGATCTCTCTACTAATTCTTACTTTTCTCATAATGTACATAAACTAACCCTTCCTATGAGGGTATGAACTCTTTGCTGAACACAATTCTATAGAGGCTCCGTCGGAGAGATTTATATGGAGGATGTTTTTTGTTATTTGTTAAATCATATTTCATAATTAACCATTAGTCCCTTATTATACAGTTCTCAACACGGAATATCTGAATATAACAATATGAATTTGCATGTTTCATTTGTAGCATACAGTTCTCAACACGATACCATCTGAATATAACAATAAGTGATGTGCATTTGCATGTTTATATTGACTAGAATAACTTGCCTTGTGATATAATGAAGAAGGCCCAATCACAAACCGCTGCCCTATATGTTTAGCTTGTTTGATGGATAAACATTAGAATTCTAAATCCTAATGCTTTTCTAAATTATAACTTTTATTTAATTACCTTTGAATTCAGGTGAGGCCATTAAGATTCGGAGATTTTCAGAAAGCAATGGTAGTGATCAGACCAAGCTTACAGAAGAGCAAGTGGGAGGAGCTGCAGCGATGGAATGAAGAATTCGGTTCAAATTGATTTGCCCATCATATGCGCCATGCTCAGCCTCATCCACTCTTTAACATTATTATAGAAAAAAACAAGTTTGGGATGTGTCTACTACAATTGCATATATTTCTTTGATGTAAATAACAAAACATTGATGATAAATGAATCGTGAACTGTGAAAGCTTGGAAATCTTCCAAATCAAACTTTTGATTTTTTTTTAACACGCAGCCTCTTTTATCCATAATAAAAAATGATTTTTATTTTTCCTAAATATATATATATATCAAACTGATATATTTCAATTTTTAAAAATCAGTAAATTGTTTTAGTTCGGTTTGAAATCAAATCAAAAATTTTAATTTAATTCAGTGCAAAAGAATTAATTAAAAATTAATATAATTAATTAAAATTAATTTATAAGAAGTAATAAATTTTATTAAAATTTATGTAAATTACGAAGTAAAAAAAATCATCAGTTGACATGCTACTTATATATATAAATAAGGAGGAATGATATCCTGTTGACATGCTTCTTGTATATATAAATAAAATGATATATTGCATTATGCTATATATCTCATAAATATCTAATATATTTTTTTAACTTTAATTTTTACATCATTTAATTTAAATGTTATATTCTAAAAACCTTGAATCATAAACACTATATTTTAAATTTTAAATTAAAAAAATATATATTAGATGGTCATTGGCCCGTGTGCAATATAAGATATGCAGCATATTAAATTCTTATAAATATATATTTCAAAATTTAAATAGTTTTATTTGATTTTAACAGTTTATATAAATTAAACTGAAATTAAATTGACATTGACAATTTTATCTAGTATTCAAACCAAAACTAAAGCGACAATTTGTCCCAAAAATCATATAAATGTTCAAACCAAAAAGAGGAAGATGACAGACCAAAAATCCTGTGTAACAACAATAAAACAAGATAAAATTTATCATATAATGATATAATGTTGAAAAAAATGAGTAAGATAAACATCATAAACATGCGCAATCTATGGCAGCTGTTGAACTGTACAACCTGGGTATGCAAGAGACATTCAATGAAGAATTAACCCCTTGGGCTTGAGTTTGCAATTGATCTCCGACAACAAACTCATAAACATTACCATCTACTTCGATCCAACTGCATCCGGGAAGCTTTCTCATACTTTTCTCCCTCATCAACATCCTCAACTTCCATGCATCACCCCACAACCCTACACCGGCGTAGAGATTCGACAGGAGCACATATGAACTCGAGTTCCAAATACTCTCCTCGGTTAAACATCGCACCAGCTTTTGGCCCATGTCAAGGTCCCGGTGGTTCCTACAAGCACTGAGCAATGACCTCCACACTACATCATTTGGCTCCATCGGCATACTTCGAATCAAACCCAAAGCCTCCTCCAATTTCCCTGCTCGGCTGAGGATGTCCACCATGCATCCGTAATGCTGGACTTTTGGCTCCAAGCCATGTTCTCTTTGCATCTTCTCGAAACACATTAGCCCTTCATCCACCATCCCCGCATGACTACAAGCACTCAAAACAGCAATGAATGTTATAACATCAGGCTTCAGCAATCGTCTCTCCATCTCCTGAAAGAGTTTCAGAGCCAAATCGCCTCGCCCGTGACAGGCAAAACCACTGATCATTGCATTCCAATGGTCCACACTGTTTGCTGAAATGTCGAACACCTTCAGCGCATCATCTAGTCGACCACATTTGGAGTACATATCGATCAGAGCAACCCCTAGGTTACCGTCCATCGACAAGTTGCTCCTCTTAATGTATTCATGGATGGATATTCCATCATTGATGCGTCCTAGTTCGGTGAGCGCCTTGAGAACAGTCGCTAGAGTGGTATTGTCTGGAGCAGCATTGCCTTTGCCATGCATTTTTGCAAAGAGATTCAGGGCTTCCCTGGAGAGCCCATTCTTGACATAGCCATCCATCATGGTGTTCCATGTGATCAAGTCTTTCTCGGCCATCGCCTCGAAGAGCTTCTCGGCCGAGTCAATTCTTCCGAGTCCCATGTAACCATTAATCATGGTGGCGCAAGATATGACATCCCTCTCAGGCATTTTCTCAAACATGTCCTCTGCATCTACTAACCTACCGCACTTCACATACCCATCGATCATCAAGTTCCAGGAAATCATATCTCTCTCAGGCATTGAGTCGAACAGTTGGCGTGCAGCGTCAATGTTCCGGACAGACGCAGTGTATCCACTGAGCATGGTGTTCCAGGTTACAACATTCTTCCTTCCACTGTCCATTTCGTCGAACAGCTCCTCCGCAGCGGAAATCTTTGCCTCCTTGACGTACCCATCGATCATCGAGTTCCAGGCGACCGCGTCCCTCTCGAGCACTCTGTCGAACACCTTTCGGGCAATATGGGGCAGCCCGCACTTGGAGTAGAACGCAATCAACCCGTTCTGGAGGTAAGGGTTGGAGGCGAGGCCGCTCTTCAGCAGGAGGCCATGGATCTGGGAGCCTTCGAGAAGGCGCGAGATCCGGGAGCAGGCGGTGAGGGCGAGCGAGAAGGCGAACTCGTCGGCGGCGACGCCGTCGAAGAGCATGAGTGCGAAGGCGAGGAGGGCTTCGCGGGGATGGCTGCCGCGGGAGGAGGAGCCGATGAGGGCGTTCCAGAGGAAGCGGCGGTGGTCAGTGAATGGGAGGGAGAAGAAGAGGCGGCGGGCGAGGTGGCGCAGGGGAGGGTGAAGGGAGTAGAAGAGGCGGCGGAGGAGGGGCGCGGGGCGGTGGAGGAGGAGGCCGGAGGTGACGAGGCGCGCGTGGAGATGGCGGGCGTCGCGAGGCGTGCGGCATCGAGGGAGGAAGTCGAGTGCGGCGGCAGCTGCGTCCGGCGGCGACTGGGAGCACGATAGGAAGAGCGGCATGGCGCCAACCGCCAAGGAAAACCTCACCCGTTCATCCAGAACGAGTGCCTCTCACACTGAACTGTTGTAACGGCAAAAGCATAAAAATCTTTCTTTTTTTCGAAAGAATTTCACTTTGCCCCTAAGAACCATGTGAAATTCTAGATTCAGCCCTAAAAATTTTTTCACTTAAGAGTAGCACATGCACTTAAGAGTAACACATGCATAGGGTATCACTTGTATCATTTCTCGCAATGATATGTAGCATAAAAAAGTCTAACATGAAATCAATATGGCGCACTGCATGCAATGGAATCTACAAACATACAATTGAGTGTGTCATGTTAGTTTCATATTGGACTTTTTCATGCTACATATCATTTCTCTTCTCTTTAGTATATGATTCTGGAGTTTTTCAACTTCATCTGAAAGCTCTTTAGCTGTGAAGAAGAAGATTTAAATTTTATCAGCCCAAAGTAACCTACCAAGGGGAAACAAAAACTTCAAACCCATAAATATGCTAGTAAGATCACACCAAGAAACAACCCGTTTTGACTAGTGTTTTACAAACATAGAACATTTGGTGCTTACAGAGAGAATCGCAACAAAATGAATGTTTACAAAGAATAACAAGTACACTAATATACCTATACTTACTGCTGGGGTACTAACTTCATACCACTAGGTGCTAACCAAAATAATAAATAAAAAAAATAAAGGTACCCGCCCATTGTTATACTGGTAATAAATGGTCAATAAGTTCCCCTTTGAGGAAAGGATGGTCAAGAGCCTGGACACTATATCAATGAATAAATACATAAGAAAATAATTGCAGACCAGGGAGGAGAAAGAAGAGAAGAAGAAATTTAGGAAAATACACAGAAAAAATAAAGCACATTGATCTGTTTAAGTAGCTGACAATGCGTATCCATGGTTTAGATACTGAATTTCAGACACATTGATAATTTCTGATAGATAGTTACATTGTAGAAATAAAGAATAATAAAAATCACTTCTTGTTCTAAATTGTGAGTAGGTTTGATTATCTATGCACTTTAAACATGGAACAATTGATTGACTATGAAATGCTCACTGTCCAGGTTGAGCTATTTGGGAATAAACCAAGAGGTAGAAATTGAAAGAAAAATCTTTATGGTGCAGATAAACCATAAAGGAATCAGAAGATGACTTTAGAAAAGTAACAAGTAATGAATTGAAGCTCTCAGAAGTTCCAAAAATTATTTTGAAAGGTAATGCTCAGGTTTACTTCACAAGGATGCAAGATTATTTGTATTCATCTCCTTTTCATTTTCTCAGGGGGTTTAATCATACAGGCAACTCACTAAAGGAAGGCCAACCATACAAATTCTCAAGGGACAGCTTTCAATAAAATATAAGGCAAAGTAATTTCATCTGCGTGTAATCCTAGTTTATAATGAAATCAGAAGACTCCAAGATGATGCTTAAAAAAATTATAATAGAGCCATACATCAATAATTTTGACCAAATCAGGGAACTACATCACACAGGCAAAAAGGATGTCCCAGATGCACAGAACAACATTAATTTCTAGGGCATATGGTCTGTGCTGGTTATCGATCAAATAAGGCTAGCCTAGACATGGCAAGATTTATTTTGCATTGAGAAATAGAAAAAAATAGTATACTCCTGTTCTCAAGAATGATAAAGCATTTGTTCATTGAAATCATGGGGTTTTCCTAGCAAATGCGGCCAAGATTCACTAACAGCTTTAAGTTCATATTTTCCTCCTGCATAAGGAATATTTCATCAGAATCTAAAAGCTCTAGATTTGAATACTATAAAAACAACAGAAAAATAAATTATCAAACTATGATAAAGCAAGCAATCACCTTAAGGGGATTGTTTTTAATGAAAATAAAATTTATCTCTTCTACATCTAATAAATAAGAGTGCAAGACAGAAACATCTTGATAAAAAAAACAAAATAAATGCATCCTTACATTTCTTGCCCTCTTCAAGCAGTAACTTTTTGCATTCAGCATATTTCTCCTGAAATGCATACCTGCAATCAATCCTACAAAAATTTACTATTTCCTTATTTATGGAAAGGACAGCTCCAATCGCATTAATCAACACACAATTAATTATTACAAATTTTGGCAAAGCCCCTTATTTTCTTTATTCAACTCTTTTATTATGTCCCCCACAGCTACAAGAGAACAAAAATCTCAAGCGCATGAATATTATGTCATATAAAAGATCATTCTCTAAATATGACTTAATTGTTTGGGCAACTATATAAACCATACCTGACTGATGACTTCTCAATTCAGCATCTCTGGCATGGTTCCACTCTTCCTCTTCTGAGATCTTCCTTTTCTGAGGATTGTGAAAAAAATCACACAAGAGAACCAGTTTAAAGAATTTAAATGAAGCACTAGAAGGGGGAAGTACCTTCAAATTCTTGTATTTTTCATACAGTTTGGAATTGAGTGATTCCATCCACATCAAGGAAATCAAAAACACTTATAGAAAAATTCGTGGAAGTCAAAAGCACTACCAGAAGTACAACTGCTGGCTTAAAAGAAATACTCCAGACAAAACCATACCATCATAAATTACGAACCAAATGCCAACCCTTAGACCTTTCCTATATCATGCAAGGAATCAATACAGAACCTCACATTTGAATGTTACTCTGCAACTTTCAGCTTGATAAAGACTTCTTTTACCATATCACTCAGAAGGACCTCAATCGTACAGCTACTCACATTTCTGATAGTTACTCACATTGCTGAACACACAACAACCAGATACAAACCACCTCACAGGAATCTAGCTATGTTGGTTACGGATCATATGGGGAGCACAAAACCAGAAAATCTTTGGAATTTTTAAAAATAAAATAGCCAAATCTATCCATTTAATCTCATAACTGACAGACACCCAAACTAGACTCCAAAATAACAATCTAAACAAATTATAATACAATTTTGAAAATTCAAACAGCAATTAGCCATAGCGACAGTTTGGCAATTAATCATACTTAACGATCACCAACACCCGTAATTCTATATAAAACAGTACTTTGATGGAAACCAGTTTTTAAAAAATTCAAAAAAATCAATCATAGCAAGTCCAATATCAATTTTCTTAACATAATAAGTATGACACTTGGGAAGCAGCAAGTAGTGCAAATCTTGAAAAAGGAGAGATTTTGCTATACCTTAGCTTCTGCCACAAGTTTGGTCGCACCTGTTCCTAGTTCCTGTTCCTAGTTCACCCCTCTTCTTAAGGCGATCAGATATAGGGAAGGCGGCGAAAATTTCTTGAGGAGAAAAGTGGATAATATGTCCTCTTCAGGCTTTCCTGGGAGGAAGAGGAGCTCGTCAGCGGCAGCGCACCGGTGAAGATTAGATTAGGGCTGGCGAGGCGACGGTGAGAGAGAGAGAGAGAGAGAGAGAGAACAGAGAATGGGCGGGGATTTTTCATTTTCGAAAAATGATTGGATTTTTATTTCAGCAATTGCCTAAAAGCCCCTGTTTTTGTTTCTCACCCAAAAAGGCCCCCTTTTTTTTTGTAAATTACCCATTTAAGCACTTCTTTCTTGAAGTACCCTAAGGCCTAAACTCTTTTTTTTTCGCAAATTATTTTTTGTTAAAAAATACATTTTATCACTAATAAATTTAATAAAAACTTAAATAAAAATTAGAATAAATATAACACAAAGAACTCAATAGTTTGTTAATTAATATTATGAAGCACTTCAGCTGAATTATTTAGATCGATTAATGAATTTTAACCAAATAAATTTGACCTACTTCCCCATTTCCATCGGATATCGCAAGGAGAAGCTCGATTCGCTGCCATCGCTCCTATTCAGAGCTTTGTCGGCGGTGGAGCTGGCAGGGGGAGGTGATGGTGTTCTTCTGGCTCACCGCCTTCTTCCTCCTCATCATCCTCATCGTTCTCGTCATTTACCAGGTGTTCTCTCCTTCTTTCCCTAATAATGATTAATGGTCGACAAATTGCACTTTTTCCTTCCCTAAATCCATTGGAGGTTCATGCCCTGTCTCATTCAGACGTTTGAGAGAAGAAAAATCTGGTCTTTTTAGTTCTTTGTCATTTTCTCGAGTTGGAACTGATGAAGCTCCGGTTTGGATGGCTCATCTTCACTTTCTAGCTCTGCTGACTACAATAATTTAATTTTTTGAGGTTTAATCTTCTTGGTTGTGCCCCGGAGGCTCGAAATGGATGGGATTTTATCCTAATTTTGGTTGGAACCAGTGGTTTCGTCTAGCTTAGTATCAGATAGCTGTCGATTAGAGCGATTTCTAGTCTTTACTCTCATATTTATTTCCCAAAATGGATAGAAAATTGTATTTGTGATGAGGATCTTCGATTAGAATAGTGTGGCATTCTGCGGTTAGAATTTCTCTTTCATGCATTATTTTGTTGAAAAAATTCACTCTTGATAAAGTTTCAAGTTGTTAGTTCATGTTGCCTCTCAATCTCAAGTAGAATTGAATCTCCAATTTAAATAAATTCACCATATCATTTGTTTTATTCGGATAGGTTCATTGTTTTGGCCTTCCGAGACTATATCATAGCATATATTTGTGATTTTGGACTGGGTGATGTTGTTGCATTTTCTGGACATGGGTAGCTTGGAAATGCTTGAGCCGTTCGGCTGAGTATGTATTATCCTCTGATTCTTTTCAAATTTAACCTCCTATTTCTTTAATGACTTTGGTGAAAACATAAGAGCAGGAGGGAGAAGGGAAGGGAAAAGATAACAGAATTGTACATGGATCATGGATGACTCATGTATATGCTTTGCATTGCCTCCCTTTCTCCCTGGTTAGTTATCCGTCCAAGTAAACCTAGCCGAAAGAAGATCTAAGTTCCTCCTCTAAAGATGATGAAATTTAGAATTTTGAGGTCAGATTCGTGATTTATCCATGTATTATATGATTTTTATGTTAGGGAAAGAAAAACATTGGTAAATCAAACTGAATACATTTGATTTTAGGTGGAGCTAGAGTTGAATAGAAAGTTAGGATCTTTTCATGAATCAAACATCGATTTGATTATTGGCCAAGATGTAAAAGATTGTCAAATAATTTTCTTCTTGAGGAAAAAAGAAGCATTTTCATTTGACAGGTCTTTTTCTTTTGTTTGGAGGTTCATAACAAATTCCTTACCTTCAAAAAGGGGATTGGTTTTTTTTTATTATATGTCATTTTCTTTTGTAGTTATCTAATTTGGATTTTGGTGTTACTGAAAAAAAAAATCGTTCAAGAACATTTCTCATTGATTTTAAGAATAGTTACCTTGCATGGTATTTGTTGTCCTGAAAATCATGTATTATCCCATTTGATGAGGACCTAGTGAATAAATCTGACTTAAAAAATCAAGTATATACTTCATCTTGAATATCTTCTCTATAAGCTCCTATCTTCTCTTTCTATATCTAGAAATTATTTATGGAGCACGCAGTGTCATAAGGTTAGTTAATAGATTGGTTGAGAAGCCATGCTGCACTGTGCTTTGATTATTAGTTTGATCATCCAGTTTATTGGAAGGATGATGATGACTGTGTTGACGTGTTAGTGAGCTGAGGCCTTTTAGACACTTTATTTTTATTATTATTATTTTTGGTCAGAAGGATGCTTTAGGTTTTATTAAAATTGAAACTGATCGTTACAAGCAGATGAGATCGAGGAATCTGTAGTAGAAGAGCTCCCTTTAGGAGGAGATTAAACAAGTTGCGTTTCTGATTTCTAAGGGGGTAATGTGATAAAGAATAAGAGGAACACCTCCGAATGATTCCTTTAGCAAATCGATCACACATTTTTATATTAAAAGACATTGCTTGCTCTGTGTTTCCGTTGTAATTTATTATTGTCCTACCAAGTTAAGTAGCATTCATGCTACATAATCATCATCTATGCTTTACTCACCTTTTTATGCCACCTGAAAACTCTTTTTTCTGTAATACTTGTAAATTGTTTGCATTGTGTTTTGCAGCTCATGTGCTTGGCTGACCTAGAATTTGATTATATCAATCCTTATGATTCAGCCTCTCGAATAAATAAAGTGATATATCCAGAGTTTGGTTTGCAAGCGGCCTTGTGCCTGCTCTTTCTGTTGTCGGGAAATTGGTGGATGGTCTTGCTTTCTGCTCCATACCTTTATTACAACGCGAGATTGTAAGTTTCTGGTTTCTCACTCATACTTTCATGACCAGCTACACATTTTAGAAGGAAGCAATACTCTTAATTTATTGTCAAGCACTTCTTACAGCTAACCTTGACTTATCTTCTGGTGTCAGCAGAAAGCCATTTTTTTGTACAGATTGAAACATGCACATATGTGACCACTCTAGAATTTTTTTCCCCGCGAAACATTTCATTAGCAATATTTGTAATTGAGACCAAAATCAAACTCAAATCAAATATACTTTGTTGGTAATTATCCTTAGGCAGACTGTAGTGCAATGCTTGTTGCTTTCAAAAAGTAGTTCAGACAGATTTGAGTCGAATTTGCAAATTTCATTAGTATTGGAATGCTAGTGTAAGTACAATAAACAAATATATGACATAGAGATAATATCTGGAAATATACATCCTTCGTGCGGCTCAACAACTAATCCGTTTGACATTGAAGAGATGTAGTGTGCATTTGATTTTTTTGGTGGATGTCTTGTCAAGATGCGGTGTCAAATACCCACAAGGAGAGAAAATCAATAAGTCATGCGTCCCGACATTTTGTGCTTTATGCCTTTTCAAAGAAACCTTCTCCGCTGTGAAAGTTAAGAAGAATTCCCGTTTGAAGATATTGAATTATGCATATTAGATAAACAAGAAAATATTTGGAGGATGACAAATCTAGAAGGGTAATGCAATGCCAAGCTTATTGTCTCATGACTATTGCCCTCCATTGATCATCCCTGTTCTCTTTGGTAGAATTGTTATCGTTAGCGACAAGTTAAGCATCACGTGTTAGATAAATTGTGGCTTTGTTTGAAGTTGACTTGTTGTTATTGTTCACCTGGTCACTATTTTGTAAACAACTGTGGTTTAGTCAGAATCGACTTATTTGCATTCCAATACGATACTTCATCCAAACTACTCAGTTTACACAAAACCCTGGATCATTCGAAGCAGATTCATATGTGAAGCTGAGCATAATGTCTTATCTGCTAGTTGGTAAAATCTACTTGCAGGTACCAGCGGCGGCAACATCTGATAGACGTAACAGAGATCTTCAACCAGCTCAACCAAGAAAAGAAAAAACGCCTCTTCAAGCTCGTCAACCTTGTTATCCTTCTCTTCTTGTCATTATTCTGGTAAATATACTCATTGCGTATGCTAGAGTATTATTCTCCCAGCTTAATCTAATAGTTGCTTTTGTTTTACAAACGTGTAGGATGATCTATAGCATAATTGAAGATGACGAATAGTTGCTGACACTCTGAACTTCTGCTTCTTGTTTCATCGTCTGGTATTCAGTGTTAGTTACCTCGATTGCGATTGCCACCAGTGTACTGCATGCTGACATAAATTGCTTAAGTGTACATGGTAAGTAGTCGTTCGGTCTCTCATTTCAGTAATGAGATTTGTTGGAGATATTGTGATCCTTGTCAACCAAAACAGAGGTCAGCTTTCAGTTGCTTTCCTTTCTTCTTCGAAAAAATTATATTGTGTTATGCACATGTAAACTTATCAATGCGACGATCTTGTTGCGAGGGTGGTGCCACAATACTTGGTAAACTAAAGATTATTTATTCTGGTAATCTACACAGCTGTGATTGGAAATAAACTCCCAACTTAGAGTTGTTGATTAACTAAAAAAAAAAAAATCTGCTTGCCTATGATTAGTAAACCAGTTTTATCCCTTGATGAAGTTGTCACAAACCAGTTTTATTGTGCAAAAATCTCTCCCATGATCTATCAGGGAAGACATTTTGTTGATGATTAGAAGATAAAACATTAAGGGTATTTTTGATTCAAATTATTATTTATAATCTTGATTAAGTAATCGTGATGAAGAATAAAATATAATTTAATATTATTTAATTCAATCTTTAAGTAATATAATCAAAAGTTGTTTATTTGAAAATTTTAATATATAATCTAAGTTAATATTTACTGTATTATTTTTTATTCAACCTTAAATATTTTTACAACTAAATAAATTGGATATTTGATTAATTTTTTTACAATAAATTAAATTAAATTATTTTGAGTTTGAAAAAGTCTATTTAAATTATTATATTTAAGTTGGGATAAGTTAGGAGTTGATTGAATTGAATCAATTAGGGGGCGTTTGGTTTAGAAATTTTTTTATATTTTCTGTTTTTCATTTTCTATTTTTGATTTTTTTATTTTTTGATCTAGATTTTAGAAAATAGAAAGTACGTTTAGTATAATATACTATTTTTTATTTTCTAGAAAATAAAATTAAAAAATATGATTGGTTTATTAATATAATATATTAGAAAGATGTCAAACCTGATAATACAGCATTACATAACTCTAAATTATTTAAAATAATTGAAATCAAATTAATTAATTCAATAAATTTTAATTTAAATATTTATAAATTTAAAAAATAATTTATTTTAAATTTAAAAAATAAAATTTGAATTATATTTATTAATAATGTATTTTATAATAAATAATATATTAATTTTGAATAAAATTTATAAATTATTAAATTTTTAAAATAAATTATATATATTTAATGAATTATTTTATTAAAATAATTATTTTTAATGAATTATTTTATTAAAATAAAATTATCAAAATATATTTATTAATTTAACTAATTATTTTAATAAAATAATTATTTTAATAAATTATTTTATTAAAATAAATATAAAATTGTTTTAAATTTTCAAAATTAAGGAATTATATTTATTAATTTAATGAATTATTTTATTGAAATAATTATTTTAATAAATTATTTTATTAAAATATATATAAAGATATTTTAAAATTTTAAAGATAAAATTAAAAAATTATATTTATTAATTTAATAAATTATTTTATTAAAATTATTATTTTTAATGAATTATTTTATTAAAATAAAATTATCAAATTATATTTATTAATTTAATAAATTATTTTATTTGAGGAGGTGTGCGATTGTAGCCATCTTTTCTCATTTTCTATCACAGTTTTTAGTTTTCTTTGAAAAGACTTTTCAATTTTTAGAAAATGAAATTGAAAAACATAAAATAAACAGTAATCTAGAAAATTAAGATTTCAATTAAAAATCTATAGTTTTGAAAACTACTATGTCATTTTCTCTCACATGGTCCCTCGCCTCCGCTCTCAGCCGCGCTCGTCTCCCCCGCAAGCCACCGGCGCCGCTTCCTCCATTGTCGCTATCCGCGGAGCCCAACCACAAGCCCCTTCTTCTCCGCATCAAACCTCGTGACGGCCAATCCCCGGCGACAAGAAGTCTCCGCGCGGCGGCGGCAGCACTGGCGTGTTCTTGCCATGGGCGGTACGCCGACGCCCATCATCGAAGATGGGCCCAAGGTGGTCGGCACCTCGACAATCGCGTCCCACGCGTCTATCAGATCTCGAAGGAGGGGCGACGGAGATTGACCGAGGGGGAACGTAGGAGTAGAATGGAGAGGAGAGGAGCCGATTGAGGAGACAATAAAAAGCAAAGGATAAAAGGAGGCGGTGGTGTAGATCGGGTGAGGGAGAGGCGTCACCGAGATCGGAACAGGACACATGATAACCTCGGAATCGAGGAAAACTTTACATAAATCCCAATCAAATGCACCCGTGAAGCATATATGTCCGACACCGTTAACAAACATCACCAATCAAGGATTTAACTTAGAATGTGATTACCTCGTATTTTTTTAGATTTTCCTTGATTCCAAGTTATTGAGAATCTAGCGGCGACCGCCGTTCCTTCGCGTGAAAGACTCACCGAGGGGCCGGGGGTCGGAGGTAGTAGGCGGATTGGCGGAACATGCACCGATGACCGACGTCTGGTGTGGTTCGAGAAGGAGAAGGATGGAGCGTCGATGTCTCACGTGGCTCGGGAAGGAGAAGGATGGGCACCGATACGAAGAATTAATTAAAATTTATGATTAAGTTTTAATTTTTTAAATTTAAGATTAAGTTCCTATCAACTCTAGTTTAAATAGGATAACAAAAAAAAATCTTTTTTTTTACCCAACTTATTTATCCAATTAAAATATTTTAAAGTTTTTGAAAAATTCTGAAAAAAAATAATTTCTATATATTCATATAAATTTGTTTCGTGATTATGATTTATATTATTATTATTTTTAATTAAAATGTTAAACTAAATTATATATTAAAATCTTTAAATAAATAAATTTTTAAGAGTAGTAGCCATCAAAATAATCGTCATGATATCAAATAAAGTCCCGTGGTTATGTCAAGTAAAATATAATAAAAAAATTTTTGTGGTATATATAGTTAAGGAACAAATCATTGCTAAAGCGTAGTCAAAATTAGATGGTTTCTTAATGCATGTGCAAACTAAATCATTCAATAAATCTTTAAAAAAATAGTGAAGCATACCAAAACATATTTTCCACTAGCATCAGCAGAAGCAATTATACAAAGAAGTTCATTACCTGCAACTCGAGAGCAGTAATATTACAAATACAAGTGATGAGGGATTACTTAAAATATGAGATAACGCTAAAGATTATATCAATAGCACCTTCTCAATCTGTCCTTTCCATTTTCAACTCTCTGAGTTAACTCTGTTTTTGCTTGGCGTATTCAGCTTATTCGGCTTCTTCAACGTCTTTGGCTTGGCGTATTCGGCTTCTTCGACATCTTTGGCTGGACGTATTCGGCTTCTTCGGCGTCTTCGGCTGGGCGTATTCGGCGTCTTCAGACTTACAATTTAGTATTTCCTAATGCTGATGTATTCAACTTCTTCGGCTTGGCGTATTCGATTTCTTCGGCATCTTCGGCTGGGCGTATTCGGTGTCTTCGGACTTCTGCTGTTTAATATTTCCTAATGCTGACATATTCGGCTTGGCGTATTCGGCTTCTTCGGCATCTTCGGCTGGGCGTATTCGATTTGTTGATTTGTTCAATGTCTTCGGACTTGCTATTTAGTATTTCCTAATGTCGACATATTTGGCTTAGCGTATTCAGCGTCTTCGGCTTGGCGTATTTAGCTTCTTCGGCATGGCGTCTTCGGAATTGCTATTTAGTATTTCCTAATATCTTCGGCTCGACATCTTCGGCTTGGCGTATTCGGCTTCTTCGGCGTCTTCGACTTTTTCGGACTTGTTTTTTAGTATTTCCTAATGTCTTTGGCTTCTTCGGTGTCTTCGGCTTGGCATATTCGGCTTATTTGGCTTGGCATATTCTGCTATTTTACTCAGAGAAAGGCTATACTATACTAGTATCTTATACTTTCTACTGTCTATAAGTGAGACCTATCTTACATACCCTACCGATCGACCAATCGAGCTATCTACCAATCATAATAGTCGTCTATCCTACAAATCGATTATGAAAATTTTACTAATTAATTAGGAATTTATAAATTTATTTACTTAAAATTTATAAATTATTTTTCTAGTTTCGTTTATTTGGTTTAACCGAATAAGGAATTTTAAAATCGAAACCGAACTGAATTAATCGATTTTTTTAGAAAAAATAATTGAAATTGTAAAATAACCGAATTGAATTTTTTAATTTCGGTCGATTTAACCAAATTTTTGCTCACCCCTACAAGCAACGGCATACAAGCTAAACCCGAGAACAAAAACAGCTATCTTCACCTTTCTTCTAGTGTTACCTAAAAAATAATATTATTTATTAATAAGATAAATAAATATAACCGATTACTTAATTTATTAAAAAATGAAGAAAATATATATTACTTTTAGACTTCCATATGAGATTTTGTTTTAGATCATCTAGTTCAGACTTTAATATCCTTTTGAACTCTTTTTGTGTCAGCGGTTCATCATCTGATTCTGTCTGCTTATGTCATAAAGAATAAAAAAAATGAGAAAAGTCACAAAAAAAGTAATCGCGTCATTCACCGAAGAAACCACCGCCACTAGCGACTCTATGATCTCTGGATGAATCATGTCAGATGCAAGTAAAAGAGGCTCTGTGAGCGATCGAATTTAAAATTTAAAATCGAATTTAAAATCGATCGCTAATTTTAGCGATCGAATTTGGGATCAATTGCTAATTTTAGCGATCAAATTCCATTTCGATCGCTAATTAGTGACAGAATTGGAATTCGGTCGCTAAATCGAATTATAATTAATTTTTTAATCAGTCGTTAACTGGTCGTTAATGAAGTTTAGTGACCGATTAGCGATCGAAAATTTGATCGCTAATTAAAGGTATTTTTGTAGTGACTGATGTTCTTGCTTTCTATTTGGATGTATGAAGTACCAAATTAACAAGATAAAAAAAATAAAACATCAACAAACTATAAAATCCATATGTTTATATTGTAACAGTATATAATTGTAAAGTAGAAATCTATGAATGCTATAATATTTTGTCACCTCAAACGAGATGACTATGGCCAAGCACTAATCAACTATAACAACAAAAATAGAAGTTATAGTTGTCTTCCTAGAACATTCAACTTTTATATCTATAAGTGCTATATATCCTATTACAAAAAATACATCAAACTAAAAACCATAGCAGCTAGGATCGGCATTCCAACCAGAAAGTTTTCATTGTATGCCCAAGCAACTAGGGTTGAGTATTCGATTAAAATAGAATCGAACCGAATCGAATTAATCAAAAACTGAATAAATTGATTTTTTTGAACCAACTGAACATACCAAATTTTCCAATAAAAATTGAACAAACCGAACCGATATTTTATCGATTAATTCAATTTTTGATCGAATTAATTGAATATTTTAAATATTATAAAAATTTTACTAATTAATTAAGGATTTATAAATTTATTTACTTAAAATTTATAAATTATTTTGCTAGTTCAGTTTATTTGGTTTAACCGAATAAGTAATTTTAAAACTGAAATTTAACCGAATTAACTGATTTTTTTAGAAAAAATAATCAAAATTCTAAAATAACTGAACTAAATTTTTTAATTCGGTCGGTTTATTCGATTTAATCAAATTTTTACTCGGCCCTACAAGCAACGACATACAAGCTAAACCTCAGAACAAAAATAGCTATCTTTACCTTTCTTCTAGTGTTGCCTAAAAAATAATATTATTTATTAATAAGATAAATAAATATAACTGGTCACTTAATTTATAAAAAAATGAAGAAAATATATATTACTTTCAGACTTCCATATGCGATTTTGTTTTGGATCATTTAGTTCAGACTTTAATATCCTTTTGAACTCTTTCTACATCAGCGGTTCGCCATCTGATTCTGTTTGCTTATGTCATAAAGAATAAAAAAAAGAGAAAAGTCACAAAAAAAGGTAATCACGTCATTCACCGAGGAAATCAGCGCCACTAGCGACTCTGTGATCTCTGGATGAATCGTGTTAGATGCGAGTAAAAGAGGCTCTGTGAGCGACCGAATTTAAAATCGGTCGCTAATTTTAGCGATCGAATTTGGGATCGGTCGCTAATTTTAGCGATCGAATTCTATTTCGATCCCTAATTAGCGATCGAATTGGAATTCGGTCTCTAAATTGAATTATAATGAATTTTTTAATAATTTTTTAAATTGATCGTTAATGGAGTTTAGCGACTGATTAGCGATTGAAAATTCGGTCGCTATCTCAAAGGTATTTTTGTAGTGTTCTTGCTTTCTATTTGGATGTATGAAGTACCAAATTAACAAGATAAAAAAAAATAAAACATCAACAAACTATAAAATCCATATGTTTATATGTTATATAGTTGTAACAGTAGAAATCTATGAATGCTATAATATTTTGCCACCTCAAAATAGATGACTATGGCCAAGCACTAAGCAACTGTAACAACAAAAATAGAAGTTATAGTTGTCTTCCTAGAACATTCAACTTTTATATCTATAAGTGCTATATATCCTATTACAAAAAATACATCAAACTAAAAACCATAGCAGCTAGGATCGGTATTCCAACCAGAAAGTTTTCCGTGTATGCCCAAGCAACTAGGGTTGAGTATTCGATTAAAATAGAACCGAACCGAATCGAATTAATCAAAAACTGAATAAACTGATTTTTTTGAACTAACTGAACATACCAAATTTTTCAATAAAAATTGAACAAATTGAACCGATATTTTATCGATTAATTCAATTTTTGATCAAATTAATTGAATATTTTAAATATTATAAAAATTTTACTAATTAATTATGGATTTATAAATTTATTTACTTAAAATTTATAAATTATTTTTCTAGTTCAGTTTATTTGATTTAACCGAATAAGAAATTTTAAAACTAAAATTGAACCGAATTAACTGATTTTTTTAAAAAAATAATTGAAATTCTAAAATAACTGAACTGAATTTTTTAATTCGGTCAGTTTATTCGATTTAATCAAATTTTTACTCACCCTTACAAGCAACGACATACAAGCTAAACCTCAGAACAAAAACAACTATCTTTACCTTTCTTCTAGTGTTACCTAAAAAATAATATTATTTATTAATAAGATAAATAAATATAACTGGTCACTTAATTTATAAAAAAATGAAGAAAATATATATTACTTTCAGACTTCCATATGAGATTTTGTTTTGGATCATCCAGTTCAGACTTTAATATCCTTTTGAACTCTTTCTGAGTCAGCGGTTCGCCATCTGATTCTGTTTGCTTATGTCATAAAGAATAAAAAAAAAGAGAAAAGTCACAAAAAAAGGTAATCGCGTCATTCACCGAGGAAACCACCGCCACTAGCGACTCTGTGATCACTAGATGAATTGTGTCTGACGCGAGTAAAACAAGCTCTGTGAGCGACCGAATTTAAAATCGTTCGCTAATTTTAGCGATCGAATTTGGGATCGATCGCTAATATTAGCGACCGAATCTATTTCGATCGCTAATTAGCGATCGAATTGGAATTCGATCGCTAAATCGAATTAAAACAAATTTTTTAAATAATTTTTGTAAAATATCAAAATTTGTAAGGGTTTAATCGTAAATAAATTAAACCTAAAGACAATTAATCATTTAGTTAATTAAGTTAACCCTATAGTTAATTGGTTTTAATTAAAAACATAACTCATGTATAATTGGATTAGGGTTATTGGTTGTTGGGTTAATGGGTAAAGCTGGATCCGAAACCCATTAAGAATGCTACAGTAGTGCCCTACTCGCGATTTCTCCTTGTTCCGAACGCGCCTCCTCTATTCTACCGATCCCGCCGCCAGTTTCTTCCTCTCCGCTGAAACCGAGCGAGCACTGACCGACGCCGGATGCTGGGAACCAAGGTAAGACGCCGGCGACTTGTGGTGGAGGCGGTTGGAGGCTTGATTTGGCACTGAGAGGGGCTTGAATCGGCGGGGCATTAGCTTGCGGCGGCGGCGAACCGAGTAGAGGAAGGAGAAGGTAAGGGTTGATTTAGATCTAGGTTTTCTTGGATTGCTTCGGTTCTTCTTTAGATCTTGATCTCAGTCCGTTTCCACAGCTCGTTGAGGAGGGCTGATCTGTTCGGATTGAGGAGCTTGGTTTGGCCGGCGGCTTTGTCTTGGGTCGGCTAGGGATTCGGAACTGAATTAGGGCTAAGCAAGGCTAGGGCAAGGATCTAAGGTGAGGTTCTTGTTGATTTTAACTTGGTTGTATGTGTAGAATCATGGATTTGGTAGGTGATTTTGGGATCGGTTTGTTTCCTACAGTGGGTTAATGTGATTGATCCGATTGAAGCTTGTGTGGGCTCCGGCTGCAAGAAAGAAGAAAAGGTTGTTAGGACATGATCGATCCTATTGGAGGTGAGTTTTTCTCTTGATTTTGGTTAAGCTTTGTTCAGCAATTGATGATTAATGGTGAATCTAAATCTGATTTAGTATAGTGAGTGTAGGCGGTAATACACTTGATTCTGTCGGATGTTGTGGATATACATTCTGATATTTAGAGGTTGTGATAATACCTGCAGGACTTTGATTGGAGTTGATTGGTTGCGGACATTATCATATTCGGATTCTTTGCGATTACTCGCAACCAATCAGAAGGCGGGTACCTTGACTTATCTTTTATAGATATGTCTTTAAGATATGTGTAATTTGCTAGCTATCAGTAATTCATGTTTCTGTTCATACCTATTTTACTTGCTACTTCGATCAGAACTTTGATATCGGTTATTACTGCTACCTGATAGTATCGGATACATTTTTGGTTATTGTATTTATCAGTATTCAGTTATCTTGATATCATCTGATACCTTTGACATGCTTTGGTTATCCGATCTCCATTGATTCTGACATCACCTGCTACCTGTTCATATGCTATTACCAGTATATATGCTAGATAGGAGACCTTATAGCATTCTGATTATTGGAGCATATGATATGGATCTGTAGTTGGATAGGTGGTGCATGGACCATATTATTTGGATATGTAGTTGGATATATGATGCATGGACTAGTGTCATACATCATGCTTGCATATATTGCATACTGACGTGCGGGATTCCATTGTTGTTGAGTCCGGCGTCAGTTACATGCGGGCTACCAACCAAAGGGTGTGTGTAATTGCATGTCTTGTGATCATCGGCTCCTGCTCCTATTTTAGTCGAGTCGCTCCTATTATAGTGGTAGCACAGTTTGAGTCCGTCGCTCGTATATGATTTACACACACAATCCACTCATGGGTTAGTGGAACCTTTAGGTTGGTGCATACTTGCCCTGACAGGAGCTCCGCTAGGCCACCCAGGATAGTGGTTTCGTAGCGTGGTAGCATACAGGGATCCCTCCTCTGTCATTGTGACCCGGAGATGAGAGCTTGCTCGCCCACTTATGATTTGGGTTACCAGGATAGGTGTACACCTCGAGGACATCCTGTCCACTCGGTCACGCAGGAGCAGTGACGGCAGAGTGCACAGAGGTCACAGCCCTACCCACGCGACTTCACCACTGTGGATGAGCGATCTGACTGGCGTAGTTCCACTCTACCTCACCATTATAGGGGTGACTGATCTGACTGGCGTCAGGGGTGACCAGGACATGCATTGCACCATGTGCATACTGCACTGATTGCATTTGATTGTGATTGTTGCACTTGTTTGATGCACTTGGATGACATGCATATACAGGAGACCTATGTATTGGTTTTGGGACTACTTTCACCTTACTACTTGATTATCAGACTCTGGTATGTACAGATCTACTGTTGTTCAGTTTTCATATCTATTTACCTTTCAGTAGACTGTACAGCATGATATTACTGTTGATAGCTTTTATACACATATCTGCTAGATACCCGCTGAGTTTCTTTTGGAACTCACCCCGTTTACCTGTATGTCTGTTTCAGGTTGATGTCGTCTGGAGAGCTGCACTGCTAGTCCTGAACCCTTGTGTTTTGGGTTTATGTTCTTTACAGTATCAGTGTATTTGGACTTATTAGACTTTTGGTTGTGTTTTCTATTTGGGGTATCTGGTTTTCCGATGATTCGATATTTGTTTTCCATATTCGGGTTGTCTATCGGATTTTGATGGATTCGATATGCATGCGTGGTTGATATATTGGACTTGGTGATGCTATTAGTGGTCGTGTGGATCACTTTGGGTGGATGTATGGCATGAGTGTCACTTGTTCTTTCATTTCTGTCATATATATATATCCATAGCCTGTTATGGATTCTTTATATGTGTATGTATTCAGGGAAAGTCAATTGTTACAGGGGAGATGCTGCCGAAACTTCTCGGAAAGCAGTCTCCGGGGCGTAACAATTTTGTAAATCGATCGTTAATGGAGTTTAGCGACCGATTAGCGATTGAAAATTCGGTCGCTAATCAAAGGTATTTTTGTAGTATTCTTGCTTTCTATTTGGATGTATGAAGTACCAAATTAACAAGATAAAAAAAAATAAAACATCAACAAACTATAAAATCCATATGTTTATGTTGTAACAGTATATTAGTTGTAACAGTAGAAATCTATGAATGCTATAATATTTTGTCACCTCAAAATAGATGACTATGGCCAAGCACTAAGCAAATATAACAACAAAAATAGAAGTTATAGTTGTCTTCCTAGAACATTCAACTTTTATATCTATAAGTGCTATATATCCTATTATAAAAAATACATCAAACTAAAAACCATAGCAGCTAGGATCGACATTCCAACCAGAAAGTTTTCTGTGTATGCCCAAGCAACTAGGGTTGAGTATTCGATTAAAATCGAACCGAACCGAATCGAATTAATAAAAAATTGAATAAATTGATTTTTTTCGAACCAAACGAACATACCAAATTTTTCAATAAAAATTAACAAACCGAACTAATATTTTATCGGTTAATTCAGTTTTCGACCGAATTAACTAAATTTTTTTAAATATTATAAAAATTTTACTAATTAATTAGGGATTTATAAATTTATTTACTTAAAATTTATAAATTATTTTTTTAGTTTGATTTATTTGGTTTAATCGAATAAGGAATTTTAAAATCGAAATCCAACCGAATTAATTGATTTTTTTAAAAAAATAATCAAAATTCTAAAATAACTGAATCAAATTTTTTAATTCGATCGATTCGGTTGATTTATTTGATTTAACCAAATTTTTGCTCACCCCTACAAGCAACGACATACAAGCTAAACCCCAAACAAAAACAGCTATCTTCACCTTTCTTCTAGTGTTACCTAAAAAATAATATTATTTATTAATAAGATAAATAAATATAATCGGTTACTTAATTTACAAAAAAAATGAAGAAAATATATATTACTTTCAGACTTCCATATGAGATTTTGTTTTAGATCATCCAGTTCAGACTTTAATATCCTTTTGAACTCTTTATGTGTCAGCGGTTCGCCATCTGATTCTGTCTGCTTATGTCATAAAGAATAAAAAAAATAAGAAAAGTCACAAAAAAAGGTAATCGCGTCATTCACCGAGGAAACCATGGCCACTAGCGACTCTATGATCTCTGGATGAATCGTGTCAGATGCGAGTAAAAGAGGCTCTGTGAGCGATCGAATTTAAAATCGATCGCTAATTTTAGAGATCGAATTTGGGATCGATCGCTAATTTTAGAGATCGAATTTCATTTCGATCGCTAATTAGTGACCAAATTCCATTTCAACGACTGAATTGGAATTCAGTCACTAAATCGAATTATAACAAATTTTTTAATGATTTTTTTAATTGGTCGCTAATCGATCGTTAATGGAGTTTAGCGACAGAAAATTCAGTCACTAATCAAAGGTATTTTTGTAGTGAGTGATGTTCTTTCTTTCTATTTGGATGTATGAAGTACCAAATTAACAAGATTAAAAAAAAAAGATAAAACATCATCAAACTATAAAATCCATATGTTTATATTGTAACAGTATATAGTTGTAACAGTAAAAATCTATCAATGCTATAATATTTTGTCACCTCAAAAGAGATGACTATGGCCAAGCACTAAGCAACTGTAACGACAAAAAAAATAGAAGTTATAGTTGTCTTCTTAGAACATTCAACTTTTATATCTATAAGTGCTATATATCCTATTACAAAAAATACATCAAACTAAAAACCATAGCAGCTAGGATCAACATTCCAACCAGAAAGTTTTCCGTGTATGCCCAAGCAACTAAGGTTGAGTATTCAGTTAAAATCGAACCGAACCGAACCGAATTAACCAAAAATCGAATAAATCAATTTTTTCAAACCAACCGAACAGACCAAATTTTCCAATAAAAATCGAACAAACCGAACTGATATTTTATTGGTTAATTTGATTTTCGATCGAATTAACCAAATTTTTTAAATATTATGAAAATTTTACTAATTAATTAGGGAATTATAAATTTATTTACTTAAAATTTATAAATTATTTTTCTAGTTCGGTTTATTTGGTTTAACCGAATAAGAAATTTTAAAATCGAAATCGAACAAAATTAACTGATTTTTTTAGAAAAAAAATTAAAATTCTAAAATAACCGAACCAAATTTTTTAATTCGATCAGTTCGGTCGGCTTATTCGATTTAACTGAATTTTTGCTCACCCCTATCAGCAACGACATACAAGTTAAACCCAGAACAAAAACAACTATCTTCATCTTTATTCTAGTGGTACCTAAAAAATAATATTATTTATTAATAAGATAAATAAATATAACCGGTTATTTGATAACTAGCTATTTGACCGGATAAATTAGGATTATTTTGGACTGGCTTAACCATCTTTTATAGCATAAATTGGGCTTTTACAATATTCTGTCTTTGATGAAATTTAAATCTTCATTTTATTTTCTTATTATTTTAAGGTATTTATTGATATTAATTTATGGTATTTAATTTTTTCAGGAAATTAGGATGAGGATAATCATATTTTGAGGTCCAAATTAGAAGGAAAATCAACTTGGCTCAACCCGGGTTCGACTTAGCTTCAAAATGGTTCAATCAGAATTAATTTGATTTCAATTTGGGTTCAATTCAAGCCACTTCAAAGTCAAGCCCACTTCACTAAACCAGACAAATCAAGCCTAAAAGCCCAAATCATAGTCAGCCCAAACACCAATCCAGCCGGCTGACCTTGATTAAACCCGGTCCAAGATTAGGGTTCAGCACAGCGCCGGTTCACGCCTAGGTTAAAGGGTTTTCTCCGGTTCGAGAGAAGTAGCTCGGCGCGATTTCTCCCAATCGCGATACCCATTCACTGTGCTTCGTCCCCGATCAGCCGCGACTCCGAGCTCGTCGCGCGCTCCACCGCCATCATCCTCCCCTCCGATCAACTCTCGAGCTGCGGCCGGCGTCCACGAAGAACTTCGATGATCACCGACGCCACCGCAGGGGAGCGGCCGTGAGTGGTTTGCTCCGGCGCTGTTCCTCTTCAACCCTCCGGTTCTTCAGCGCTGTGGGTGGTTTGCTCCAGTGGTTGGAGGCCGGCAGTACTTCACGGGACTTGCCGTGGGTGGTTTGCTCCGGCAACCTCGTTGATCCCTCCGCATCCACCGGAATTCCGAGCAGTGGAGCCTTCGCTGACGTGGATTCGAACGCGGAGGAACCCCTGTTCTGATCTCCGACCATCTCATCCACCGAAGACGCGAGGTAAGACTGTGTTTTGGGTTCTAACTTTGTCTGTGGATTCAGCAGGGAGAGAGCTTGAGCAGAGACCGCATCTAGCATTCTTCTCCGATCTGAGCTCGCCGGAATCGGCCAGTTCCGGCGGTGCTTGTTCATCCACGTTGGTGTAAGTAAGTTGTTCAGAATGGTGTATGCTGCTGCTTGGGAGCTGATTGGAGCCATCCTTCCATCCACCTTCTCCTCATTCCACCGCATCCCATGTTCTGTTCTGAGCCTTCTCCTCAGTTGGTGCCAGCGCTGATTGAGGGAGAATTCTAACCCTAACCCTAATTAGCTTGTTTTAATTTGTTTCTGCATTTAGTTGTTAATTTGAAATCAAAACCCCCCAGCTTGATTATTGTTGTTCTCCTGTCAATTGATTCATATGTGGTCCAAGGATTGGGATTTGAATTTGGATTGATACTTCTATTCGTTGAATGATAGGTTTGGAAAGGTTTGGTTGGTTGTTTATGAATAGCATGTTAAATGTATTTGTGTGTAAATTCTGGTTGTTGAAGTTGAAAGAAAGATGGATTGCATTTTGTTATGTCAGCATGAAGTGTTTGGGAATGTGGATGTTCAGATTTGATTTTGTTAAGATTTTAATTGTTGGATTGATTGTTAATGAAGTCGTTTTGATATAAGTGTAAATGGATTGTTGAGAAGCCGGCTAGATGATTGAATTGTTGTTGTTAGACTTGTGCACATGAACTAAGTATGGTAGATGGTGGAATTCATGTTTAATTGTTGAGCTCGTGTTCTAAATGATTCTTATGTCGAATTGAATTCCGATTGTGGAGAATGATGGTTAATCATGTTCAAGTTGTATAGTATGTATATGTTGTATGTTTGTATGTGTTGTATGATAAACTCATGTTGTATATGTTGTGTGCTTGTTACGTATGTATGTATAGTTGTGTAATGGATTCATGTTTGTAAATTATGTATGTTGATTGATGTGTGTTCTATGATTAATGCTGTAGGAATTAGGTTTGTAATTATTGTTATGTAATGATTCATGTATGTAAATTAATGTTGTTGATGTGTGTTCTATGATTAACTGTGAATTAGGTTTGTAATTATTGTAAATGTATGTTATGTTGGGATGTGATTAATAAATTGTGAATGTATAATTACCTGATGTTGAATGATAATTGATGTAATTAAATTGTGAATAAATGAAATTGCTTGTAGATAGGAATGAATAAAACACAAATACCACCGCACCACAGGTCTAGAATAACATTCTGTCATTGAGTCCGAGAGAGAGATGACCCGGACCTCTCTATACCATTTAAGGCGATAATAAGAGGGTTGGTAAATAAATAAATAAATAATTTTGACGGGTGTAAGTGACAAAATAAATAAAGGGAATTACATATAAATAAAACATCCCAAACACATCGTAGTAAAAGCTTTGCATGCCCTCGTCGACATGCCTCCAAGTATGATCTAAATGATATACTTTCTTGTGAAACTTAGATGATATATACGCTACAACTTTGTGACCATCTGGGATGAAACTGCATTATAAAACATATAAATATTAGACATATGTCATAAAAAAATTATGAATTAAAAGTACTAATAATATCAATATTTATCACCCTCCAACAACTCGCAAAATAGTCCGGCCATCGGGTGCTGCTGCCTGATCGGATATATCTGTATCTGTAAAATAACATTATAGCATAAAGCTTGTTCGAAATAAAAATGAAATCATACTTAACATTATAATACAAGTTTTTTTGGGGATGTGGTTTTGCTTGATTCATCCTACTTAACATGCAAATTTGATATTCCTCTTGTTCTATCTATTGGCGTTAACAATCATACCAGTTAGTTTTGCTTGGATGTGGCTTGGTATTTGTGCCAATTAACAACATTCGTGCCAATGATGCCAATGCACAACTACCAGTAGCTAAATGCCATAATATTTGTGCATCATGATATATGATAATGGCACCCATGAGTCATGTCACCAGGTTCATTCAAACAACGTAAAGCTGGCCACCATTGACAAGCTGAAACACATCTGCCTAAATGCTTGTTTTCATGTATTCCATGTAATTTATCAATATAAAAGAAGCAATAATAGCAAGCAATTAATATTACTAAACATGCAACATCTGCCTAAATGTTTGTGACAACAAGAAACTTTTGCCACTGTTATTACTACACATTTGCCACTGTTTTCTCAAAGAAATTAAGATTTTTGATAGAGGTGCAGGCTGGCAGCACGGCATCACTGCCTGCCACTTTTTGTGCTTCTTTAGAAGCATTATGCAGCACATAATTTCATGCTGATGTTATTGCTGTGATCCATGAATACAATTGAGTTTATATCAAATGGTTGATTTGAAGCGCAATGAAGATATTAACAAGATTAGAGAATACTAAACAAGATCTATTCAACATTTATAAGGCCTCATATTGTTTCTTCCTATACTAGTTGCAATTGTTTAAAATAAGTGTGCAGTGAAGTTTCTATAGATAGCTGTTCGTATGCACATAAATATGCAGTACAGTTTCATGTGCACAATGCAAAGTATGTGTGATATCCTGCTCGGTATAGCTAAGATGCAAATGTTTCTGTTATAATCTGGATAAACATTAACACTTAATTCACATAATAATCAAACCGAAGGAGCTCGCCGCTGGGAGGAGAGAAGGCCGGAGAGATATAGCCGAGAGGAGCTCGCTGCCGGGGAGGAGAGAAGGCTGGAGGAGATAGAGATCGCCGAGAAGAGAGCTCGCCGTCGGGAGGAGAGAAGGGGAGCACTATAATCGGGAGAAGAGAGGCCGCTGGGAGGAGAAATCGCCGAGAAAAGAAAAGAGTTGATCGCCGGAGAAGAACACACGCGAGCACGGAGACAATTGCATGATAAAATCTTATCGACTCATGAATTATAAAGAATTTTTAATTTTAATTTGGAACCATAGTGTTGTTTTGCAATTGAGATTCATGAAAGCTAAATATATTACTGAGTTTCTTTAATAATAAAAAATAAAAATGGTCATAATTAGTATCCTTTAACATTATATATTAAGAATGAAAAGGTAATGTGTAATGAAAATTTGATACTAAAATCCAGTTAGATTTTTATGGGTATCTATTGAATATTAATATTAATATTTAACTCAATAATAATATTTTAGAATAGTTATTAGATATCTAAAGTTTCTATTTTTTATTTATCCAAATTATTCATTATTTATTTATTTATTTAAATTTCTCATTAGGTTAATAACGACTTACGGGACTCATTTGTCCGAATAAAATAATAGTTCTAATTACAGGATGTTTTGATAATTTTGAAAACCTAAGGAGGCATTTTGGAAAAAACCGAAGAAACTCCGTATTAATCCTCAGCTCTTCGCCTCGAAGAAACTCTCGTATTAATCCTCAGCTCTGCTCTTCTCCCTTCACATCTTTCACATCCTTTCTCTTCTCCCTCGCGTCGATCGCTATGCATGAAACGGAGCTTCATGATCTCTCCGACGATTCGGATTATGCCGCCGCTTCCCTACACGCTGTACGAATCGGCCGATCGATCTCCCGCTCATTGTCTTGTTGTTTCTGTTATCGTGTTCTTGTTTGATGTCTTCTTTCTTACTCTTTTTTGAGTGGGATTAGAGTTCTTCGAACATTACAAGGAGTGATTCGGGGAAGAGCATCACCAGTGAGTCTGGGCCATTGGAAGTCGTTTATTCGAAAGACAACGTCGCGATCCACCCCACCCAGTACGCCTCAGAACGCATCAGCGGACGCTTGCGTCTTTTCAAACAAGGGTCCTCCTTGTTCCTAGTAATACTCCGTCCTCTTTACTGAATTGTGGCTTTGTATTGCATGGATGCTTGTTGTTGCTTTTAATTTTGTTGTTTTAATTTTCGTTGGCGCATCCGTTTTAGTCGTGGATACCTTATAAGTCAAACACTGATGCGGAGGGTCACTCTTTGTGGCAAGGTTCAAGCTCTATATCAAAGGAGAAAGGTGAGTTTAGTTGTTGTTTCCACTGAAGAATGAAAGATGTAGTGGTATTTTTCTGTGTACTTAAGCCCCATGCTATACTGCCATGTAGGTCGGAATCTGTACACTGTTAAGTTACTTCCCTTAAGTGATGTACATTCCATTCGAAGGCACACTCCAGGTCTTGGCTGGCAATATATAATCGTGGTTCTTTCATCAGGTGAATTGGTTATGTACGTTATTTTCGTTAATCTGTGACTATGGACGTAACTGTTTTCTTGTATTGATAAAAACACCTTAACTGATTCTACACAACGTTATTTAATTGTTCCATTTATCTGTGACTGCACATTTGTAGGGCTTGCATATCCACCTTTTTACTTCTACAATGGTGGGGCTCGTGAATTTCTCGCTACTTTGAAGCATCATGTTTGTATTGTGAGGTTGGTTGTTTTTATTGCTTACTTGATTACCATCATTTTTTGTTCTCTTTAATCTTTTACCTTTTCTTTATTGGTAGTAACTAACTATAGTGACTTATACTAATTATTGACAATGAAAGACATATAATTCTTCCTTTTGTTGAAGCAATGAAGTGTTCCTAGTGATTTCCTTAAAGAAAGACACATGGGAACTAAGCACAGAAAAAAATTGCATTTAACCACAAATTGTTTTCGCTGTTAGATCTTTGTTTAGACAAAGTACTTGTATGCTATAAATGTACTAGCACTGTTGGTTAATATTGTGCTTGTTCTTTCCTTTCATGATTTGCATTGCAACAACTGGTTTATGTAGAGTACTTTGATGTATTTATCAAAAGAGTTGAACAAATACCTTTATCTCATGGCTATTGTACATCTTCAGTTCTGATAAAGCATTGCTTGTAACTGTGAAAGAATATAAAACAGATATTCACTTGTATCATTCACAATACTATGCAAGTTACATTTGAAATATGACCTATAATGTAATTTTATGCATGTTACTGTTGGGTAACTTGGTTTTCTACGTAGCTTATGGTGTGGATGCTATTTTCAGGTCTGTCGACGATGCAAACGTTTTTCTTGTTAATGATTTTCAGGACCCCCTTCAGGTCTGTCCTACTGTCAAACTACTAAATTAATTGCTTATATTTGTGATAAATTCCTTAGTTTTGCTAGCAATTATACCTGTTAGAATATTTTTCTCTTAACAGTTATGACTTAGAAATTGTCATCATTCATATCATTCTTGTAATGGAGCAATATTGGTCTGAACCACTTGAGCTGCATTACTTGTATATATCTAATTAAGAAATCACCACTCCATTTTGAATGGATTATTCCCTTTTTTATTTCTTATTTTAGGTTAGTCTATTTGATTGTCTCTTTTTTTGGCAACTCTTAGTCATCTGAACAATTATTCATTAACTAAGAAAATTTTCTTTCCTTTTAGCTAATTATTTTTACTCTCTTTATCACTTTCTTTTATTTTAATCTCTAATTACTTTGTTATCATAAGAGACAATTTCAATCTCCTACAATTTGATTATCTTCCCACCCTAAGTTAAAATGATGCTACATGACTAATGTTATTGAAGATTTACTTTGCTGAAGTGAACATCTATACTTTTGTGAGCTTTATATATATCACTGCTGGCTTTTACAGAGAACTCTATCATCTCTAGAGCTTCCAGTTATCTCTGTTGCCAATAGAGCATCCTTGCACAATCCAAGCAATTCATTTTCTTCGCTTGATGATTCAAAGATAGTAAATGGAACTACCTATGGTGGCATGTCCTCCAGTATTTCTGAGTATAGTGGGCGGCCAAAAAAGTCTCATGATCCTGCTCGAGATATCTCAATTCAAGTCCTGGAGAAATTTTCTCTAGTCACCAAGCTTGCCCGAGAAACAACTTCTCATCTATTCCGAGAAAATCATGGTGATTTACTTAATACTCATCATAAAAAGCAACAAGTTGAGGATGGTTCTCTTAATCCAGCAACTAGCTCAGCTGATAGTGAGAAAAAAACTATAAATATGGTCCAGATGGATTCAGATCCCTTGGAGGTGAATCACTTCATCTATGCCCATTTATATTTCTGTATATTCAGCAAAGTTGTTGTGCTGCAAATAACGTTTTGGCTAGTTTATGAGTCAATAGTTTTCTACTTGGCAAGAAGTACGTCAATGCCATCTTTATATTTCATTTTATTTACACGACCCTTTTTGAGTTATATTGTTGCTGTAACTTAATATCAAAATCTCACATTAAGCATTTTCCAAGCTTTTAGGGATTGCATATATTCTAAAAAATACAAATTTTCAGGTAATCATGTATACTGTTGGCTCATGGATTTGATAAATCCTGTTTGCTAATAGAGAATGGTGCAAATGCATCAATTTTCTTGGTGTAATAATAGATTGGTTGACCAAACCTTGTGATTGTTGGTAAACTCCTGTAAGCTATCAAGGAAATTATAAATAACATCATTATCTATCTCACTGAAATTTTAAATCAGATTTGATTAGGTAGGTCAATTTTCATAAACTCATGTTCCTTGCAGTTCGTGTTTGTTTACTTCCATCTTCATATGTCTTAGCCAAAACCAAGAAGAAATTTGATTTTGATTTCCTCAGAAGATGTTGTTCGATATCTGAATTGAGTTTTTTTTTTTCACTTGATTGCCCCAATTGTTATGTCAATCTTGAGTAAACACATATATCAGTCACTTATTTCTAACAGTTTATAAATTTACGTCCAGTTGTCACATTTTTTTCATCTTCATCATCATCATATTCAAACTGGGTATTTGTGACTGTGTGTGTGGATCTTACCCTCCATTTAATTGGTTGCAGTGCTATATCACTAATCACTTTCATATCAATTTAACCACTTTTTGGTAATTAACTAGAGTTTTCTTTTATCTCCCTCTACTTCCTACATCTTAAACTATGCTCAACTCAATTTGTTTAATAGATACTATTAAGCATCTCTTAGTTTGGCCATCCTCCATATTATTTTTTCCCAATTGATTATCCATTAGCGCTGCTCTTAATTGCTCCTGGACAATAGTATGTTTTTTTAATATATTTTTTTGCTAATCCCACACATCCATCTTAGTGTTCTCATTTTTGCTACTTTTTAAATTCCTGTACATGTTTTTTTTCACCATGCAGCATACCGATACATAATGTAATAATCTTTAAAAAAAAATTGCCCTTTTATCTTTTAACTTGTGGGGCATATTTGAATTACCTTAGACTCCAAAAGTCCTCTCTAATCTCCATTTCAACAACTGACTTTTTACCCTATTAATGACGTCTTCATCAATATCTCCTCAGTTTTTTACTCCACCATGGTATTGGAGCTAAGTTTTTTTGACATGATTAATTTGTATCTTTGCAGTTTGAGAAGTTACCTCTGGTTTGGGGAAAACAAAGAAAAGCTCCCTTGTCCCTTGAGGAGGTAAGTCATAGTATTTACTTTTAAGAATCATGTTCTTCCGTGGTACTTTTGCTGAAAGTTGATATATTTAAGATGTGGTGTATGAACAAATTATTGTATTAGCCCTCAAATGACACTTTTTCCCCATTTTATGAGATCTTTTGTATTGCTGATTTTAGAACCCTCCATTATCATATAAAATTATTTTCTTCTTATATTGAGCTTGGTTATTAGTTTTTTCTCTCCCCTTAACTAGTTCGCACACCATCCTCCCTGCTTCACCCACTAAATCTCACTTACGTTAACCTGATTGCAATTCTCAAGTGTCCAGTGTGATCACAAAGATCCACTTAGCAGTGAATTTGATCAGGAGACTTGAGTGTTCGATGTGCTATGGAACATCCAACTATGACCCATGAATGCCCTTTTGCTTGTGTATCATAACTTTTGTGTGCCTGAGGATTCCTTGTGACCATGATTGGTTTGAAGCCACCAACACACCTTTTGGAACAAAATTTGTCTCAACATTTCCAGCTATTTTCTATGATGATAAACATTTCCCTGTCTACTTGTGAGGTAATCTACATCATCTTGAAGAATCTCCTCTAGACAAAAGGATTTCTTATACAGTTCTTGGAAGTGCTACAGCTAACTGCTTAATTTGTAGCATAGAATCTCATATACGTGCTGGTATTAATTTTGATTCAATTATTATATAAGATTTTCTAATTTTCTTTCAAGAAAACAATGTCTTTATACATTATATGTATTTTTTTCACTCTTTGGCAAGAAGACTGGTCTTTCCAAGAATAGTTTGCAAAATTTAAATGCAAATGAGATGAGTTCTCTGTTTTTCATACTGTGTTGGTAATATTGAACATCCGAAACAAGAGGACAGGACTTTCTGCTGGTCAAATTTCCTTTTGGACTTAATGCTTCTTATAGTGTTGAGTTGCTTGGTGCTACTAATCCTAAATTAGAGATTGTTTTATATTGGATTCTTTGAGTCACACTGAGTACGCCATCTGGCCCTTTTTCTTCTGGTCCTATCAAATCCTATGTTCTTGCCGTGGTGGGTGAATCCAGTGCTCATGACAGCGGGGCTACAGATGCTAAAGAGGTCATGACTGAGCTGTTTATCCTTATCCTCCATATATTCATTAGCATAGGCAATCACTAGTCCAGTTGATGCTGGGAAAAATATGATTCTCTCTCCATTACACAGCTGCCACTTGCTTGTTCCCATAGATGATTCAACTGGCACCTACTTTTGTTACTCCAATTATTATTATTTCTTCTGCAGAATATGAGTGATGTATTAAGACTGAAATCGTTTGCTAAATCTTCAGCTTCAACACTGGCAATTTACATGGTTGTACATATATGGATGAGGGTGATAGTGGTGATTTTTTTTCTTTAAAAGTGAAATCTGCATGTTTAGTGTACAAACTTTCCTTTTATTTTCTTCATTTTGTACATACCATCTATTCTGGGCGAATTTGTGCAAGTTTTCTCTAGATTAGGTATATTCCGTCAGTTAATCTTAAAGTTCTTGTGTCAGTGGACATCTTTCTTTGATTCTGAGGGACGGATTATTGATTCAAAGGCACTAAAAGAGAGAATATTTTATGGTGGAGTTGAACACAATCTACGAAAAGAGGTCTGTAACTCACCTATAAGTGTACCTTAATTTAAGACATGTATCTGTTTATGAATGCTTGGCATTTACAACTGGAAGTGCAGGTATGGAAATTCTTGCTCGGATACAATGAATATGATTCAACATATGCTGAGAGAGAATACCTTGCTTCAGAGAAGATGTATGAGTATGAGATTTTAAAATCCCAGTGGCAGGTATGCATTTTTATATTGGAGGATTGTTATTCTTTGAAATGTGCTTTTCATTTTCTCGGCTGCTATGGTTAGCTCACCAAATGTATAACTTAGGCTTCTCATTAAATTGTGTTTACTATCATCAATATGAACCAATCTAACCTTTAATTTATTTTTGGCTTGCTGATTGTTGGATGAAACAGTAGAGTAATCATAGATTAAGGATAACACTTAAATTTGCATATGCTCCACTATGGAAACATCATTTTCACTAGTTTATAAATCATGATTGCAAAGATTGATTAGACCAGTATGTGCCAACTGTATTGACATGATGAAGGACCAGGATTTGTAACCTTCTACGTAGTAATATTGATACAAAGCAACTCAAATTGTAGAAACTAATTCCAGACTACTATCTAAAACCTTGAATTATGCAAATAGAATAGTAAGATCTGATTGTTTTGAAATTTTGATTCATACCATCCTTCTCCAATATTCTCTATGTAGAATTATCCCTCACAAATTTGGTAGTTGGTGCCAGACTAGTTCTAGCATGTTTGCTCATCAATCCTAATTTATAGTGAGGAAGCTTAGATATCCTGTCTTTTGCATCTTTTTATCTGTTCTTTTTTATTTCATCCTATGCAAAATGCATCAGTGGTCTAGGATCTTTATGCTGGCGGTATATATGATACCTGGGCCATGGGAAAAAGAATTACAAACTTGACCCTTAGTCTAGATGTCATATTTGTTGATTTATTACAATCTCTTTTTGTGAGAAGTGGGGAAGGGTGAATTGGTAGTGTCTTTTTTATTATTATTTTTATACTTTGCGATATTATGTGCAGACTACAAATAGTTGAGACTTATGCGGCTTGTTGACGATGACTTGGTGCTTTTATGTAAAATATCTTTAAGACTAATCTATTTGTTACATTTGCAGAGTATCTCAGCTGCACAAGCCAAAAGATTTACTAAATTTAGGGAGCGGAAAAGCCTAATTGACAAGGATGTGGTAGAAATTATTATCTAACCTTTTTACTCTTCATTATTTAATTTAATTCAATTCAGCATACATAAAATTAGTGCATCATCAGTACCCTTACCGTGTGTATGACATTGTCAAGGTGAGGACAGACAGATCTGTTGCTTATTTCGAAGGGGATGACAATCAGAATGTTACAGTTTTGCGTGATATACTGTTGACATACTCGTTTTACAACTTCGACTTAGGTTACTGTCAGGTAGAAGTATATTTTTTGATTGTAGTTAATGCTCTATAATACTCTTTTAATGCTAAATTTGTATATGTTGGATACTTTCACATTTCTATCTTTTGTGTTTATGTACCTGTCTGACCGTTTGAAGAGTTTTCATCTTAGTGGCTAACGATTTTGAATTGTATTGGGCCTCTCTCAAACGTTATCTATATACAAGGCTCGTTAATCTTCCAATGTATATTACAATTAGCCTCTGCTTCTCATTGTTGTTTAAAGTGTTATTTTCTGATTATTTGCGGTTTCACTTTATTTTGGATATGTTGCATTTCCTCACTTCCTTCCGTTTATAGTTCTTGTCTTCTCCATAACAGCCCTCATGACTATTGGGAAATCACCTTCAGGTTATGTTTATGTTCTATTTATTGTTCAGTAAACATTTGATAAAGGTCAAGTTAGTTGTTAGTGTTTACTTTTTCAAATTCTCCTCTTTTGTAGTTGTGACTTCTTGTTAGTGAATTTGTGTCCAAGGGTTTGCTATTTTTTCACCTTCTTAAAATGCTCTTGAAATCCCCTGATTGTCATCGTAAATTGCACCTGGTGTATATATTAGAATTTCATTGAAGTTGTTCATCTTTTTGTCCTAGGCATACTTATTTTCCTGCTAGATTTCTTATCTGCTACCCTTAAGTTACTATATCATAAATGTTACATTTTTGAACATGGTCAGCTTAATTCTGTTGGTTTTTCTGTATTACTTTTTTCTAAGCTGGAGAAGCATAACTAAATATTGGCTTTCAGGGAATGAGTGATCTTCTTTCACCGATATTGTATGTCATGAAGGATGAGTCTGAGTCCTTTTGGTGTTTCACAGCATTGATGGAACGTCTGGGGCCCAATTTTAATCGTGATCAGAGTGGGATGCATTCCCAATTGTTTGCCTTATCTAAGGTACTTGCTTTAGCTTCAACAATACTGCAGGCATAGACTTTTCCTGCTCTAGAAACATACAATATTGTTACTGATATTTGGTTCTTTGATTAATATGTTAATATTTGAAATATCTGCAGAGTTGTAGTTTGCCATGTATAAGGACAACTATATGTGTCTTTGTATTATTGCCAATGGGTTTCAATATTATTGCCAATGGGATTTCCTATATATATTTTGTCTTAAAGTTCAAATTTACCTAGTTTGGTGTTGGCATACTTGATCGTAATATTTCTCTATGTTACTAACTAGGTCCTTGATGTTGTGTTAGTTATCAACCCAATGGCTAGTAGGTTAGTGTTGTGTTATTGATTATGCTGACGAATTTTTTATGGCATTAAGCATCAATGTCAAGATAACTCAAAATTCCATTAACACGTGAAACCATATACAACACCCCAATATACTAAATCTTGTAAAGAAAAGATCCCACCATATACTAGAACATAAGAACATGAAAGAGTTCATGAAACTCAGCTGTAAAAAAGGTAGATAGAGATGAATGTATCTGAACACGAAAGCCCTTGAAGACCAAAGAACTATATGGGTGGATTTTAAGTCGAATGGAAAGAATTGAGCTTGTGTGAATTTTAAGAGAAGACTAGATGCATTCTCAGATTCAAACACATGTAAATTCTGCTTCAAAAATAAATTGTGTAAATTGTGAGCAGTGGTGGTGTGCGTAGAGTTTAACGGTTTCTAACAATCAAATTTTGCAACAGTGACATATATGTTTTGTCTAGTCATTTCAAGTTAATTCTGTTCGATGCCACAGGAACATCAAAGATAGTGCTTTTCCTCAAAGGAAAAGATCAGAGATTGACTAAGCTGTATGTGTTTAAGCAAGCTTCTTTTGCTGTTTGCAGCTCCAATAAGATGTAGTTCCAATAATTTTTTTAAAAAAGGGAAATTGGATAGGTTTAAAGATGATCAATAGATTCTGTAGGCAAACAAGTTCATTCAATTAGAATTTAAGGTGGTTTAAAGTGTGAAGGATAGACCAAAGAAAATAATATTTAATATAATTTATATTGATTTTGATATGTTTGTTTTTTCTTATCTTTCTTTGACCACTCGAGTTGCAAATAGCAAATACAGAACTATTGCTATTCTAGTGTGCTTGTGTCGCAATCATTTCACTTGCTGGATAAATTTGATTTATACTGCAAACTTGCCTAAAAAAAAATTTCTGATATTTGTGGCCTAAACTCCTTCCTTTTTCTTCTTGCCTTTTCAGCTTGTGGAGCTTTTGGACAGTCCTTTGCATAACTACTTTAAACAGAAAGATTGCTTGAATTACTTCATTTGTTTCCGTTGGTTGCTTATACAGTTCAAAAGGTAAGCTTTCAGTACATATGCGATCCATTGCATCTACTTTGCTAAATTTTACTTTTGCAAAATAAAGATGGTTACAATTACCTTTGTTGAAATTTATATGAAATTTTGCAGTAACTTTTCTCGTGTAACAAATTGATGTGGAATGGCATCTACAAAGCCCGGTTCACTTTTGTTTAAGGAAACAAAACCAATTTTACCTTGTTCTGATTCACAACTTTTCTCCATACTTTCAATCTTGCACTACTGAAATGATCATGTGCTGTAATTTTTCCTAGAAAATTACTTGACAGTACTTTGTGGCGAACTTTATTGAGCCCAATAATTTAGATTTCTCATTTTCAATACAATCATAGATTTTTTTTTAAATATCTAGTTTTTAGGTTGCTATACATGAATTATAAATTTTTTCCCCCTTTCCTTCCTTGAAAGGATCAGCTTGATATTGCATTCTACACTTTTCCATTAAGTTGTCTTAGATTTTAGGAGTTACAACTTGCAATATTTTCTGTGGGTAATGTGTATATACCCTCGATCAACAATGAATATCCCTTCTAAAGTTAACAAATATTTGATCTATGCTGGATTCAACTTTAACTATCCAAAATGTGGAATTTGAGGAGGTATCATCACTACTTATGCCTATCTGGAAAGTTACAAGAGAATGATGACTAGCCATAAATGTATGTGTACTGCATTTAATTGTGGAAAATGTCACTTCAAAGTTGACCTTAATTTGAAGCGTACATAGATTTACTTCAAAAGATTTTGTACTGATATGTCGATTTGAAAAATCTGGAGCAGTCTATGTTACTGTTGGATTAAGTGCCTTTGCCAAGCTATCGCTCCAGCTTCCATGCCTAATCACATTGTTTATTTTGCGTCATTCTAATTGAAGACTGCATCTTCCAGAAGTATTTGCTAAACTATTTTATTTCTGATTCATCATCATGCACCTTCTGTGGTTTAAGCCTCATTTTAGAAGTTTCATTTTCTATGCATCATGTACTTTCTGTGGATGGTTCCACATTTTCTCACGTAGATTATTTATTTTGAAAAATTTGGCCTCCGGCTGTGCCCCTTTAAAATGCACATCGTAGTTGTCATCTCACCATCTGTTGTGCAACTGTAGGGAATTTGAATACGAAGAAATTTTACAATTGTGGGAGGTTCTATGGACGCATTATTTGTCTGAGCATCTTCACTTGTACATGTGCGTCGCGATCCTGAAGAGGCACCGAACAAAAATCATGGGTGAGCAGATGGACTTTGATACGCTCCTAAAGTTTATTAATGAACTCAGTGGTACTATCAATCTTGACTGGATGATCAAAGAGGCTGAGGCATTGTGTCTCTGTGCTGGAGAGAATGGAGCTGCTTGCATTCCACCAGGCACCCCTCCATCCTTGCCCATCGAAACCAACACGGGAGTTAACCCCCAGGAAGATGAAGTATTGTAGAACTTTCCTTCCCTTGGTCATTTCTTTTTCTCTCTCTTTAACAAATGAAACACGATGGTTTAAGACTCCAGTCATTCCACAGGTACAGATTGGTTTAGCATTGTATATAAATCGATATCTCTCATTTTAGTTACGATTGTGTATAAAACCTATATATCGCATTCGTTGAAATGTATATTGAATATTGCTAGTCTCTTTATTAAGATGCCATTACAGTTGAGAGATGTCTAGCATTAGAAGTCATTTTTGTTTGCTAGTAGTATTCTTAAATACTTGTTTTTATTTGTGAGGATTTGTCTCTCTGAATCACAATCTTTTCACTTTTCTTACCAGAAGCAATCGTCAGACCATCCACAAATCATGACCACCACTGTGGTCGGTCTATGGATTCATCATCCACATCTCTACTTCTCAGCCTTTTTCTTCCTTGCTTCCACACATCCCCATTGAGATGCTGTGTTAAGCAGAGCAGAGCACATCGAGGCCAAGGGGGACCAGAAGGCCACCCATGGAACACTATTCCTTTGCATGTGATCCCTGTCCCCAAATCTGCCCAATCTTCACCCTCATTCTTTCTTTTGCTCTGCTCCACAGATCTTAAATCATCTCATCTCCACAATTTCAAGCTCATTTTACTGTTATTTTTATTTTATTTTTGTCTTTAGAAGATTTGGAAGAGGCACCAGTAAAACTTAACCTTCATTTGTAATCCACACCAAAGCTTCTCTACAGCTTGCAAAGATGGAATGGGTCCAATTAGGCCCCTCAAATAATTCATCTTTTTTCCCCTTCCTCAGTTTCTTTCTCTGCAATGCTTGGAAAGGACAGAGGAGGCTTCTGCTACTCCAGCCATAATTCACTCAATTGTGGTCCTCCAAACTTTGGTCTCACCTTCAATTCAAGCCTTGAAATGCCACTTCCTTGTAGAACTCGGAGCTCGCCCGTTCCTTCACCACCTTCTCTTTCTTCAAGTCCATGCCATTCCTTTCCACAGCTTTCTTGAACTTCTCTGTGTAATCCTCCAACTTCTTCGTGGGCAGGAGGAAGACAATTGAGGGTCAAGAAAGCTGTGGGATGGGATGACATCTCAGGACTTCTTCCTGGAGGAAAAAAAAAAAGAAGAGGAGAGAAAAAAAACTCAAGAAATTCTCAGCATTTGCATTTGACTTTGGTAGGAATTGGCTCGCTCAATTTATTTATTTAATTTTTTTGGTCCCTTTTGTTACTCTAGAAATTTCAGCTTTCCTATCTTCCTTTATATTTCATACGAACATATCTATCTTGCAAAATATTTATCGTTTGCTCTGCAAACTGGTTTGTCCTTGAATGTCTAAATCATAACAAGAAAACTGAAATCTGTCTATTATTCAGGTTCTGAGAACATCATGACGCCAAAGTTTTCCTCCATCTTTTTCTTTCTTTCTTTTGCATGACTTCTGATGATTTGAGTGTCGATGAGAATAATTCTTTTTTTCTTTGTTTCTGTACTCTGCACGCTCATGAATAAAACATCTTTTAATGGGCAAGGATATATATCTGAGAACTACAATAGTTTCTTCACTCACGTATGGTACGTATTTTGCTGAAATACAGGGCACTTTGTGAGTTCTGGAATTTGTGCCTAAGTCAAAATTTTCTGAAATATATTCAATTGCCTCTTTTCTCCCCACGCAATCCTTCTGTTTTGCAATCCAAACGTGGACCAACAAATGCCTGCCATTTTAAAGAAAACCAGAAAAATATGGAAAAGCCTTGTGTGTGTATATATATAAGCTAACAAGGTGAAGCTCTTCATGTTTTGTGCTTTAATTCGGGGGTTAATTACTTAATTTATCATGAACCTTTGAGATTTAGTAAATCTATCTTAAATTATTTTTAAAAAATTGCATTGTAAAATGTGTAATTTTACATCTTTATTGTTTAAAATTCTCATTATTAAATCACTTGTTAAGCGTTTAAAAATTCTGAAAGTATTCTAAAGAAACAGGTAAAAAAAATTCTTAAATGTTACATCATATCACATTCATTTATTTGCTGATCAACAATTTTAAAGCTATTTTTTTAAAAAAAAAGTAAAAAAATGCATATTAGAAAAACTTCTATTAATAAAAGTATAGTGTATGACATATTGGATCACCAGAAAATCAAATATGGGTCAAAAAAAAAATCCATTACAAATGAAATTTTCAAGAATTAATTAAAAATTTGATCACAATTTATTTCCACGATAAATTTATTATGAAATTCAAAGTGCTGACGACATATTTATTAAAGCTAAAATCTCATTTTATATTTGTTAATCTACAAAAACAAATCCAAAAAAGTTGCAACAATAAATCTAAATCAACTAGATTATTGCTGTTTTGCTTTTTGCCTACACTCTCTGGATTATTGGACCATGGCGTGGAGAATAATGTGGCTACACATGTTCAGTAGAAAACATTCAGTAAATTTGAGAACTATTCACACAACTATAAGAAAAAAAAGAGTCAATTATCCACAACTCATTCACAAATCCATATATTCACAAATAACATAAGATACGATAAAAACGATCGATACATATCAAAATCAATCCAATAAATTTTCAAATTCAATCCCAACATATCAAATCCAATCCAACAAAGATTCAAAGATGAATATCTCAAATATAATTAATAAACATCTAAATCTAATAAATCTAAATACATTATTAAAGATAATAAAATCTCCTAGCAAAGCCAAACACATCCAATCCCTCTCTAAAACTAGCCAATAGTATCAAATCCTATGATAGGTTATTAATAAGAAAAAAAACTACATCATTACAATTGTAATGACTAACAAATTAAATTTAAACTAAATAAGATAAATATTATAATAAAAAATAGTTAGATAATTATTTGACATATTTGAATATTAGTTTGGATATCTATTGATGATATATAAAATATATCATTATCTATAATGTTTCTGAAAGATATAATATAATTAGAGATGCATCTATTATGAAAATTAATAAATCTATTTTGCATGTTTCATGATAAATAAAAAAAATAAAGATTAACATACCTCTCAGTCAGCTATTGAGGTGAACATATTATACCGTGAAAATAAGATGCTAAGGGTGCTTGTTAAAGTATAGTGTTATTGGTCATGATGAACTACTAATATTTGTAATAGCTAACTGCTGTGTGTGAATATTAAATTAGGTGTATTTGATCTCAGACAAACTGCATTTGTTTAGATTCTATCTATACCCATTAATTCCTACGTTTACAATGGGAAAAAAAATACAGATTGGTTTGAATATGTAAGTCAAATGTATTAATGCACATATAAAACTTGAAGGGTAATGTGTATATAAAAGAAGGGAATGCCTGCCTTCCTCCCTTGGTAGTTTTTGATCCAATTGAAGGGTAATTTTCTTGATCCAATTGAACCTTAATTAATCATATTAATTATTGGATGATTAAATGGAATTTAAATATTTTTAAAATTTATATTTTATACATTAAACTCTGTGATTTTCATGAGTCTGTCCTTTTATATCATGTTCCTCCTTTATTATGCTATCAAAAAAGTTTAATAATAATACATTAAAATCTGTGATTTTTTTCCTTGATAAGAAACTATGTGATTTTTATACATTAAAATCTGTGATTTTTTTCCTTGATAAGAAAAATGTGATTTTTATACATTAATCTGTGATTTTTTTCCTTTATTAAACTATCAAGTTGCTACAAAATCACCGTTCGCCATCCGTCTGCCCCGCCGGCAACTTTCTTTACCATGAGTTCCACCGCCGACGATCCCAATCCTGTCGTAGTCACCGGCTACCCCGCCCCCGCCTTCCGATCGAACGTCGCCCCTCTCCTGCCACCCTTCAACCCTCCTCCTCCACCTTCGGCGTACGCTCCTCCTCCCCGCGATGACGACACCTTCGTCCTCATCGCCTTGGCGGTCATCGTGCTCCTCTGCATGCTCACCGTACCCATCGTCCATCACGTCCTCCGCCCCCGTATCCCCGAGTTCGCCGTCTCTTCCGCTTGCGTCACTGGCTTCATCCTCTCCGCTCAACAGCAGCAGTTATCAGCTTCCTTCGACCTCAACCTCACCGTCCACAGCCCCAACCGTGATCGCATCTACTACGAGCACGTCACCGCCAGCGTGCTGTATGCCTCCGACATCTTGTCCGAAAGGTCTCTCGCATCCTTCTCTCAAGGGAAGGGCGAAACCACCGTTCTCAGAGCTCGATTGGCGGTGCTCGGCCGGAAGTATGTCAATTCCGATGTGGTTAGGGGGATCGAGTCGGACCGTGGGCGAGGTGATGGTGCAGTAGGATTCAATGTTAGGGTTTTCTCCTGGGTTAGATTTCCCGGGGCGTTGGGGACCAGCTGGTATACCTTGAGCGTTCACTGCGATGGCGTTCTGATTAGCTTCAGGAATGGTACGAATGCGGCTACCACTGGTTGTCTGCTTGGCTCAGCACCAAAGAAGTGTGTGGTGGTTAACTCTGATACATCGTCCATACTTAATCACCAATGATCAGGGATCAGCAGTTGAAGTAGGAGATGTTGTCTCTTCTCCTTGAGCAAATTAGTTCGTCTTAGACATACTAATTTCGAATAATGTCAATTCGTATTATGCAGTTAATCAAGTATTTCAGTTTGATTTATATGGAGATGATTGTCAATTACAGTAATACAATACTATATTCTGAGTCTATGTTCTTAGTACTTATTACAAATGTTTCATTATTAAGCACACAATATCTACTCCATCAAACAATAGATATCACTTGATGTATATGACATCGTGCATTGTATGGATCTTATCATATGGCAATGAAAGGGAACGAACAGCGTTCGTATTGCATAGAGTAAAGAATGACAGTGTCGAAGGTTACTCAACTAAAGCTTATGCATAGAAAGAACTGATAAAGAGAAAGAACAGCATTCATCTTGCAGAATTTGACTACGACTATTCAACTCCACAATTTAATCTCTTATTAGTGTAAATAAAAAGGCAAGTACAACAAGGACCAGTCCCAACTCCATCTCACCGGAATACAAAAGGAAAAACATTAAACTTGTCACAGACGAGCAACGTATGAGTTCGACTGTGTGACGTATCTTACCCATCGATATGGATTGTAGGAAGGTGACTTCTTTGCTATTTGTAGATATCTTACCTGCCCAGAAAAAAGATACTGTCATGAATGCGTAGATCTTAAGGATTGAATTCTGACACTAGTAACTTAAAAGTGATATCGAACAGAGTAATCTAAATTGGATTATGCGATAGCTAACCACTTCATGTATTCTCATAAAAATGGAAAAAGAAGCATGTTGAAGGATTCATTCTATATTTTGTAGAAAACTGCTACTAACTTTTCCTATCTACACATTTCTGGTGCAACAAAGGTTATCGATAAGCCAAAGAGGAAATTCCTGATGACACTAAGACTTGCCAACACTATAGCTATCTCAGCGAACTCGTATTGGATAAAGAGAACATGGAGAAAGCCCATCTCACCTGCAACTTTGACGCATTATACATTGGTATTGTGAAGTTCAGATTCACAGGACCAGCTTCTCTAGTGATGTTACCTGTTTCCAAGAATGAGACACAAGTGAGAACTAGATTAACCGAGCAAGGAATTTAACAAGTAGGAATAATACACATCTCTTACCATGTGATTCCTGTGAGAATGTGAGCTTTGTTCGTAGAGTGTGTTCAGCACCACCCACAATCTGAAGTGTTTTTTAAGTTCAAGTGCAAGGTGTTATTTAACAACTTAAAAGAAACAATAACAACTTAAAAGAACACAGAAACAAAATATATAGTTGTATGAAAGAATTTGTCATTGACTTTGCACTGGATAATATCCACCAACTTTGATGGACGATGTGACTGAGACTAGAATCATGAAAGTTGGACCATAGATATCTAATCTATTTCCAAATGATCTAACAATTGATATTTAATATAGTAACAAACAAATACAATACAAGTTCAAGGAAACATTTTAATAAAGCCATGCCTTCTTTAGACACCATTCAAGTCTTTTAGCTCCCTCTTTAAAATCAGTCGTCTGCCCAACTGCACCAGCTTCTAGCTCAAAACTAACCCTGTATAACCAGAATAAATGATAAGTTGAATGGCAGAACTGTTATCCGGTATTTATATTTTTGTTTTTAGGACTAGCATCGTATAACCAGAATTATTCATCAAATTAAACAAATAAAGAACCCAGCATGGAAAACACACTGACTATAATATTATTGACAAGAGAAAACTAGTGAAGGAAGACCTTGCCAAGGGTCTTTCACAAACAGAAGTTGGATCGTTCGCAGGTATGAAACTTCAGAGTCACCATTTTATAAAACAATAATAACATCTTGCAGAATTTAAAAAGAAATTTTCATTGATAAACAAAATGGCCAATATGATACAGACATTGAGCACCATTTTATTACATCATTTGACTATGTACCCAACAGTAACAAGACAAGTCCTCAGTGGTGTCAAGACTGGAAAATTAGAAGTTATTACATCATTTGAGTATGTGCTCAATAGTAACAGAACCCTTCTGTGGAAATCATTTGTTGTATGACTCAATTCATTAACTGACTTGATTCATTAACAAGAGAAAGATCACAAGAACACAAAAACATAGGGCCTAAATCAATGGTAAGTAGCATTAACAGGAGGAGAATGTATAAGAGAAATGGCTACGAGTACAATGTGAGAAAGATGATGGTGACAAAAGAAAAAGAGATAATAAGTGGAGAAACAAAACTACCTTGATGTGTAAGCGGGCACTGGCATCTGTAGTGTAATCGTGTTTGCAGTGACACTTGCTGCGAAATCTGCACGTACTTTTATAATCACTTCAGCCTGTTCAGCATAGAATATTTAGTGATATTAACCATGGCCATAAAAAAATGGAATTCATGAAATAACTTGTTAGACTTGAATAGTTGTACGACAAGAGAATCCATGTCAGCATGACATACCTTTAATTGTCCTGCTTCTTCAATCAATGCATTAACCCGAAAAGGCGGGGTGAACTCCTGAGTCATCCGATAGTTCATTACAGCGAATTCTCCATCTGGAGGTATCTATTTCCATAATACACATAATGAATATTGTTTTCCATACATGTTACAGAGGCAAACTCCTCTGTTCTTAAACATGTCTTTATTTAAGACAATATACTCACTAATGTCAAAGTTCGATCCACATCAAAACTATCAAGACGAACTGATTCATGGAAATTACAGTCATCAAGTATTACAGCCCCTCCTGCTGAACTTCTATAGTCTGTACATTGTTGATTAGTTGTAAAACAAATGGAAAAAAAGTTCTCTATATATGAATTTTTGCTGCAGTAACTAAATTCTCCAAATTCTTAAACTTTAGGGAGACATTCATGAATTTTGAGTCTTTTGACTAAGCCAAAGGTTCTTTAGTTAATTATCAGAACAAGATTAACCAATAAGTTCCTATTGGAAATACCAATGAAATTAAAGATTATGACTATGGACTAATGTAGAATGAGGTCAACAATCACCAAGAAGGATTACAAGCAAAGAAAATCAATTATTCACCAATTGGAAATACAAGTGAAATTAAAGATTTATTATTATGGACTAATCTAGAATGAAGTCAACAATTACCAAAACTCCTAGTACTTAAGGTTACTTGTGCAGCATTTGGGTAAAATCACGGGCTAGTTACATTTTACCCATCTGAACTGAGGCCAAGTTTCGAGTTGCCATCTGACAGTTTTTTATATAGCACTTTGTGTCCATTTGATCCAAATTTTGAAGAATACCATCTGATTGTTACCACACGAGGTGGTTCCATTAAATCTACAATAAGATGGCAAAATAATAACATCAAGTGTATGCAAAAGAGTTTTAACTCTATGCATCAGGTTTACCATTTCTTCTGCAATCTCACAACGTGCAACATGTTGTCCATGTTCAGGGGCCTTTTTTGTCGTGGCACTCAGCTGCAAGGACAAACTTGCATCCTGCAGAATTAGAAAGCGACCTTTCGTGGTTGCCATCAGATTTGGCATGCAGGAGTTGGTTGCTTTGGTCAGTGGCCACACAATGGATTTCACCAGTTGCAAGTAGTTTGTCATGTACATCATGACTCAGGAGTGGGAGCATAACAGCTAGCGCGTTGACAGTGAGAAGAGATAGTGGTGAGAACAGGAAAGAGGAGTGATCAAGCACTAGTGAGGAAATGGGCGAGGAGAAAGGAAAAGAGAAGGAAGCATGTGGTGGGGAGGAGTGGAACAAGAAAGAAAGGTGGGAGCAGATGGTGGGTAGCAAGGAAACTGAAGCAAGGTGGGAACTAGGAGTGGAGGAAAGGAGATAAAAAATAAAATTATGATTTTGCCCATGCCTTAATATAATAAATCAGAATAGTGCAATAGTATTTAGGTAAACAAAATGGGTAGTCCCAACTCCCAAGATAATGGAGGCGAATATGTGCTATGTTTTGTCCAAGCAGGCATTATGTTATAAACAAACATAAAGGACCCTCTGGAACTCGAACTCAGTTCGATGGGTCAATTGTACCTAATGTGATTAGTACCTTAATCACTAATGGGAATACACAATTTCACTCGGCTTCTTCATATTTTATGGTAAATGCAAAAAAGCAAATTAATTAAAAACTTATATATTACAACTCTTACTGAAATCCACAAGTATCAACTGAACTTTTCCTGATTTAACACTTAGCCAAATTCAAATAGTTGATTTAAAAACACTAACTTTTTGCCTACAATTCTACAAGCATTTTCCAAAGTTTTGAACATCTAAAAAATTTCAATTAAAAAGGACAAGCCTTGAGTGCACCAATAAAGTAGAAAACTAAGATTCATATTCCTCGATTACCACTGGTCCCTTAAGCAACTCCAACAAGAGATTGGGCTGGGGATCAGCCACACTGTCCATTTCCTCATGATTTTTTGTAAAGAGTAGATACCGTAACAAGAAGAAGAAGATCCAAACAATGAACAATGCAGTTCAGCAAGAACATTAACAGAATTTAGAGTCAACTAATTTCAGTAAGCATTAGGATTCATGAATACGATAAGAAAGAAATTAGTTCAAATTGAATCTCCAAGAGAATAATAGCAACGAAGAGATGCACTAGGTTCATTCTTACCATAAAGAGAAGCACTGCCTTTACCAATGCCCAAGTCCTCGTTAAGAGCAAGACGAATTTCTGGGTTTCCAGTAAGGTAGCTTTTCATTTGAATGGTGCCATCAATTTCTGATGTGAGGATATAACCCTATTTCATTATCTCATGTCAGACTGGCAGAATATACATGTATAGCCAATGAGGATATTCAAGCTCCTCATGAGATTCACAAAATTATTGAACCAACAAATGCCTCATATTAACCCACTAAAATAAATCCATGAAATTGAAAAACAACCCTCAAAGATGGAAACATGAAGTTTTCAACACCACAATTTCTCAAGGGAACATATCATTCATTAATAATTGCCACAGAACATCATGAGTTGACAAAAATTTCAAGCTATATACTAATTTTCAGCAAATGAGCTACAAGTAGAAAAAGATGTAAAAGAAGCAATTGATCTGGGTATAAATGGTATTTCTACAACAAAAGAGAAAAGATTTCATTTTATTTCCAATAGTGGAAGTTTGTTTCAAGAAACCAGCAATATTTTGTTCGGCTACAGGTTCTTCATGCATTAAGATTTTGAATTTGAATCCAGTAGGCCACAAGAAGAAGGAAACTAAGCATGAATTTGGAACAATAGACAAACAACAAAAGAAAGCTATCTGCATATGTAGAAATTCTTAAGGATCCTACAATATGGTCAGCAGCATGAAAGGAATGCTTTTTCAATCAATCCTAGCACTCTATTAGTAGTTAGATATCAGCACAACCAGAGTCCAGCATTCTCAAACAATTCTTAACTCTTTATAAACAAAAACATAAAGAAGGATATTTCTTCCCAGATGCATTCATTATAAAAACATTATATTCCTGTTTATCTATGCCTAGCGTAGTACTCATGAGAAAAAAAATACAAGATCAACTAATTAACGAATATTCTATAGCATTACATTCCTGCCTATATATGCATAGTTTAGTATTCGGGCAAATCAAGTGGTTGTGTGATTGAAGGATATAGTAAAGATAATAACCAGAATGCTTTTTCCTGGATTTACACAAATCATAATACTAAGTGATTGATGGATATACTAATGATAACAACCAGATTCCATTTTCTTTAGTTTACACAAACCATAATACCAATAAAATCTGGTGACAAAACTCATTTAACAGAACATCTCACAATGAAACCTTAACTAAATAACTTTTGAAAGGGGCAATATACTGTAAGGAAATAATTGATAACCATTCATAAAGTTCGCGTAATCTGATTATTAACATGTCCTTTACCCGACTTCACTGGTTGGCAGTACAATGTGCATCCATACCGACAATAATTTGCACGAGCATGTATATGCATAAGAAAATAATATACCTATTTCTTAAAGTTTGTAAAATCTGACTATTCCAACTACATTGGCTGACAGTACATCCATACTGTATAAATCTGCATGAACACATGTTTTATATGCAATTCCTTTAGAGTACTACAGAGAAACATGAATGTTACATAATAGATTTGCTAATTCCCACCGAAATGCTTTATCCTAGGTAGAATGGATATATGACAGTGGCAATTGCTAAAGTGTTGTTAGACTACATTGAACAAACATGTCTGCAGTAGTATGGAACTCTAATCTACCAACAACAAATAAAATTTCGATGCAAATGCTTGACGTCACTGAACCAACAAAAACATCAATATACTCACACTAGAGCTGAATGTGACACTTATTTTTTCAATAATATCAACGAATATTTCCTCCCTCTTCCTGCCACCAGGCTCTGTAGCTACCACAGATTTGGTAACAGCAGTGCCAGGCATCCTTTTAGCTCCTTGCTGCAAATACACAAATCACAATTGTTGGCTAAAATTTAACCAAATAAAACTATGCAGACGATATGATAGAAAAAATCAACCAAAGTTAGGAAAATCAAGATCCTAATAAAAGAAATTGAAATACCATAAACATGGATGCAGGACCAAGAGTAGGCAATCGTGCAACATCGACCACAATTGGTTCATTAAATACATATGACTTAAGAGCTTCTGTGGAAGTAGTTTGTGGATAACCAAAATCCTGAAAACAATAAGTCAGATGCAACCATTATAACCACAAAGAGAGCCGAGATAGTTATTTTCATCAATATTCAAAACTTATAGAAGTAAATGAACAATAGTACTAAACTATCAAATTCATCAAGTAGTGCAAAAAACATTTAAAAAGTATCTTATGCTAAACAAATACTTACTATAACTTCATCAAGTAATTCGTACACGAGCACAAAATTTTTCCGTAAAGAATCCTCATTAAGAATGCCAAGATAGTCTTTTATAACACGTGCAATTCTTTGCAAGAGCTCCAAAACAAGGGATGGTGAAACATTAACCCTTGTTGTTGCCACAAAAAACAACCCAGCCACTTTCACATGAATATAGTTGACCCCATCCACATTCTGCAATCAGAAAAGGCAAAAGTCAAGTAGTAACGATATTAGGACTGCAACAGAAAATATATACTTGTATCAGCAAACAAAAGTACTATATGAGAAAGGATAAATTATTAGAATCCATCAATAATTTGGCAAGTGAGTTTAGACGATCAAAGTCTCCAATCACAGATGACTAGGTAAAGTGCAATACAATAATCAGATGGAAGCCTCGAGCACTGGCCGCATAAACTTCTAGATGAATATAAATCATAAAATGTCGACGTAGTCAAAAGTTTGTCAACAAAATCTACTAAAACGCTGCACTAATTTTAAGTTTTTTTTCCTTTTACCAATGGCTTGGAAAAGACATGATATTGCAATAGTTTTGCATACAGAGACTTACAAAGACAGGAGGAGCCTCCTCTTCTTCATCCTCTTTCCAGAACTTTACTTTGCGGAAGAATATCTCAGCACTACCTTTTGGCACTTCACCTCGATCTGTGTTGATTAATAAAAGTATAATCAAAATCATTTTTTATCAATTGAAAAGAAATCAAACGTACAACTACGAATTGAAGGGGTCAATCTCAAGTTACATAAACAGAGTGTTCATCCTTGTTCTGAAGCATTAACACCATAACAAAGAAACCTATCAGTTCAGTGGAAATAAAAGGCACTACTACAGTAGTTAGTAGATGGAATATGAATGAAATGCAAACTGTACACCACAATCCACTCCATATATTTTCCTGAAAAAAATGATATTCGAAATTCATCGTTTGGGATTTGGATACGAAAATAACCACAAAAGTATAAAAAAAAACAGAAACTATGACTATGCCAATTCACGGAAAACAACAGCCCAAAGTAGATCTAAGAGTATACCGAAGGGCAAAGCGATATACAGATCTAGGCCTTGCTTTTGTTTAGCCAAGATATCATAGGTGAATCGAGAGTCAAAAGTGAAGGAGCAGAAAAATGAGAACTTACAATCGCGGAAGACGATGTTGTCGCCTCGCTGCGACAGCACGAAGAACTGCGAGATCATCTTCAACAGCAGGGTGATTCAACTAAGCCCTAGATCTGATCCAAAGTCCATCGGATTCAACGAACTCGGCGGTAATGAAATGAAACACGAAGGATTGCAAGAATAGCATCTGAAAAATGCCTCAAGAAGGATCCAAAAGCCAACGAAAACTCAGGAAATTGAATCGAAAAGCCATCAAAAGCATCCAAATAAAGCTTAGCCAAACGGAACACGAACAGTACCAAAAGCTCACAGATCTGACGCGGGGTTTGAGATACCAGTAGATGAGAAGGAGAAGTGCAAGAACGGCACTGGCGATGGTTCTCAAAATCACTGCGAATCCGCCACCGGAGAACCAGCCACCGTGCGAAGGAGCACCGGAAAGAGAAGCCACCGACTCGAATCCAGCAATATCACGGATCTTCTGCAAAATTTCATTTTGATTCTCGAAATTCAGAATTTTCCATTTTACTATCCAAAATTTAGACATTTTACTCTCAAACCCTACATGGAACTGGACATTGTTTACTAGAGCGGAGGGAGTTTGAATCAATGTATAGTCTGAGACTTGTACGAAAGAGAATTAAATAGAAACTCTTCCTGACGAACATTGTCAAGAAAAAAAAATCAAAATTATCTGTAATTTTCTCTTGCAATTTCATAATGACGATCTTTACTTTCTTCACACAGATAGGCTTTCTACTTGTAATCCTCCCTTATGCTTGGAGATTCAATATTATATTTTCGAAAAATTATTTCACTTTGTTGTTCATCATTTTCTTAAGAATTATAGCGTCAAGAAATGTAAAATTTCTTAAGAATGATTTGACTCGTGGGAGTGATCATTCCTTAGATATAGTTTCTGAAAAAGATAAATTGTGAGGAGGTAAATCGAAAAATTGCAATTGATCACGCAGAAGAGTATTGTCTGGCTTCGTCAGGATTCGAACCCTTGCCCTCTTCTGCAACTCTGCTGCGTCGTAACCAACTCAGCTATGCCTCGGGGGCGATTAATCATTTTTTTCAAGTTATGGATGAGTTGCCATTCATACCCCTTAAACACAAATGAGTGTTAGACAATCATTTGAGAAGATTTCATAAAATATTAATGAACATCTAGTCGATCAAATTAATAATGAGCAACAATAAGAAATTATTCAACTGAGGATAATTTAAAAAATCTACTAGAATAATAAAATCAATAATACCAAATGACTATGTTTTGTATCTATAAGAATTAAATTTTAATATTGAAGCTCATTTTCTTGAAATATTTTCAAAGCCTTAAGTTGTAGTGAATTAAAATTTTAGTATGATGCTACGATAAAGAATTGAATTCTATGATATCGAATGAAATCTTAGATTTTGTCAAGTTATCCGATGGTGCAAAAACTATAAGATGCAAATGAGTTGACTCATTGAACAACATTGAGATATATAAAATAAGACTCATGGCTAAAAGATTTACACAAAGAGAAGGAATTGACAATAAAGAAACATTTTCTCCCATCTTTAAGTAGGATTCCTTTCGCATTATTATGACATTGATTATATATTTTGATTTAGAGTTATAACAAATGGATGTGAAAATATTATTTCTTAATGGAGATTTAAAGGAAGAGATTATATGAAACAATCAAAAGGATTATTTTTCTCTATTAAAGTTGAAGACTTGGTATACAAACTAAAGAAATTCATATATGGATTGAAACAAACTTCCATAATGATATTTAAAATTTTATGATGTTATCTCTTCATTTGGTTTCTTAAAAAATATCATGGATCAATGTATATACTAGAAGGTTAGTGAGAGCAAAATTTATTTCCTTATTCTCTATGTGGATGATATTTTACTTGCAACCAATGATAAGAGTTTATTATACGAGGTAAAATAATTCTTTTTTAAGAATTTTGATATGAAAGATATAGATGATGCATCTTATATTATTGACATTAAGATACACAAAAATAGATTTCAAGGAATCTTATGTTTGTCTCAAGAAATCTATATCAACAAAGTTTTAGAGAAATTTCAGATGAAAAATTATTCACTAAATTTAGCTCTCATTGTAAAAGATGACAAATTCAATATGAATCAATATTCGAAAAATAACTTTGAAAGGGAATAAATGAAAAACATTCCTTATGCCTATGCTGTCGGAAGCTTGATGTATGTTTAGGTCTGCATTAGACTTGACATGCATTATTGTTGGCATGTTAGGAAGATATTAAAGTAATGCAGGTATAAACCACTAGAAAGTTGTAAAGAAAGTAATGAGATACCTTCAATGAACTAAATATTATATGCTTGTATTTAGACGAGATGAGAATTTGAAAGTAATTGGCTACTCTGATTCAGATTACGTCGACTGCATTGATTCACGAAAATCAACTTAATGATATATTTTTATGCTAGCTGGTAGAGCTATATATTAGATAAGTGAAGTGTAATGTAGACGTTGACTACAACGTTCACTATGGAGGCTGAGTTTGTATTTTATTTTGAGGTAATTTTGTATGATGTTTGGATGAAGAATTTCATTTTAGAGTTTAAAATTACGAATTCTATTTCTAGACCATTAAAGATATATTATGATAATTTAACTGTTGTTTTTATGGCTAAATCGAACAAATCGAACCAATAAAATATCAGTTAATTCAATTTTAACCGAAATAACTGATTTTTTTAAAATATTATGGAAGATTTATCAATTAATTAGAAATTTATAAATTCATTTACTTACAAATTTATAAATTATTATTTTTATTTTGATTAATTTAATTTAATCGGATTATTCCATTTAATCGAATAAAAAAATTTAAACCCGTAACTTAACCGAATTATTGAATTAACTGATTTTTTTTTAAAATTAAAATTTTAAAATAATTAAACTGAATTTTTAAATTTAACGGATTCAATCGATTTATTCGAACTGAATTTAACAAACCCTGCCACCTATATATACATGTATATCGAAGGAAAAAAATCTCAATCCAGACAAATCTCGTCTTTTCCGAAACTAGCCTATACTTCTCTTCTCCCCTCACCAACGCGGTCGTGGGTTACCTGCCTGCTTTCCCAGCTTCGTCGAGCCCGCCGGAGATATGGAGGGCTTCCTAACGAAGCCAGATACCGAGGTGAAGCTGCCGCGGTCTACCCGCGTGAAGAACAAGACACCAGCGCCCATCCAGATCACCGCCGAGCAGATCCTGCGCGAGGCCCGCGAGCGGCAGGAGCCTGAGATCCGGCCGCCGAAGCAGAAGATTACTGACTCCCCCGAGCTAGCCGACTACCGGCTCCGCAAGCGTAAGGAATTCGAAGATCTCATACGGCGCGCTCGCTGGAACACTGGCGCCTTGGTCAAGTATGCCGCCTGGGAGGATTCTCAAGGGGACTTGGCTCGCGCTCGATCCATCTGGGAGCGCGTTCTCGACGTCGACTATCGCAACCCTACGCTGTGGCTCAAATATGCGGAGCTGGAGATGCGAAACCGCTTTATCAATCACGCTCGTAACGTATGGGACCGCGCCGTCGCCCTCCTTCCCCGCGTCGACCAACTTTGGTACAAGTACATCCACATGGAAGAGATGCTTGGCAATGTTGCATGCGCTCGCCAGATTTTTGAACGTTGGATGGATTGGCAGCCCGACTCTCAGGGCTGGCTTTCATACATCAAATTTGAGCTTCGCTACAACGAGGTTGATCTTGCGCGCGCTATTTACGAACGGTTTGTAGTTTGCCACCCTAGTCTTTCCTCTTTCATTAAGTATGCCAGGTTCGAGGCCAAGCGCGGTGAGATTGCTCGCGCTCGCGCGGTATATGAGCGCGCAATCAATCTTCTCTCTGAGGAGGAGGAAGCAGAGCAGCTTTTTATTGGATTTGCAGAGTTTGAGGAGTGGTGCAAGGAGACTGAACGAGCTCGCAGCATATACCGTTACTCCTTAGACCACCTCCCCAAGGGGAGGGCCGAGGATTTGTATAAAAGATATTTGGTATTTGAAAAGCAATACGGAGACAAGACGGGTATTGAAGATGCAATCACAAGTAAAAGAAGATTTCAGTATGAAGAGGAGGTGAAGAAGAACTCTTTAAACTATGACTCCTGGTTTGATTACATAAGGCTGGAGGAGAATGGTGGAAACAAGGATCTAGTGAGGGAGGTGTATGAAAGAGCAATAGCCAATTTGCCTCTAGCAGAGGAGAAGCTGTATTGGCAAAGATATATCTACTTATGGTAAGCTATTTTAGTATGTTTCAAGACTAATACATATCTACAACTTGTATTTTTGTTTGCAATTGTTTGGTTGTTTGATCCATGACTTTTGTTGTATCATAGGATAAATTATGCATTATATGAAGAACTGGAAGCGCAAGATATGGATAGAACGAGGGAGGTTTACAGGTAAGCGTCCATTACTTTTCCTCATTTCTATTGCAATATTTATGATAGATGGCAGCATTTTATGTCATATGTTATACAATATCTTACATGTAGTCTGTGCTTGGTCCAGGGAATGTTTAAAGTTAATACCTCACAAGAAGTTTTCTTTTGCAAAGATTTGGCTCATGGCAGCACAATTTGAGATAAGACAAAGGAACCTAAAGGCTGCACGACAAATCTTGGGAAATGCCATTGGAATGGCACCAAAGGATAAGGTATGTTGCTACTTGGAAATGTATAGTCGATTTAGAAATGTTTGTTTGTGGTGGTCATTTGTCTAAGTACGTTTATATATTTAACAGATATTTAAGCAGTACATCGAAATTGAACTCCAACTAGGCAATGTAACTCGCTGCAGAGCCCTGTATGAGAAGTATCTGGAGTGGGCGCCTGCTAACTGCTACGCATGGTGCAAATATGCTGAGTTTGAGAGGACATTGAATGAAACAGAGCGTGCTCGAGCATTGTTTGAGCTTGCAATTGCTCAACCTGCATTGGACATGCCAGAGTTGCTCTGGAAGGTATGCAATGTTAAATTTTTCTTGTTTAAATAATTCTGGTTATTTAAGCTAATAGGCCTGATATGTTTACTTATAGTTTCTAAAATACTCTCTTTCTTTTTTTGTATTCTTTAAAAGTGTTTGACACTTGTATAACTTCCTTGTCCCTTGTTCTCAGGCATATATCGACTTTGAGATAGCAGAAGGAGAATTTGAGAGAACAAGACAGCTCTATGATAGACTACTTGATCGGACCAAGCACCTGAAGGTCTGGATTAGTTATGCCAAGTTTGAGGCTTCTGTTCAGGAGAAGAACAATGATAATGAAGAGCAAGAAAGGGAGAGGATTGAAAGATGCAGAGGTAAATTTAGTTCAACTTTTCTTGTTTGTGATTTCTTACCAAACCCCTTTGCAAGTAGATCACTTTCTATTATAATAATCTTGATATTTATACACTTGCTGCCCTACTTGAATAGGTGAGAACATCTAACTGTTGGATTCAAATAACCAATCATTTTTCCATCCTAACAGGGGTTTTTGAGTTGGCATTTGACTACTTGAGAACGAATGTGCCAGAGTTGAAGGAGGAAAGAGCAATGCTTTTGGAGGAGTGGTTGAACTTGGAGAGAAGTTTTGGTAGTCTCGGGGACATTAACATAGTTCAGAATAAACTGCCGAGGAAGGTGAAAAGGAAGAGACCTATTTCATCAGAAGATGGAACTCCTGCTGCGTATGCACATCCTCTCATCTTTTGCATTTGTTTTTTAATTGTGGTGTGTGAAAATGAGCTAACAAAAGATGATGATTCTGGTTCAGGTTTGAGGAGTACATAGATTACATCTTCCCTGACGAAGTAGCTTTAGCGCCTAATATGAAGCTACTGGAAGCAGCATACCAATGGAAGAAGCAGAAAATCCTCGCAGATGAAAATTAGGCGAGAACGTAAATTGAGAAGTATCATCCTATAGGAAGGACCTGGTTATGAATGTCATTCTTCTATGTATCATCCTATAGGAAGAACTTAAATTGAGTTTTAGAATATTTTCGTTTTAGCTATGTATGTATAACTAGGACAAAGGATTGAATAGGTGCTATATCTGTGCTAGGGAACATGGAACACACTATTGCCTTTTGTATTTCATTTTATTTCATGCCATTGTCATTTCACTTTACGTTCATTTCATTTTTTCCTTTTTTGTTATTTATTTATTTTAATTTTACTAAAAGTATTTAGTTATCATCCCATCCCATGGGCACTCCTAAAATTTTGCTACAAGCCTACAACCACCCATCGACAAGCCTACACTCTTATAAGATCAATGAAAAGCAAAAAATACAATTTTTTCATAAAATAAAATAAAGTTTTCAAATGCTATTTTATTTAAAATTAAATATTATTAATAAGGTGTTATGAAGTATATATGTCAAATAAAAGCTAAAAAATTAGCATTTTAGTATAAAAATTATATTTTCAGCACATAAAATCACTACAAGAAAAAAAGGATTTCCCGGCGGTTTAAAATTCATTTAGCGGCGGTTTGGAACCGCCGCAAAATCATTTCCCGGCGGTTTACCAAACCGCCGCTGATACCGGTGTCATTAAACCATTTAGCGGCGGTTTTAGAGAACCGCTGGAATAACCGCCACTAAAATAGATTTCCCGGCGGTTGTTTTTGCGGCGGTTCGAAATATTTCCCGGCGGTTGTTTTTGCGGCGGTTCGAAATATTTCTCGACGGTTGTTTTTGCGGCGGTTCGAAATATTTCCCGGCGGTTTGCTAAAACTGCCGCGAAATGGTTTCCCGACGGTTTGCTAAAACTGCCGCGAAATGGTTTCCCGGCGGTTTGCTAAAACTGCCGCAAAATAATTTCCCGGCAGTTTAAGCTTTGAGTGTGCAATTACAAATTTTTCAGCCCGCGATAGTTTTTATAAATAAATACAAAAATTAAACCAAAAATTGTAATAAATAGAAAATTTTACTTGCATTAATTTCTTACAAAACTAGTAAACAAATATCAATCATTACACATGGATATCAAAGTTGTCAGATGTCAAATACAATGAATTTAGGTTACAAAAAAACTGAAACTTTGTTTGGTTACAAAAAAACTGAGAAATCTCTCTAGCTTTCTCAGATGTCAAATCCTAGAAATAGATCCCTCTCTTTTCCTTCAACCAGGTTGCAAATTCGTTGTTTTTTGAAAAGTAGTCATCTGGAGCGCTCTTCAAACATGTAAAGTAGGCATGTCTGCACAAGTACAAAAAAAAATTAGAAGAGACAAACTAAATCTTGTCACTTATGCTAGATTCAATACTACACAAAATTATGTACATAAAAAAAAGGCAGAATGCTTAACAGACAACACAAAGCTGGCCTAAAGTTTGATTCAATATTTCACTTAGACAAACTATAACCTAAAGAACAAAACACCAGCAAATACGGAACCATTGCAAATAAGGAACCAAAGTGATACACACAACAAATCTAGAATAAAGGAAAATACAAAGAAGTGGATTATAACACCAAACATATACATTAACCAAATCATTTAGATGTACTTGATCAAATTTAACTAAGAAATTGCAAGATAGATTAGTTCTGGAAAGAGCAAATATGGCCAGTGCTCTATTTTAAACCAATAAATTGTCATTATGGACTAAAGAACATTATTGCATAAGTAGAGTGTTATTCATGAAAATATTGTCTATTTCTAATGTGAAAAAGAGAAACCTTTACGGATTCAAAGCTAGCTTTTTGAGTTGAATCATGTCATGTCATTGATGTGGATGTATTAGTAGTTAAAAGCAATATACCATGAAGCAGCTGCTGGTAAAGCATTGAATTTTCCAAGACTACTATTGGGAGGAGAACCTTTGACCTGGCAAGGAGCATTATGTATGAATACCTAGTTTGAAAAATAATGAGATAGAAAAACAAAAGGCATAAGGTGGATTTGGTCTCTTAGAAGATAGCAGTTCTTGTCTAAACAAGTGCATCTACTACTGAAGACTATCTGCTTACATTACAGGAACCTTTGACTGGAAGCTTGTCTGAGCCTGCTCCATTAATGCTGACGTCATCTACTGGAGGAGGCAACAAATTTCCAGACCGTCGCTGTGAATTGTTTAAAGTAGTTTGCGGAACCCTACCCCTGCAATGGCATAAGTTAAACTAGTTCATGGATTATTAAGTACAGTAATAGGAAAAAAAAAGTTTATAAACAGCCACTAGAGTGCGAGTGAAACAAAAAAAAGTATGCTCAAAATGAAAAAACAAAGGAAGTAGTTGGCTTGCCTCTAATTTATGTAAAGGACCCATGGTAAAACACAAGTAGATGCTCATTTATACAATTGAATATTTTCAGTGTATTCTTAGTATGGCCCTCAATAATCAATAGGCACTCAAGTATGAGTTAACAGGTTGATACAATAATGTAGGTACTCAAGTATGACTTGACAGGTTGATACAATAATATAGTGTAAATAAATGTATTCTTAGAGTTAGCAGGCAGCAATAACTAATAGCCAATGCAAAGAGTGCCAAATTACCTTGATATAGAATTGATGTAGAATTAACACATGAAATGTACCTAATCAGTCTTTAACATCTCATAAGCCATATGATACTAGAAAAAACACTGATATCCTACATTTCCTCCTCGACTACCCTAATTGTGAATACTGACCATTAAAAACTAAGGATGATGCATACAAAAGTTTGTTTGAAGGTAAAATAGCAGGCACACAGGAGAATTGAACTAGGTGGCATATCATTGAAAGGTTGACAATCATTCTATATTTCGAATTTTACCTCAAAACACTATATCTAGATATTAGTTAGTGTATACAAGGACTAATAGGTACGATTAAAGGCAGACTAGCTATTGAGGACCATTGTCAAATCAAACGGTAAATCAATGGCTAGCACATATAGGCACATACAACTCTGTTTATCACTTTACAGTCTTGCTCATGCATCTAAACCAGGATATGTACTGGATCTGAATCCCTGAGGATGACAATCTACTACCTTATAACCCCTTTCATACAATGTGTGGTCACAATAGACAGATTATTAAATTCACATGGTTAAACCAAGTGATCCACCAAGTTGCTTATGGCTCAATGATGATCTACCAATATAACCTGTAGAAATTTGATACAAAAATTCAAGATATAAGAAAGAGAATAGAACTTAACAGGATTCTTCACTTGAAGATCGGAAGATAATTGAAATTAAGACCAGAACAGACAGGCTGATGCTGAACAGAATTAACTAATTCATGCTAATTCCAAAAACCAGAAGCCGATTAAGAAATGAAGGCAAAAAAAAAAAAAAGAGGTTAGAATGAAAGCAGTTGCAAAGATAACTAATTGCTTAACCTGTTTGATATATAAAGTAATTAGGGCTGCAATGAAAAATGAAGGCAATGAAAAAGTTCCTGTCGTGTAACCTTGTGGTCACAGGTTCAGGTTTGAGTTGCGGAATCAGCCTCTTACAATCAGGATAAGGTTGTATAAAATAGACCTAACATGGTCCGACCCTTCTCCGAGACCCTGAATTGATGAGAGCTTCATACACCAAACCACCCTTTTTGTAATGACTCCATACATCAACTACTACACATATCCTATCAATTGAGTGATTAATGATGCATGTTGTAGTAAGATACACATTCAATAAACACAAGGGTTCGATCACAACACACAATTGCATCTTTATACTGAGAGGTAAAGATTTTAAAGTTCATGCAAACTTTGAGGGAGAAATACCTAGTATATGCTGAAATTGTCTCATCTTTTGTAAAGTTGTCCTCCTGGCTCCCTATGTCATGTAAATACAGACAATCGGGATTGCTGCAGGTCTGAATCAAAAACAAACTCAGCTTATAAAATCCTGCAAATAGACGAGCAGATAAATACGTAACCTGTGAGAGGACAAGAGGAGATGCTACATACCAAGTTCCTCAACCATGCACGGCAATATTTTGTGGTACCAAAGCATGCTCTAAGAAAATCAAGTGTCATAGAATAAGAATTCCAAGCAATAATTTCAAGAAATCAGAGGTCAGGTTATGTGCTTACCTCAAGGTTTTACCTTCTAAAACATAATTGTGCGCTGCTTGTATGCATCGCACTGCTTCTTCCTCTTTGGCATATGTGATATACCTACACATTAACCATTACATGAAAGTGTTAAAGTACTTCGCACTGGAGAGAGGATGAAAAATACATGCTTGAAACAATATCAAGACACAACTTAGCTTATCTGAATGAAAGAACAGTGAACTTCTTTGATATCATTTGGATGTCCATTAAGAATTATACAAAATTGGGACGTATTAACTATATCTAAAAATGATTAGAAAAATCTTAGTTGACAGTGAAGTGAAAAAGAATGATAACAACAGTCCACAACTATAGCAACAAAGACTCGGCGACGAAGTCTCTGCACGGGCTGGGTGGAAGGCTCGGCGGCAAGCAATCGCAGGAACCCGGAGAGGAAGTTTAGGGTTCGTGCGAGAGGGAGCCGCGGCGTCCGAAGAGGAAGTCTCGGCGGCGAAGTCTCTGCACGGACTGGGTGGAAGGCACGGCGGCAAGAAATCGCAGGACGCCGGAGAGGAAGTTTAGGGTTCGGGCGAGAGGGACCTGCGGCGTCCGGAGAGGAAGTCTCGGCGGCGAAGTCTCTGCACGAACTGAGTGGAAGGAGTGGAAGGTTCGGCGGCGCAGGAAGTAGGGTTCGGGGCGACAGGGAGGCGCGGCGTGAAGTTTAGGGTTGGGGAGAGTTGAACCGCGGCGTGTTCGGGCGAGAGGGAGCGGTTTAACGGGTCGGTAGGGTTAGAAAATAACGGCGGTTATTGTAAACCGCCGGAGAAAATAAAATATAGCGGCGGTTAAATTGTAAACCGCTGTTATTAAATCAAATTTAAACCGCCGCTAAAAATTTATTTTTGCGGCGGTTAATTCAAACCGCCGGGAAAAAAGACAATAGCGGCGGTTTTAAAAACCGCCGGTAAATAACTGCCGCAAAACTGTGATTTTTTAGTAGTGAATTGTGCGTAAAATTTGAGTCACTTAATATCATATTTTTCTAAAATTTATATAAAATTATTAAACAAATAAAAAAAGTCTCAAAATAAAAATTTAATTATTAAAATTATGATATTTTTATTAAATATTATTAAAATTATTTGATCTTAATAAATTTTAAAAGCGAGTAAATCAAAATTAAAATTTTCTTATATTTTATCGTTTCTGTTAAGTACCTATAATCCATTTTTCATCTATATCTACGTAATCTCATCAAAGGTGTTAAGCACCACTTTCAATTTGCTAAGGGTCCATTAGAAGGGCATCTTTATCTATCAGTCACATTAGTCAATTTACATTAGGTTATTCAGCCACTTATAAATCTCTCAGAAAATTTTCCCCTTATTTTCATTGTTTGGGAAAACTTATACTTTGATGAAACAAACTAAAATTTGAAAAGGTCATATTATCAACAAGTTCAAACAATGCCATTTGTTTGGAAAGGAGATGCTAGATTGCTTTCCCAAAATGGACACTGTTTTTCCATTTCCACTCATTGTTTCTACATCTTTATTGATTTAATTTTTACTGATTCTCCCAATAGATACATTAACACAAAATGAAGGCATAGGTAAAGCAATAACTATGATGAAAAGAAGCAAGAACTTCAATTTGAAATTTTGTTTTTTTTAGTAAGGAATTTGTTGTTTATAGTTCAGTAAGGTATAAGAACACTAAAAATACTTGATTCGGCACCTTATTTTCCTCGGTTGCTCGAACAGCTCAAGTGAGTAGATGTTATCGTCATCGGCGAAGTACACAATCCCATCCAGGCGGTGCTTCTGGATATGCTCGAGTGCTGTGTTTCGCTGATGAACGCCTCTGTCCTTGATGTTGGTTGTGTTCTTCTCGCAGATGTCTGCACATAACTCCGGCGTCCATGAGGATCTGCGAGGTCTCCGCAGAAGCCACGTGCATCTCCACCACGATCCAAAGAAGCGGAGGAGGCACCAAGCGCAGCGTTTGCCCCAACCGGTTCAGGTAGTAACCCTGCGAGGCGCGGTTGTACGTGGGCGTGACGACGAGCAGCAGCTTCCCACTGCGCGATGGATCCGTTGGCTCATCCGTGGCGTGCGTCCTGACGTCTCTGACACCTGGATCTCGATCTCCTGACGACTACAGGGAAGAAGGGCTACGAAATCCTGGCGCGGAAGGTTAATCATACTTATGGAGGAAACGGTGGGAGAAAAGAAGGGCAAGTCGTCAAGCTCCGGGAAGGGGTAGAGGCCGAAGAGAAAACCGAGGAGGAAGAAGAAGAGCAAGCGGAAAAGGTGGCGCTTCCATGGATTGCTGTGATGCTATGGCTCAGCACGGGAGGCGAAGAGAGAGTAAGGAGGAGCGGCGGAGACGCTGGAGTGATGCCGGCCGGCGTTGAGGCAGGGAAGCCCTTGATGGTGGTGAAGAGGCCGATCATTGACGGCGTTAGCTGCCGATTGAGCTCGACGGACCGATGGCATGTGATCAAGAGAGTGAACGACTCTTTATCATCTGAATCGGAGGGAGAACGAGGAGAGCGAGAGGAGACAAGATTCTCGGCGTTTGGCATGAAGACGGAGATGGAGCGCCATGGCAGCAACAAATGCTCGCTCAAAATGGCCAGAGCGAGGACGAAGATCGAGATCTCAATCAGGAGCCGATGTTGGGGAAAAAAGTTGAAGCTGTCTTTATTGGGCCGATTCTGACGGGCTTGGTCCGGCCCATTAGAGTACGGATTAGAAGATTGGGCCATGTTAATTTGAATGGGACCCGCAGCCACGTTGGAGCACCTCATGTCAAATGGCAAGCCAGGTACGTTGGGCATTAGTTTAACCAGTAACAGTACATTCGGTCTATTTTACGACGAACTTGTGGGACATGGAGGGCGTGGTGAGGAAGGAGATGCACTAGGGTTTTGGGACGGTTCGCTGCCTCTCCTTGGAATCTGCGTCACCGATTTTGTTCCTGTGGTCGCTGTTCGTTTTTCGGTTCGAATCCCGAAGGCTTTGACCTTCGGAGATGGGCGCCGTCGAGGACGAACTCGGTAACTACAAGATCATCAAGGAAGGGGAGGCCGAGATCCTTATGCATTCCAGCAACACCGTCTTCTTCAACAAGGCTCAGGTGGCATCTTGTGATTGACTTGGATGCGTGCATACGTGCGTGCGCAGTGTGAATTTATTATTTTTGAAATTTTGTGACGGTTAAATGGGGAAAAAAATCCATTTTGTAAGATTTGGTTGCGTTTCTTCCTTTTTTCTTGTCTGGAGCCTTTTTTTTTTTTTGAACAACTGCTTTTGTGCTTTCCTCGAATATTCAACTTGATTCGTAAGCACTTCGTCATTATAACGCGTTGCTAAAACAGACTTGCTGTGTTCGTTAGTTGAGAGAGACCTCTCATCCGATACGATGCATCAACTTGATGAACTTTGACAATGAAACTTAAACATGATAGATTCTCTTGGTAAGCGTATGCTTCAAGGCACCAATTACATAGATTGCAAAGACCTTGAAAAGTGACGCTATGGTCCTGGGTTTGAAATCTACTTTCGTCAAAATGCTGTCTTGCTTCCAAATATGTTCCAAAAAGAGTTTTTTTTTTAAATGTGATATTTGTAGTATAAACAAAAAAAGGTTAGCTTTAAGCATCTCACAAGCATATTTGATTAGTCATAAGGACGATGCATTTCTCAGCTGCTTGTGAGTAGATTATGCCCTACTTCAGTATTATGGTACTCTATGATCTTCAGTATCTTTTCACATTCTTCATCAGTAGTACTGGTTGTATACTGAATTGAGATGATTTTAAGTGTGAGCCTACTTGGTCACTTCTTCTGAGACATCTGATGTATAACTTTTTATTTAATTCAAGCTTCCTTCATAAACATAAATTGGTTGGTTAGTATCTCATTTGCTTACAAATATTATTATAATTAATAATTCAAGTTAGTGAGACCTTGTGTCCGTCGCTAGAGGCTGGTTTGGGTCTTGCGCCAAGTGCTACAAACCTGGTGTGCTTGGTTTAGCTTGTTATGGTACTAGTGTATGGTTCTTGTATTGCTTTTTAGAAGGCTTGTATCCAGAAGAGATTTATACAACTTTCTTGTACTTGAGCTTTATCTCAAGCTATTTTGATCATCTGTTGGCTTAATTTTTTTGTGCAAGTTGTTAACTAATATATTTCAAGCTTCCTATTTTTTTGTTTTCTCTAATGCCAAGTGATCTTGCTGCTGCAATTAATGTTACTCAAACTGGTTGCTTTAATATTTCAATTAGGTATACAATCGGGATGTGTCCATTGCTGTTTTGAGGACATTTATAGATAAACGGAAGGAGCATGATGCATATTTAAGAAAAAGGGGAAAACCTCTAAACAAGAATCCTGATGGAGAACTTTCTGAATCCGTTACCTTGGATGGGAGTTCAGGTGCCATAGAAGATGAAAAAACTAATGGAGCTACTGAAGAAAAAGTTAATGGAGGGATTGAAGTACAACAAAATCAGTATGATGGTGTAGCAAAAATTACTAAAGAGGGGGAAGAAAAAACTACTTCAGAAGAATGCATAAAAATTCCTTCTTTGAGAGGAAAACAAGAACCTAAGCCACCTATAGTACTTGAGGCAAGTCACATCTACTTTTTTAGCATGATTACTTCACTGGATTTGTGTGTTTAAATGTTCATACCAATGAGTCTGGACTGTAATTTGGCATTCTGTGATAAAGACATGCATCTGTGGTTGTTCTATTAATAGCTTATGTTTTTCTGTACATGAATTTATAGGCTTTGGCAGCTTCTGGATTAAGAGCTCTGCGATATTCCCGTGAAATAGAAGGGATTGGAAAAGTTATTGCTTTAGACAATGACAAAGGTTTCTTAATTAAAATTTGGTTTGGATGCTATATATGCTATAGTTTTTTCTTGTTTGGATATTGAATTGAAGGTGTAATTTTTCTTCTTTTAATTTCTTTTTGGTGCAGCATCTATTGAGGCTTGCAATAGAAATATAAAATTTAATGGTTCTGTCACTTGTTCAAAAGTAGAAGCTTATCTTGCTGATGCTCGAGTTTATATGCTCACTCATCAGAACGAATTTGATGCGGTAAATGCCTTTTTATTCAAATTAAATTTTACTTCCGTTCTTTTTTTTTTTCATGGTTTTGTTAGTATTTGGCTATTTGTTCAATTTGTCACTTAGGTGAAGTAAAACCTAGTGATTGGGTGAGAAATAGTTGTTAGTGGTAATAAAAGTAAATATATAATTTATTTAGCAGATAGTATAATGAAGGTGCTCATGTCATTTTGATCACATACTACTTTAAAATAGACACTTGTGATTCAAGGACTTTTATTTATCTTTTCTGGGTGCTAGTAGATGGTCTACAGTGCTTGATTAAATTCTACTATCTCGTAAATTTTTCTTGATTTGGTCTGTCTTCAATCAGTTTGTTTTCCAATAGCTTAAAGTGAAGTGCAAATCTTAAAGGTGGTAGGATCTGGAATGAAAGATACAAAATATGTGGCGTATTTAGACTGTTTCATGGTTACATCCAATCTCCAATTGCATTATGGTACTCTTCCATGTTAAACAGGCAAACTAGTTGTGGATCCTTACTCCTTTAACAATTCTTGTTATTTCATCGAAGTTTTGAGGACAACTACTTGCATATAGGATTGCAGTGCAGAAAGTTCTCTAAAATTTCCTTACATTTAGTCTAATATGCCCAAGATCACTTATGAATACACTTGGACCAATATTATATAAATAGACTTTTTATCAAATATGTTGCAAAGTACTGCTATTTTCTGTATCTTGTTATGTGTATATATCTGTTAATGAATGGAAAATTGAATATCTATGGCATTAAATTTTGTTGCAGGTAGATCTTGATCCTTATGGATCACCGTCTGTGTTTCTGGACTCAGCCGTACAATCAGTTGCGGATGGAGGAATTCTGATGTGCACAGCTACTGATATGGCAGTTCTTTGTGGAAACAATGGGGAGGTTTGCCATTCAAAGTAAGGTTTGCAACATTGCTTTTGTACACACACATACTTACACAAAAAGAAAAGAAAAAAGACATTCTGGTATTAATACGAGGATTTCTATTGAAAAATAGGTATGGCTCTTATCCCGTGAAAGGGAAATATTGCCATGAGATGGCATTGAGGATCCTCCTTGCATGCATTGAGGTAATTTATACTATAATGATCTTTGGACCATAATATTGATTAATAGATGACATTTTGATAGTTTCTTTTAATTATCACTTTACCATCTCCCAATGCAGAGTCATGCAAATCGCTACAAGCGCTACATTGTCCCTCTCCTCTCTGTCTATATGGATTTCTATGTCCGAGTTTTTGTTCGGATATACACGTAAGTGCATTCTGCCTTGTTGGTGTTTGAGCATTGGTGGTAAATGTAAATTCAGATGGTAGGGTACAACTGGTACCCTTTACATAGTTTTCTTTCTTTTATCTTCTATGCAGCTCAGCAAGTGCAATTAAAGACACACCTCTCAAACTCTCCTATGTTTATCAGTGTGTTGGTTGCGATTCTTTCCATCTCCAAACTCTTGGGAGGACTGTTTGTAAGGTAAGCTCTTACTCTGATCATTTTCCTTCTCTTTGGATCTTTCGTATTTTTCTGCAAGGCAAGAATCTTATGCCTTGTGTTGAATTTTTGTTTTGTTCTATTGGAAGGATAATAGCGTCAAATCTGCTCCTGGATATGGTCCCGTGGTTCCTCAGAAGTGCAGTGATTGTGGAAAGAGGTTTAACATGGGCGGTCCTATATGGTCTGCTCCAATTCATGACAAGCAATGGATAAATTCTGTTTTAGCTAATGTTAAAACTATGAAGGAAAGGTACCCTGCTTATGAGAAAATTTCTGCTGTTCTGACTACTATCGCAGAGGTAATCCCTTTTCTGGTTACTTTTGTTTACTATATTTGCATCTCAATTTTATGCTATCTAAGTCTTACTACCTGCTTAATCGATAATGTTTTAGTGAAATAACACCTCTTTATAGTTTTTCTTTTTCCTTGACATTGATTCCGTTCGAATGCAATGATCATCTGAATCTGACAATTATCTTTTCTTGGTTTTGGAAACAGTCTTGGTAGTATATACTACCTTTTTATCCTTTTAGTTTGGAAACAGTCTTGGTAGCATTTGGAAACTTTTGTTTTGTATGTGCACTATTTTAAAGTGCACTAGTAACTAAATGAACATATAATTCTAAACTAGATGCTTTTTCCATCTAGATATTGGTTTTTATTTAAGCTGATTTCATTACCATCTGCCAAAGATTGTTTGTGTATCTTTTGAACTGCTATTGAATTTCTAATTAGGTTGTAAACCTTTCTTTAAGTTGAAGCGTATGTTTATTTATAACACGTGCAGGAACTACATGATGTTCCTCTCTTTGTAAGTCTCCACAGTTTGTGTTCGACACTCAAGTGCACTTCCCCACCTGCAGTTGTGTTCCGCTCCGCAGTCATCAATGCTGGCTTTCGGATATCAGGGAGTCATGTGGATCCTTTGGGGCTCAAAACTGATGCTCCAATGGATGTCGTCTGGGACATCATGCGGTGTTGGGTAGTTCCTTGATCCTTCTTTTGAATTGCTTTAGCTACATTATTTTTTTTTGTCAACTATTCAACGCATCTCCATGGTACTTGTGGAAAACACACACCTGTTACACGTTGGTCCTTGATCCTTTTGAATTGCTTTAGCTACATTTTTTTTTTTGTCAAATATTCGACGCATCTCCATAGTACTTGTAGAAAACACACACCTGTTACACATTGGCTCATACCATCTTCTTGCATGACATTTTCCCAGGTAAAGAATCACCCTGTGAAGGCACAACAACAAGACAATTCAGGAACAGTGATACTCGCCAAAGAACCAAAACTGCAAGTATGCCTCTCTCTCTCTCTCTCTCTCTCTCTCTCTCTCTCTGCCATGGATCACTTATGAACAAACATGAACTCTTAGGTTAGCCTTGATGTTCTTCTTTTTGCCTCGTCTGACTAACTCAGACTAACATTTTGGCCAGAGTGTCATGGTGCTTACTGCCATGACACTGATCTAGGAATCTGAATAAGGAACAAAAGATGGCATGGGTATTTCCCATACACTGCATAATGTATTTGATGTATTAGCCTTAAAGATTGGGATTCCTCGAGCAGCATCCTAGTTTAGGCCAACGAAACAAGTTTATTTAGTTAATAGGTTCATTCTCATTCTCATCTCGATATATAAAATTTGTGATAATTAGTATTAGCTAACCTAATCCGACAGAAAAAATCATTGGGCCATAACATGTTACTTCTCTGTCGTGATTCTAGACTAAGTTGGATATTGAGGGTGGACTAAAATTGTTGAGAGAGCTTATTGAAGTTGATGGATCGATAGTCGATACCGTTATTCCAGCGTTGTTATTGTTTGGTAAATGCTCCTCTTCATATCGCAGGCAAATTTTGCCCGAGCAGCTGCTTCGCTCAGCAAAGCTAAAGTTAAAAAGGAGGTAAGGTACCTTCCTAACCCAGAGAGGCATTGGGGACCTAAGGTTAAGGCAGGGAGGCAAATTACAAGCAAGCACTCCTCTTTATTGGGTCCTGACATAGCGAGCAAGTCTCTTGGCAAAGAACCTGAAACTGAAGCACACAAGGTAGAACAAGATGAACTAATTGTGCATTCAACTAAAGGAGAGACTGCGACAAAGCGACAAAAGACTGACTGCTGAACGGTCGTCGTCTTCTTCGTCTTCATTTTGATTCGAACCTACTTTAGATATTCAACATGGTTTATTCATCTCTACTATTTCAGTTAATGTAAATATATAAGGTAATTGTTTTGCTAAATGTACCAAAATGCATCTCAAGGTATGATTAATACTAAAATTTTCCACCAAGATTTCTATTTGATTGTCAAAGTATCCACTCTTTATGGATAAATGAGTGATCTAACTAATTTAAGGCACTTTTTTTTGACAATAACTAATAATTGAGAGGCATTATACAAATAATAATAAATATTGAAAGCCATTTTATACAAGTAACCTCTAAAATAAATATTCTGCACAATGTTAAAACTTTGAAGTAGTTTATGAAAGAAGAATCAATCTCTCAACTCCAAATGATTGATTTGCTAGCTTCAAGATCTATCAAATTCAAGCCCCTTGCAGTAGGTGTCACATGCAAGAAATTTTTAGGGCATGTCATGTGGCCTATCTAGTTGTAAATGGTTGCTTCTTGGACTTGTAGAGCACTACCTTTTTATGATTAGGGTGACACTAGTTGGCCCTGACAAGGGCACCGCCCTCCATGTGATCTCTCCTTTACTCCATGTGATCCCTCTCCACCTTTTCGTCTTCAGCAAGTGCCTTGCTCAGAAAGTAGCAACCTTTGACAATTTCATTGTGCAGCGAAGCAAGCAACCAAGAAACCTGCTATGAATATGAGCTGGAACACTGTAAAAGCTATTGTCACTGAATTACCTTCAGAGTTGAGATCAAGCAACAGTGCAATCTTGGTGATCTGGTAAATCTTCAGCACAGAAATAAAGGTTTCTGGATTAAATCACAGCTCGCCTGAATTGGCATGTGAATTCTGTCAGCAGATATTTGGTGAAAGGAACCTCCAGTCTACCAGTTCTTTAGTCTTGAGCCAAAATAGCCTGTAAATTACAAGGGACTCAAAGTTCAGTATCACTATTCCCAATCCATCTATATGTAGCGGAACCATTCCAGTTAAATAATTGCTTCTTTGAAATCATGGATGAATCTACCTCGATCTTTGCATGGATCCAAACTCTGCATAATCAGCAACGCGAAAAGGTGACAGAATTGAAGTTTGTGCAACTACAGCTGTTGATGGGGAGTTGTTAATTCTTCTTCTTCTTCTGCAGCAGCAGCAGCAGCAGCCGCAGATCTCCCTTTGCTGTCAATTCTAGAACTGCAAGTGGTCCTTTTTTTTTGGGTGAACAACTGCAAGTGGTCCTTTGCTGAAGAGAGGACTGGCAGTGAACTCAATGCCATGTCCTGCATTGCTGACTGCAACAAGTATGGACTTAGCATAAAAGAAGGAATTCTTACAGTAATGATAAATCAAACAAGTATACACTATGATGGAATAGGGATGCTTTATGCCTAGAGTAAGGATAACAGCATAATAATTTGCTCCTTTTGGACAATACAAGGAGTCTAGAGTAAAGATAAATCTAAGTCAAAGTACGAAAGATGTTGATGCAGATTTAGTTTCCAAGAGTCTATAACCAACAACTTGGTATCTTTTTTCTACAAGAGATATGATAACTTGATCTTAAGAATCTAAATATCATCTCACAGTCAGTGTTCTTCAAAACATCTCGTATGAATATGAATTTGAATTGGTCTTTAAACACTAGGATAAAGTCAACGTTCTACCTGGAAGATATTGTTCCTATGGATCTTGACCCATACATATATATTTTTCACTTTGCATGTGATGACATTGAGATATCAGTAATGAACTCTGATATTGCTCTTCTTGCTCATCAGACGTAAAAATTAATGATTAGTTGACAAATGAACATTGATAACTAAATTTCTGAGGTTACTTTCAGAAACATGGTTGGCACATGGTTAAGAGGAAGGAAATACCAGAAGACTTCTGATCCACTAAAAAAACGTATCACCATGCATCTGAGTTTTTCCTCTTCCCAAGCTACTTTGTTGGTGTTTGAGCATCTTTTGGGATCACAACCCCAACAACCAACCCTTCTTTTTCTGTCGTGTCACTTCTCGGATCTTTCATTGGGGTCCATCTTGTGTTCTCAAACAATCTTGAGTTTCCTTCTTCATGTTCTCATTTTCCCTCCCTAGCCGTGGGGCAAGGACGGAGTAGAGGAAAAGAAAGCCTCTGGGCTTACAATATCCACCTCCCACACGTTAAATCCCATTGGCAGCCTTTTTTGACTTGCTGATCTTGGTACACTGAGAGGTGGCTTCTAGGTTACCATTCCATCCTCTGACGAATTCCTCAACTCCATTCTTTCACCTTCTTGATGCTCCTTTATGGTGAAGCTTGAGAGCTCGGTGTTTCCATATGAAGTTAGAGTTCACTTTTAGCTACAGTGGAAGTGATGGTTCTGCTGTTGCTCTTGTGATCCATCCCCATGAAACAATTGGAAACAGTTCCCTGGAAACATGGCTTTCACAGTAAGGTTCTCCATCAATCAATTTATTCTTCCAACTTGTTTCTGCATCAATCCCATCTTTGGTACCGTGAGCTTCCACCTCTGTCAAAAAGTCCACATTTTAGGTGAAAACTAGGCTTCAGCATTCAAAGATGCCCCAAAAGTTTCTGCACCGGTTGGCTGATGAGAACCCGGAGTTGCAGAAGCAAATAGGATGCATGTCTGGTATCTTCCAAATTTTTGATCGGCAACATCTTCTCGTTGGGAGGAGCAACAGTGGCAACAGCAGCAGAACTGTGTCTCCAGGTACTACTTTTGTTATCTGCTGCAGCATTTCTTGTTGTAGCTTTAAAAATATTGTTTCTGGTATGAGAGTTTCTGAATCACTGAAATTCAACAACAGAAAAGTACAATAAGCTCAAGCATTGCATTCATATTCTCTTTTTCAGTGATTCAGAATGCAATATATCACTTCATTTTCGGTATTACAGTTCCTGAATCACTGAAACCAGTATTGCATTCGTATTCACTTTTTCAGACATGCTATGCATCACAATTTATGTAAATTATATCAAGTATATAACTCATATGAAGTTATGAACATTTAGATCAAAATTCTGTTGTGTTTCGGATTTCCATGATACAAACTCTGAAGCTATTGAATACCTTCAGGACACATTCATGATAGCAGGAATATTCAGTCAGATCATAGCACAAGTTCTCATAATTTTCAGGTATGTTTCATTAAATCGTATCCAATGTATCTGCTACTTTTATGTATTTATGATCTGTATTCTATTTTCAGGAGAAGAAACTCAGCAAAAACTTCTCAATGGAGTCATCAAAGACTTCATTTTCTTCATCATCCTATTCATCATTTTCTTCTATTGATTGTGACAAGTCAACCCCGAAAGATTTTTCGCCTGTTAAACGAAGCATATATGCAGAGAGATTCGCAAAGAGTTCATCAAAGTCAAAGAATTATGAGTCTGATGTGAAACAAACACATTATAAGCCTAAAAATGAGCTGACAAACTCACCGATTCAATTTGGTAGCCAATCTTTTGATCTCAGAGAAGTAATAAAAGAATCCATCAACAAGAATTCTCAGGGCCTACCAGTTAAAACCTTAATCACAGAGGAAATGAGACACTATTTATCTGATCAAAAAGATTCTCCAAAATCAAATAGAATTTCAAAGTTAAAGGATGCATCACATAGAACCAGAACTGAAGGAAAATCACAAATTTCGGTTGATCTGAATCGATCTTTTCAGATGCTGGACAAGTTCAAAAGTGCACCTGAATACCCTTTAGAAGTTAATGCTTCACCAAGAAAGCAATGTCCAATGAACAGCACTTCCAATCCAGTATCAAAGGGATCTCCAAGATTCTCCTTTGATGGAAGAGAGTCAAATACCTTTCTGAACTCAAAAGATGGTAATATGTCCACATCCAAGCTGAGAGAATGCCCAAGATTATCATTAGATAGCAGGGTAAGTTTGCTCAGAAGGTTCAATACTTTTGACACTGAACGGAATTCAATTATGGAGAATCTAGACCGAACCATCACCCATGGAAGAGCTTCCATGGGTCTAGATCGTCAGCAAGAAATGACACATCATAAGGGCTCGTCAAGCTTAGTTGTGAAGCTCATGGGGGTAGAAACAATGCCGAACTTCGACAAGGAGCAGCTGAACCTGACAAAAACAGATGGAGGCAAAGACTATAGTGGCTTAAACAGGCAGAAGAATGGTTTTTGCATCTCTAACACATCCACCATCAGTCAGGATAATGCTTGTAAAAGTTTCATCAGGGAACCAACCACTCCACAATTCAGAATTCCTGATGCAACACCAAGGCTACTTGAAGAACCAACTTCTAGGAGGCATCTTGAAATGATGGTGGGAAAAAGGGTGGATCACATGAAGCAGCAGCCTGGATATGTCTATAGAGAGATAGAGGAAAGGTTGACAGAGCTTGAGTTCAAGAAGTCCAATAGGGACCTAAGGGCTCTCAAACAAGTAATAGATTCCATTCACACAAAGGGTCATTCACCGAAGATGGAAGATGGACAGACTTCAACAGCACCAGTTTGTAGCACTCCAAGTGGGAATTATAGGAATGCAAGAATAGTAAAGAACAGTGACCCCAGTGCCAAAAGGAAGCAACTCTCCAAGAGCTTTTGAGTCTCCGATAGTGATTATGAAGCCCTCAACATCTGTCGCTAGATCAGAGCTCTCTTCCAATTCAGTCATCCCTTTAGAGCACATAAGATCTCTTAAGAGGTTACACTTGCGTGATCCTGCTAATAAGAAGACATCTTTGACTAGTGTCGAAATGGTAAAAGACAGAAGTCCTAAGCACAGTTTCAGAGAACAACCTACTTCTGAATCTCCTTCTTCAGTCACAAAGGGCAGGATGGAGCACAAATGTTCACAAAATACTGGTGTGAGCACAGCACAAGTTTCAAGAAATTCAGTAAAAAGCTTGAATTATATTCACACAAGATTACAGAAGAAAAAGATTGAGAACCAAAAAGGACAAAACCTTCCAGTTCCAAAATTGGAGAATCTTCAGACACATTCTGCCAATAGATCTTCAGGATCAGTATCACCTAGAAGCAGGCTCAGACAAAAACCAGCTCATTCGCAAGTAAATGCTCATCAGTTCAATGATACTTGTTGTGAAGCAAGAAATTTGAGCCACCAGGCAGATGAAATCTCTGTAATATCAGATAGTAATGGTAGCTGTGCCTCACAGATTGACTGGTCTGTAGAGCTAAAGTTGCCATCTTCTCAGCAGGATATTTCCAGTCCATCTAGAAGCACAGAAACTTATTCGTTATCATCCTCCAACTATACGGTATGAGAATTTCATTTTGATACTCCAGTTTAATCATCAGTTCATGTCACAAAAGTAACAAGAAACACCAGCAATCAGGGTTTGACAAAAGTTGTCACAACCCGTTTAACCCAAGACATGCAAGGCTTATAGATTTTAACATGTATATTAACCAAATTGAGTTCAAGTTTATACTGAACTTGTCACAACTCAATGAGACATGATTCATTTATAAGCCAGGAATCTAAATTGCCATCCTAGCAGCAATAGTTTGCTGAAGAATGAGCTTGAAATGACTTTATTTGTGGTTGAGTAACATCAATATTATGAGTTACTTTATTGGGTTGAACATAGCATCATAGGTGATCATTTTGCATTTTTTTTAATGTTCCTACAAAATATTTAGACTTACAATGCAAAATGTTTGATGCAGCTCCTATTTTGCATAGTTAGTCTGAAACTGATAACTGTTCATTTATCTGATTTCAGAAGTTCTCGTGTCATTCAAATCAACAAGTTTCAAGTAAACCTGTAGAAATTTCTACCGAGCAGCCAAGTCCAATCTCTGTTTTAGATGCTTCAGTGTACCGAGATGATGTACCTGTTTTGCCAATGGAAGGACTTCCAAATGAAGTTGAAGGTAAGGATCTTTCAGCAGGTGTTCTCTTGTTTTCTTCCTCATATGTTACATTTACTATGAATCAATTTTAGAAATGGCTCACATACTGCCTCTGAATGATCCTTAATTGCAAATTTCTTTCTGAATCATGTTCCTCATTTGTTAGTAGCTACTGTGAAGGATAATGACTACTAGACAACTAACTGGTCAACTAACCTAGAGATCAAGGGAGGTCTTAAGGCACTCTTGGGAATTTATTTACTGCAGTAGGTAGCACTAAAATAACATTGATTAGCCTTCATTAAATCCTTAACTTGTATCATACAACACCTATATATGCATAAGCACTATTCCTACTAGCAATTGATTACCCTTAATAAATCCCTCCAACTTGCATCATATGACATCTACATATGTATAAGCACTGTTTCTACTAGCAACTATAGTGTCAATATTAACTTGTCAACAGTCTACTAAATATAGTAAAAAGTATTTCTCTGAGCTTCAACAAGATTCGTTTTATTGACCATCAATGTATTATTTGGACATGAATAAACCTCATAATTGATGACAGATGATGATATTCAGACTTCTGCTAGTGACATGCAAGACATTCCATCACAAAACCTGAATGCCAGATACAGTCACAAGAGGCTTGAGAAAGTTGACAAGCTGATTCAGAAGCTCAGACAACTAAGCCCAGAGGATGATGATGGAGCTTCCAAAACTGATCATATTTCTTCATTGTGTGAGACAAAGTGCCCAGACCATCGCTTTGTGTACGAGACACTACTGGCATCTGGCATTTTGATGAAAGATCTAACTTCTGATTTAGTGACCACAAAGCCAATCGAACTCTGCCCTTCTTCACACCTAATAAATCCTGAATTATTCTTTGTGTTAGAGAGAACAAAATTGCACTGGCAGACCACGCCTGAAGTCATTAAGGAAAGCACTCATCAGCTGAGGTCTGATCTTGAAAAGCTAAATCGCAAGTTGTTATTTGATCTAGTGAATGAGCTACTAAAACAGAAGCTCAAGCTGAGTGGTCCAGAAGCTCAACTATCACTATTGCATCGGAACATGATTCCCAAGTTCCCCAGTGGACGGTGCTTAGCAAAAGAACTGTGTGATGATATTGAGCAGCTCAAAGGCAGGAGTTCCTCCCCTGGAATGTGTGTAGATGCTACTACTTCAATCTCAAGTGAAGATATGCTGCAGCAATTGGAGGGGTGGATGGGCTTCTGCGAAGGGTTACCTGAAATAGGGATCAGCATTGAGAGGTTGATATTTCGAGACCTGATTGAGGATCTGCTTGATGAAATTCTTCATGGAATGGATGCATTTAGCTTGCAAGTCAAGGCTAGCAGAAGATGCAGGCACATTTGCTAGATTAGCCTAATATAACGCTTGTTATCAAATTTTAATGAAATAAAAAAACATCTCCTGGCATGGTGAATATCCCAAGCATCTGATGCATTGATCAATGCTTAGATTGATGGGATGTATAAGTTCTAGCTTAATATTTTCTATTCCTTTTTTATCCTAATCTTCTTTTTTGTTTCTATCCCTTCAAGTACTTGCATATATGTGGAACTGTGAACAAAGTTACATAGTGGGTGGTAAAAGAATTTGCAAGAAAGCAAGCTTCCATTAATGAATAATGAAGTCACTCTGTTCCTTTAAACTTTGAAACAATTCTCTGTATAATGATAGGTTTGAAGATGATGATACTTAGGTGATGATTATATATTCAAGAAGAAAATTCAAACCTATTAAAACCTTAATATTTACTCTTACCTTATAAATCAAAACAAGAATATGGATCTCCAATGAAAATTTTCACATACCTAGGATTTCTCAAATAGTTCAGTCCAAAGGGAGCAAAAGGTGCATGCACAACCAAATTTGAGAAACCAAGCATGTTCTGTGTACCATCCGTGAAAATGTAGTTTACAGCTGCGTGAGATAACAAGGCTTATCGATAACTTCCTTTAGTATAATCTCTACTCTCTTCTTCTTGTCATTTTTCATCATCCATCAAACATTGAATTCTTTTTGGCATCTAATATATCGGTGTAAACCTTTTGCCAACTCCAATCTTGAAACTATTTTCTGCTCTGCTGTTAGGGAGGACATGAACCATATGACTTACAACCAGTTGATCAGGGGACACGAACCATATTACTATAACCAGTTGTTTTAGATGCACATATAGCTTCTTGTAACAAAAACATGTGAATCTGCCAAAAAATGCTTTTATTAAAATAATTTAGTCAGAAATAACTTACAAAATCACCACAAATCCTTGCACGAACAGTTTCCATCTCTAAAATGATGAAACCTCACATTGTCTCTCACAATTATCTGTAATCCTGTAAACTTAGCCATGAATTTGATAGTATTGTGGCAGTCTCCACATATTCTCAAGTTCTTGAACACCCGAATAACTGATTCACTGTTCACATTTAGGATGCCGAATGCAACTGCAAGTTTCTCACTGTGACTGCACAGTAACTCCTCTTTTTCCTCTTCAGCTACATCTTGCAGAACATATTCAGTATCAGGAAGATAGCCATCAAACCTCATCTTCTCCCTGATATCTTTCAGAAAACCATATATTGCCTCTCGGTGAGGGTTCTTGTCATCACCTTTGACAAACGTGTAAACCTTGTCCCTTACCTGAACCCAACTGCACCCTGGTACTTTGGTAACACATCTATCCCGCATTCTGTCCCTCATTATAACCCTAATGCTGGAAGCCTCATCCCACATCTTAGCAGACACCAGTATGTTTGACAACAACACATAATTCCCAGGATTCTCAGGTTCTATTTCAAACAAATGTGCAGCAGCAATTTTTGCTAACTCCACATTCTTATACACTCTGCATGAAGCAAGTAATGCTCCCCATGCACCCACCGTAGGTTGCATGGGCATGTTTTGAATCAGTTCATATGCCTCCTCAAGATGACCAGAGCGGCCGAGGACATCTACCATGCAGGCATAGTGATCGGCATCAGGCTGAAGCCCATGCTCCTTACTCATAGAATGAAAAATTGACTTTCCCTCGACAACCAACTGCGAATGACTGCAGCCAGTCAAAACAACTGTAAATGTGACTGAATTAGGCTTGACGCCACATTTGAGCATTTGATGGAAAACTGACAATGCATCCTCACCACAACCATGCATTGAATTCGTCAAGATCATTGTGTTCCATGCAACTGTGTCCTTCCTATGCATATGGTTGAAGACATGCCTGGCCTTATCCAAGTCTCCACACTTGGCATACATTAGTATCAAAGCTGTTGACACCGTTAAATCCTCCACAAACCAGTGGCGGCAAATGTATCCATGGATTTCTCTACCTTTCCTTAGATTCTCGACAAATGCACAAACTGGCAGCATGCTAATCAGTGTAATATGGTTTGGTTTGAACCCTGAATGTTGCATCTCATGTAGCATTCCAAATGCTTGTTCAGGCTTTCCATTCTGTGCAAACCCACTGATCATGCAATTCCATAAAGCGGAGCTGGTAGCAACTCCTCGATATCTCATCTGTTCAAAGAGTTTCATAGCCTCTTCACAGTCCCCATCAGCAAAATAAGCTGTCAACATCACGATCCATGAAATTGAATCTTTGTTAAGGACTCTATTGAAAATACTCCTAGCTTGCCTAATACTCGAGCAATTAGCATACAAATCCACCAGTCCACTTCCTACAAATACATCATCTTCAAAACCCTTTCGCAGTGCATAACTGTGAATTTCTCTTCCAAAACCCAGGGCCTTTAACTCTGAACAAACACGAATGGCTGTAGACAGAGTGAACGAATTCGGATCAACTCCACCATGAAGCATATCACGGAAGACACTTAAAGCTAACACTGGCATCCTACAACTCAAATAAGCTGAAATGAGCGAAGTCCAAGAGATCACATCCTTAATCGGCAAATCATCAAACACCTTCCTTGAACCCTGATGGAATCCACATTTTCCATACATATCAATCATGGCATTACCTAAGAGAAGGTCCGAGGCGAGACCAAACTTGATGGCCTCCTCATGCAATCCTTTGGCTTCTACAGGGTCCAACGAACAGGCGCATGCCTTGGCGACCGAAAGCAGAACGAGTCGATCGGGCTTGAGGTCTTTGGTTTCTCGGAGCCGCTGGTAAAGCCTTATGGATTCTTTGGGAAGGTTGCGCCTTGTGAAGGCGGAGATCAAGATAGTCAATGAGGGCAAATGTGGGTGGGGAATTTTATCCAACAGATCTCTGGCGCGGTCCAACTGGCCCGAGCGGATATAAGAATCGAGGAACCTGAGGCAAACATTGTGTGGGAGATTCCAAACTGGAAGTCTACTGATCATGTGACCTTATAGAAGATAAGGACTATGGTCGTATCCGGCCGGCGACAGTGACCGGTAGGCAGGAGGGGGTAGTCCCGTTGGGACACGTTGGGCGAAGACTTGGGCAGTGGTGTTGAAGGGAGATCGGAGAAGTGCGGTGGAGGACGGAGAAGGAGGATGAGTCCGGCGAACTGGGAGGCGTAGAGGAGTAGCAGGCAGATTGCGCGGCGGAGGTGGAGCATGAAATCGACGGCGGCGGAAGAGAGCAGCGGCTTTTAAGATCATAGGTATAATTTCATTTAAGTCCCCTGAAATATTTCTATTTGCAAAATATGTTTGAGTTTAGACTGAAATAAAATCTCGTGGTCGCCATGCTCCGTCAAATCGAAGCCAATAGAATTGGTAGTCTCCGTCGACAACCTTCCAACTTCCTCCGATGGGCATCTGCCTCCGCCACCGGCGGTGGCTCCTCCTCGCCCTCTCCTGATCCCTCTCCGCCTACGGTGCCTACAGGATCTACCATCTCCCCTCCGTCGCGCGGCGCCGCAGGAAGCTCTCTCGTGCGCTCGCCGCCCTCTCCGCCGCTGCAGACGCAGCAGCCTCCACTGCAGAGGCTGTCTCCCTCGTCTCGTCCGATCTCACCCTCTTCCTTCGTTCCGATTCCGCCGATCTCCCCTCCAGCCTGAAGCAGATCACTAAGATCGTCCGCTCCGATGAGTTCTCCGCCTCCGTTTCTAGGGTTTCGGAAGCCCTAACGACAGGAATCGCGAGAGGTATCCAGTTCGGCGAACATTCGGCCTATCCTTCAATTTCAGGGCCCAGGGATGGAGCGAGATTGACGGATCGGATTATGGACAGGCTGTTCTCTACCTCTGGATCCGGGCTTGTATCTGTGATGGCCGGGAGCTTTGCGAGGGGTCTCGTGATGGGGTTCTATCAAAACGAATCGAGCGACGGCGGGGAACGATTGGACTCGCAGGCGGTGCCGCGCTGGGTGCAATTGGTGTACCGTGACGAATCTAGAGAGCTTATTGGAAACTGCGTTCAACTCTTCGTGAGCACAGCCGTCACGGTGTACCTCGAAAAAACGATGGAAATCAACGCCTTCGATGAGTTCTTCTCCGGGCTCACCAACCCCATGCACGAGGCTAAGATGAAGGATATGCTGGTTTCAGTGTGCAATGGAGCAGTCCAAACCCTTGTCAAGACTTCCCACCAGGTTCTGACGAGTTCGAATTCCTCCTCTCATGGAAACAAAGCAGAAAGTTCCAAACTTGGAGAGAAATCTGGCGCGGAGCTCGCAAGGACTACTACATTGATTGAGGATGGTGGTGGCTGGGTGGATCAAATAACATCCACATTGTCCGCGCCGGGCAACAGGAGGTTCGTTCTTGATGTCACAGGGAGGATAACCTTTGAGACTGTCAGGTCATTCCTTGACTTTGCCCTATGGAAGATGTCTGATGCTTCCAGAAGAGGAGCTAATAGTGTTAAAGAGGAGTTGATACGGGGTTTGGAAGTTTTGAGGCACTTAAGCTCCAGGTCGATTATCATTATTGCTCTATGCCTCTGCTTGTGCCTGCATATTTACATGAGGATGCCAATTCTTACCTCAGATTTGGTTGGTAACTGATATCTTGGAGTTCAGTTCAGTAAGAAGCACTGATATAAAGAAGGTAGCTTTCCATCCTTGTAAGTATTCAAATCTTGTAGGGGTGATACTTCTAAACACTCATTATATATACATACAGAAGGAATTTAAAAAAAAAAAAAACTCTTATCTGTAATCTATTAGATGCTCAAAGTATGTAATTAATAGAAGTGGCTGGTGATGATTGATATCGAGATGTATATATGGAAGACACATTTGAATAATTTGAAAAGACTTCAATGAATGTATTTTGTATGCATAATCCTTGTTGAAACATGTTGTTCACTGTTTGTCGTTGCTGATATTTATATGTGTTCACCTGATTTTGTTGTTACAGTTTTAAGTCATACTTTTAAAGTTCTATTTCACATTACCCTTTAAACTCTCTTAATATATTTTTCCTTCACTGGTATCAGAACTCTATTTGAGAAATCCCAGAGAGTCTATGTTTACATGCTGTGTGATTTCTGTGTATTTATCAGAGATTACAGCTCGATAGATATTTTGGTGTTGATCAAATATTCAGTGTCTCCTTTTGTTTTCCCCTAACACTGAAGGCATGACACTATCAGGATATCATTTCAGATGTGTATCTATGGGCACTTCCTAGATAGTATCACAAGGTAAAGATTTTTGAGGATATCATTTCAGATGTCTATCTTCTTGGATCACCGTGCAAGAGCAGTTGTCATTGCACTGTCCGAGCTGGAGAGCTCCAGTTGGGTCCATCGCGAATCACAATGGAGGATGTCATCGAGGAACTATTACAGGTGTTGTAGTTGCTGAATATAAACCTGTTTTTCTGATTCAAGAATTGTTTTATGAGGAGATTTTGGACAAGATAGATCAAATCAAAGGATCAAATCCTTCTAGCGATTTTTTATATAAAAATTATTTCGATCAGATCAAGATAACACAGTTCGATCACTGAATGAATAAAGTTGGTTTTTGAAAATTAATCTGAACATGCCTTTTTTTTTGTTTATTTTGTTTCTTCTGAAAATGATCTCGTTCACTAACTTTAACAAAAAGTGAAATCTGCAACATCAATAATCCCGCTCAGCAACAATGTTAGAAGAGTTTCTGAGTATCATTGCACTTTTCATGTGCTGAAAATAATTTAAATATAAAAAAACCGAAATCGCTAGAAGGAGGGCTTGAACCTCCGACCTTGTGGTTAACAGCCACACGCTCTAACCAACTGAGCTATTCCAGCACGCATTCCTAGCATGTTTTTGTTTAATATCAAAGGGAAAATTTAAAATTTAGTAATTAAAGGACACAAAATTACTCAACATAATTTCCAGTTTATTAAAGGACACAAAATACTTTTAAAATTGTCCCTGGCTAATATTTCTTTACATGCCTTCAATAAGGCATTAGGCACAGTTCTACAACCATGGAGGCAAGTTTTATGCGATTTCTCTCCTCAAGTCAAGTCCTAATGTACAATATTGAGATCAACTTTTCTCCGACTAGTCGCACACTCCCTTTTCTTATGGCATGGGCCGCGGTTTCCAACAATTACTAATTCCTCTTGACCTTCAATTGGTTAGTTCTCATTACGGTCTAACAATATCAATGGGGCAACCGTCGTCCCACTGATTCTCAAAATCGTATAACTGAATTATCAGGTCGGTTCAAAAACCAATTTTCCAACACAATAATATTAATAAAATATATTTTATTTTTTTGTATGCCTAATTTTCAGAAAATGGTCCATAGGGGTTTTCACTTTTCCGAATATGAAACCAAAGTGTGGGATGGAATAACTAATAGATCACGTGCGAATCTATCGACTAAGTCAACGCCACCACAGCCATCATATCTCCCAGACCAGATTCGAATAATCTAACATGAAAAAAAAGTCATTCGCTGAACAACAAAATAATGATGCATGAGAGATCGCACTGAAGGAATATGACGCTGACAGTTAACATGATTTTATCAACAACTTTGAATTAATGAATTTGACACGCAGAAAAGTCAGAGTTTGCAGGAGTATGCGGCGACCTTTTCAGAAAGTCAAAGCTTGTCGCTTTTTATGACGAAACGTGCATCCATATTGTATTCAGAAGTGGGAACATATTGAAGCACTGATTTTATTATTTTTATTAAATAATTCTGAGGTTTAAAAATTGAAAAATAACATCAAAGTAAAAAGTTTTCCACCCAAAAAAAACACGTGGTGAGAATTTCAACTTTCAACGCTGAATGAAATAATTTTTTTTTAAATATAATTAAAATATGTATTTTTTTAGTTGGGTTGTTAATGAGTACGCATGCTATAAATAAAAAATTAATAAATATATATATTTTTAGATTAAATATCTTGTGAGTTTGATCACTTTGGTTTAAAAAGATATTGAAATTTTATATTTTGCGCCGACAAATTTAATTTATTTTGTAACAAAGGGCCAAACAAACCGGATAGCACCAAGATTGATTGAATTAAAACCAAAAGTAGAGTGAAATCATCGTGCGAGATCTTCTACCTATCCATTTGACTTTGAGGTCTCCACGTTGACCAACTCCATGAATGCTAGTTGCCATAAGATGATGCATCTCATTTAAAGCTTCAGAGGGGAGTCGAGAAGATGAGCTCATTTCAGAAGATCTTGTCGTCCATGGCGGCCGTGCTCCATCTTTTAATGGCGATAAAGCTTCTCGCAGGGATCGCAGTGGTCACTGTTCATGGCGCAGGTGAGATCGATGAAGTTCGAGTAAACAATTGTTGTATCAATTTACGCAGCAGCAAATTCGAGATCAAAATTCGATTTTGACGGCGATTTGTTCATCCAGGGGACACGATGTATCCGGGGGAGTATCTCTACGAAGGGCAGACGTTGATGTCGGCCAACGGGAGATTCGCGTTGGGCTTCTTCAGCCCCGGCGATCGCCGGAGCGTCTACGCGGGAGTCTGGTACACCAACGTGACCGACACGGCGCTGGCGGTGGTGTGGGTGATCAACAACGACCAACCGATCACGATATCGCCGGGGTACCTCCACTTCACCGACGACGGCATGTTCGGCGTCTACGACTACGAGCAGAGCCGGCTGTGGGTAACCGGCTCACCTCGACGGAGTAACAGCACGCTTGTTCGGCTGTCGGATTCCGGCAACCTCATGCTCGTCGACCTCGACAGCAACACGACGCTGCTGCAGAGCTTCGATTACTTGGGCGACTCGATGGTTCCAGGGATGAAGCTCGGGTTGGACAGGGGAAGCAGCATCCTGAGGAGGCAGCTCGTGTCGTGGCGGAACGCCACGAATCCGTATCCGGGGGAATATTCCGTCGCGATCGAGACGAGAGGTAACCGGCCAGAGATGTTCGTGAGGCACGACCAGTCCGCCGCCGGCGTGGTCTTCCGGAGCGGTCCGTGGACCGGACGCGGGTTCAGCGGAATCCCGGCGATGGCGAACTCGACCCGGTTCAGGTTCGCGTTCGTGTCCAATTCACGAGAGGTTGGTCGTTAACTGAATATTTACATATGCGCCCTCTGAAATTATAATATTCCATTTTCCGACAATTTAAACAAAATATTAATGGTAAACAAAAATATAAAGAAAAATATTTAAAAATATAGATGGTGCAATTTAAAAATAAAAATCTCTTCTTTTTTTTTTGTTTTAAATAACAAGGTCTCCTTCTCGTTCAACGCCACCGACGACTCGATTCTCTCCCGCGCCGTTGTGGATTCCGGCGAAGCATTTCGGCTTCAGGAATGGTCAGATGCGGGTGGGGGATGGGCCACAGAGTGGACCGTGCCTGGCGACCACTGCGACCGCTACGCCCGCTGCGGCGCAAACGCTGTTTGCTCCAGCGCCGACTCGCCGGCGTGCCGCTGCCTGCAGGGCTTCGTCCCAAGGAACAGCCAAAACTGGAGCCAAAACCGCTTCTCCGAGGGCTGCGTCAGCACCTCAGCGTCTCTGGCGTCTCCTCCGGCGCGGAATTGCTCGTCGGAAGGGTTCTCTCAATGGAGGATGGTGAAGCTGCCGGACACGGAGAATGCCACCGCCGTCGGGAACAGGACGCTCGACGAGTGCAGAGAGTTGTGCTCCAGGAACTGTTCTTGCATGGCGCACGCCGTGACGGCGTGGGACGGTTGCTTGATGTGGCGAGGCGATTTGATCGACATGAGGACGCTCTCACAAGGCGGCGACGAGCTTTTTGTTCGTCTTGTTGCAGCTCCTGACATCTGTAAGCACACATCAAAATCTCTCCTTTCCTCTGTTTTTATCGGAGCCAAAAGGTTTCAGAATTTGCTGTGCAGATTCTGAAAAGCAATCTAAGAGGTCTGTAAAGATCATAGCCATTGCTACAACTATGGGCATTCTTTTGTTCCTGATGGCGTCTGTGTTCATTTGGTGGAGAAGGAAAAGAATCAAAAGTATGTATGCTCAACCACTCATGTTAAGTAGTGCCGACTAGGTGCATGATGAAATGTCCTTATGAGTGATACTCACATACTGAAAGCTCATTACGATAATTGATCAATCACAATGCAACAGAAGAAGATTTCGAGTCGAACCTGCCGAGATTAACACTGCGGTTCGATTGCTGGAGTGGGAGTTCTTCAGATGGAGCAGTACATCAGGATGATGGTATGCACACACTTTGATCTGTCTTATGATTTCAGATATGAAATTGTAGAACTTGCAGAGTATATTCACATTTGACTACTAAATTTAGGCATAAGTTTGTTCAGATTATCAGTTTGAACTTAAGATTTTGTATCAAGGTACAGTGAGCTCAATCGGGTCGTTGCCTTCCTTTGCTTTGTCTAAGATAAAGTCTGCGACTGATAACTTCTCCAATGACAACAAACTTGGAGAAGGTGGATTTGGCATTGTTTATAAGGTATCAGAGGTGTCTTTAGTGATCTTGTTCTCTTATTTCTGTTACAGAAACATGAGGGTTGAGTTGAGAGATTTTGCAGGGAGAGCTGATGGATGGAAAACAGATTGCTGTGAAAATGTTGTCGAGATACTCATCGCAGGGGCCTGATCAGTTCCGAAATGAGCTTTCGCTGATTGCCAACTTGCAGCACAGGAATCTTGTCCGCCTGCTTGGCTGTTGCATCGAAGGAGATGAGCGCATACTCGTGTTGGAGTACATGGAAAATAAGAGCTTGGATGCTTTCATATATGGTTAGTAGTCTCATTGCATCTTATTCAGTTACCAATTGTTCAGAGCATTGTCAAGAGGAACAAGTGAAAACTAATATCATGATACATTTCTGATAGATATGGTTACTGATCCTTCTCCCTTTCGATAATTTAGATATAAAGGAAGTTATTGTGTAATCTTAAAAAAAGGATGTTGTTTGAGTTTTATGCTAAACTTGTTGCTCAGCAGATTTATGAATGTTTTGCAGATAAAACAAGAAGTGGTTTGTTGGACTGGCATACGCGCCTTCAAATCATTATCAGTATTGCTCGAGGGCTTCTCTACTTGCATCAAGACTCTAACTTGAGGATCATCCATCGAGACCTTAAACCAAGCAACATCCTTCTTGACAAAGACATGAATCCAAAAATATCGGACTTTGGAATAGCAAGAATTTTTGAAGGAGACAACATTGAAGAGAATGCTACTACGAGACCTATTGGAACATTGTAAGTTCAAAGTGAATGGTGCCATTGAATTGGTCTCAGTGTTTTTATCATGATAATTTTTACATTTCCTTGCAGTGGATATATGGCGCCCGAGTACATTGCAAAGGGAGTGTTTTCTTTGAAATCAGATGTTTTCAGCTTCGGTGTAATAGTGTTGGAAATCGTAAGTGGCATGAGGAATAAAGTGTTCAACCTCACAGATTCACGGTTAAACCTTTTAGGACATGTAAGCATTCGAACAAATACTCTAATATCCAAAAACTCATTCAACATTCAATCTCATCAGTATTGTTTTCAGGCATATTTGTTATGGAAGGAAGGCAGGACTCTTGAGCTACTCGACGAATCATTGGGATCCTCCTCTCCTCCACCCGAGATTCTGGAGTGTGTAAGAGTAGGTCTTCTATGCGTGCAAGAAAATAGTGAAGACAGGCCGACAATGGCAGAGGTTGTGCTGATGCTAACAAATGAAGATCTACCAGTGACTCCACCTAAAGAACCTATGAGTGTTGCAGAAGATTCTGATGAATACTCATGTAACACTTTACAGACTCAAGGGAGTGCCCCTACAGGTCGGTGAAAATTTTCGCCTGTTTTTCTTTGTATATGCAAAAATATACAGTTCAAATTGCTTACTTTCCAAACTTACTATACGAGTATTTCTGAAACTTTGTAAGTACTCAAATGAGTTATTCCTGTGCAAAGTATATCAACATACTGAGCATTTGAGTATCATACCTTGTTCATAGAAGAGATACCTTGTTCATTAGATATGCCGCTGGAGACTAGATTGACGGCAACAACTGCAGCTCCAATTGCTAGATCATACTGCAAACAAATAGATTGGAAGATTGATGATCTCCGTGTACAACCACCATGGAAATTAGTTTCTAAAAAGGCCAAATCAAGATGAACTAGCTACTCACCAGAGACTACTACTGTAATTATATATTCCAAAAGAGCTTCCCTCGCCAAAGAGAAGCACCATAGTTACTGAAATCAAGAACACAACCAATGCCGTAACCGATATTATATGAAAACTTGGATTAGAGAAAGAAAAATCACATAAAACTCACCTCCATGGCTGCAGCAACAAATGTTGTCTCCTAACAACACGCAAAATCTTCGCTGCCGTATGAGTGCATCAAGAGCCTCACTGAAGGCGTGAAGAGCAAATATAGGCAAATAAATAAATATAAGGCGAGGCCATGAACATTATGTAGGCAATGATTGTCGTCAAGTTGCATGTATTTGTAAGGATACATATTGCAAACCAAGTTAGTTTCATTTACTAATGTTCAAGCAACAAGCAACAAAATAGGGCACTTGTTCAAAGTAACATTGAAAAACAAGAGTGAAATTTCAAGGCTCATTTTGGACTGACATAGGATGAGCATTTGATCCTTCTATTTCTCTACACATTCTCTTCTTGATGATCTGTCTCGTCAAAAATCTCCTCCTAAAACAATTATCAAATCAGGAAAAAAAAACAAGCTTACAATTAGCAACTACAGCACCTGTGATAATCTTTGGTCATACCTGTAATAGTTCCTCAATGACATCCTCCATTGTGATTATCCCAATAGCCTCTTCTTCCTCGTTCAACCCCGGCAGAGGTTTGTCGTCGATCTGCAAAACATCAGCAGTGCCATCACGTGACCATTTCCGATGCCTACTGCCACCTCGGTTTGATTTCGAATTCGAAGGATAGCTCTTCAGCCGGCATATTGGGTTGGCAGCTCCTATCGAACTTTTCTCGCTAGGCTTATCACCATCTATGTCAACTCTCACATCTTGAATCCCCCATTGGAAAGTAAATACAAAGAACATCAGCAAAAACCAAATCAACATTCTCTTAATTTCTTTCGAAACAACAAAAGTAGTTCATCACCATTTTTGCTGTTGCTTTGTTCCTCTACCGTTGTTTGCTTCACAACCACTGCCATGTGACTATGACCCTTTTGGAAGTCATTCAAGATATCATACAGAGGCATGTTTTCATGAACCCTACAACTCGAAAAGGAGAAAATTAAATCTAACCGCAGCCGCAACAATCAATAAATTATGCTATGCTGGAATTTTTTTTTTGATTTTTTTTCCATTCATAAAATAAAGTGTTGACAGGGCATATGAAGCAACAAGATATCATATCCCTTTAATACTCTAAAATGGGGCTGTTGTGATTCAGCTATCCATTTCATGGAGTTGCGACTTTCCTAACATGGTGAACCTGAATAAACTCCTCCAACCAGTAGCAGTGTAAAGAATGATCTCCATCATGATATTTCTTTGTCCTAATGGTTATGTATAGTTATCTAAAACATTATCAATTGTAGCACATTCATTTGTGAGTCCTGCATAATTAAAAGAATATGCATCCAGGATCAAGTTAGAGTTATAGAGTACATGGTATTTATCAATTATCAGTGCCTCTGTAACCGACGAACAGAGGCCAGTCCGGTGTTTGACTTATAATTACATTGTAAGCTGAAATTTGTAAAACTATTATTTATTGTATCTGAACTTGAAAATAAATTTTAAATAACATATATTAATTTTTAAATATTAGTATATAAAATATAAGCCAAATGTTATTAATTCTGTTATCTTAAACCCAGTTCAATCAGTTAAACTAATTGAACCATTGGTGCAGATGTTTATTGTTTCGATCTCTAATTTGGTTTTAGAAATAGTAAGCCTCAAGCTAAAGCAAGCTGGAATAGCTCAGTTGGTTAGAGCGTGTGGCTGTTAACCACAAGGTCGGAGGTTCAAGCCCTCCTTCTAGCGATTTATTTTTTGAAAAAGAATTCTCAAATGATCTTCAAATATTACTCTATGAATTTCTCTATTAATATAGAGAATTATCAAAGTTATTGTTCAGAAATGCCTGAAAGAAAAACCAAACAATCATATTCAGAATATTTTCTACCTTGGAATCTTCCTAATTGTAACATTTTTAACAGGCACTTCGTCCTCTGGATGTATAGACAACAAATTCTTTACCTGAAATTGAATGAAGACATGAAAGATAAGTCAAACAAGAATCCTCTTCATACTTCCAATTCAAGAAAAGCACTAGATTGATAGTGGAAAAAAGAAGAATTTACCGCAATCATAATTAATTTAATTAAGACAATACAACAGTCAGATCCTCTTTTAATTTATCATACAATTCAAAGACTCAGTGCTGAGAATATGAGTTGATGTATTTTCCTACACAAACCAGTTAAACAAACATACCAGTATGAGTCCAATTATGTTAGTTGGTTTCCCGTGGTATACCGGAACTCTGCTATGCCCTGTCTCCATAATTTGATTCATCAAAAGCCTGAAACAAAATTATAACACAAATGATACTGACATAGAAATATAGCAAAACGCCGATATTTCCCATTGAGCAATCAATGGAGTGAAATTACCTATCAAGTTTTGCATTGATATCAATTGCAAAAGTTTGAGATATAGGAGTCATGGCATCCTTAGCCTTCTTCTCTGTAAGTTCCAATGCCCCTGCAATGATTGTGGTTTCGTCGCGAGTTAACTCTCCACCTTTTCCAGCCTGATTAGGAAATTAGATGATGCTGTTTAGGAAGTATTTCATTGTCAAAAAGAAGTAAACTACATTGTATTTTACTAGAAGAAAAACAACAATTGAGGTAGATTTGTCTCGTGTTACTAATAGGTTAAACTGACCTCATTTCCATGCAAACTAACAAGAGTTTTCAGTTCAGCTCTACGGAAGAGAGCCACGTGTTCATCTCCTAAGATGAAGTCCAAAAACTATAAATGACAAAGTTTAGTGATTGAAAATAATTTAAAAATTGTAGAAAGAAAAGCCATAAAATAACATTAATAACAGGAGATACTTTGCTAATCGGATATGCCACTGGAAAGCAGATCCACACAAGTAAACGAACTACTGGCACAACTGCTGCTCCGATGGCTAGACCATACCGAGAACAAACCGATTGAGGGATGATCTATATACATAACAACCATGGAAATTAATTAAGGCTAAATCAAAATGACTAAGCAACTCACCAAAGACTGGCTGCAAAATATACAACTTACCTCACCAAACAGGAGTATCAATGTCACTGAAATCAAAATGGCACCCCATGCTGTAACCAAACTGTCTAGGAATATAGGAAGTGCCTATTCAAAGGAAAATCTATATCAATGTTACATTAAAACTTGGAAAAGACAATAAAAATAAATAAAATTCAAACTTACTTCCATGGCTGCAGCATTGCAGATCAAAAGTGTACATAGCAACAAATGTTGTCTCCTTACCACTGGCAATATCTTTGCTGCCATAAAAGTGCACTAAGAGTCTTACTGAAGGCATGAATAGCAAATATAGGCAAATAAATAAAAGAGGAGGCCAAGTCATATTGTAGCTGATGTTGATTCTCAAATTGCATGTATCAAGTATTCCATAAGGGGCACACACACACACAGTTATTTCTTCAAATTCTCAAGATGAAACTTGAGTGCTTTGTATTTCTGCTAAGAAATTAAGATCAAACAGAATTAACAGTACAGTCCAATCATAAAAAAGACTGTTGTATGGGCAAGTGCATAAAGGAGAGAGTTCTATCCAAGGTTTAAAATATCGAAGTCCGGTACCGTAGTGTACCGTGCCGATATAGTTTCGATATTTTTAAAATATAAAATATATTAATTAAAATAAAAAATTTAATCTAAATATTTAAAAATAAAAAATAATTTTTTTATAATTTTATAGGTTTTAATAAAGCCTATTTAAATTATCCCAAATTATAACTTTGAATTATAGCTAAGAATTGATTATTAAAATCTAATTAAACCCTAAGTTAAAAAAAAAAAGACAAATCGCGGGCAACACCGCGTGATGGGCAAGTGCACTCCGGAGGCGTTGCTGAGCCCAGGCGACGCCTCCAAAGGCGTTCCTCGGTCGGAATTTCTATGCCGGGAGAGATACGGCATGAGATTTCAATCCTTGGTTCTATCTCGCAGCTCATAGTTAACAATTCTCATTTCTCATCTGTATTGTGGGAGCTAGTTAGCCCAGATCCGGCCTGAACTTACACTTGTAAGTAATGTATATTAGCTATTTGGAATTTCTATTTGGTAAGGGCTTGTTTATTTATTGGTAGGACCTCTAGAGAGCCTTTCTGGCACAGCCGATGGTCCAGTGGGTTTCTGATGAAGAGAGAGTTTCCTATACTATATCAAATTTGTTGCAACCAAGATACTATTACTAATTAGCTTGATTTCTCTTCAGCTACCCCTAGACTATTTTCTAAGGCCTGTCACTTTGCCAGATTGATAAACTCCAGCAGTCAGTTCTAGATATTCAATCTGAAGGGAACTTCATTTCAGCAGCCTAGAGATGGTCTAATAGTGATGAGCTCTCTATGTGCATGGCCCGCTTCATACAGTTTCACAGGGACTGAAGTGACATGTGGTTTCCTCTGATCTGAGAAGTTTTATTCATCATCAAGGTCAAAGTATTCACTTGGATGGTCTTACAAAATAACCTCAATACCAGGGATGTCTTCAGAAGGAAAAATTGTTTATTGCCGAAAATTTCTTGTGTTTTGTGTGCTTGGGACAACAACACCAGCGCCTATTCTTTCATTGTTCTTTTACTCAGGCAGGCTGAAGGATTTTTCACATCCTCTTGAGAGTACAATGAACCAGCACTTTTACTTTGGATCATTTAGGAGCAGCACTTGCGATCTTCATTGTTAACAGGATAAGCACAAAATTGGAGCAAAGGAATCCAACGAGAAAAGTTCAGATGAAAAGGCCATGCAAAAATAAAGAGAAAGATTCAGACAGGAAAATAAAGAAAGTTTTAGATACGTAAACCAAGAAAAACATAAAAATTATTCTCCCCTTCTATGCTGATAAATTATTGTACAGAGTCTATAAAATTAATATGTTGTATGTTTGGCAAACGACGATAAAGACTATTTACTCAAAATTATTTTCTTCATTCATCACCATCTCGTAGGCATATACTCCATCGTTATCATATTTAACGATTCACAACCAAGCTTCTGAGTCACGGATCTCTTGTTTAGCAGTTTATTGCTTCATATGTGCTATTCCCACAATCTCATTGCTTTGATTATTCTCTGTAGTTGTTCTGATAAATTGTAACCAGTTCAAAGTTCAATATGAAAATTCTGAAATGCAACTTTGTGCTCACCGAATTTTTCAAACACAGGAATGGACCGGTTTAGTTACTTGCTTTCATGCATTAATTACTCTATTCTACTGGTAACAAAGCCAGAAATTTCTTTCTATAGCAGTTAAAAGCGCAATATTTTACACAATCAATCATGAAAATTCCGGCAAGAAGAAACAATGCCTAAGAAAACCCTAGAATAGGAAACTTCATCAGGTAATTAGATAGTGACAACATAATCGATACATGATGAACTAAAACAGGACTAAATTAAGCTTATATTTACCCGCATGTTTGCGATCCTGGGGAGAACCGGACTTGGCGAGGACCTCGAGGTCGACGAGACTGAGCGACATCAAGCCGAGGGTGAGCCCGGACATGAGTCCCGCGAAGAGCACCAGAAAGACGATGATCAGTATGTGGATAAAGAAGTTGGGCTCGCAGCAGTGGTACTCCACCGCCATCCACTAAAAATCCAAACTCGACCTCGAATCGAGCAAAACCAAATGGCCGAAACTAGAGGACGAAAGAGGCGAAATGGGGGTTAGAAGATGGCACCAGAACAGAGCGTGACGAGTACAGGCCAGCTAAAAGGAAGCGATAAGATGCGATGCGAGGTTCGAAGCAAGTGGCGGAAAGTGGGAGAAGTGTGAGGGAGAAGGAATGGATGCTGGCAATGGAAGGGAAGGCTTCACAAGTAAAGTGGATAAAATAAGCTTCGGCCGGCACCGCCACTGCCACCGACGAAGCGGACCAGAGGCGAGTGGTCGCCGGAGAGCGACGAGTGGCGCTTCGCTTACCGACGTAGCTCGTAACCAGAAGTCCAACTAGCGGACGACCCGCCGACTTACCTGGCGAGAGATTGTAACTACACGAGGGGCCCACTGGTGACAGACTTCGAGAAACGAATAATGGGACGCGTGTCAACGCTCATTTATTGCATTATCCTGGGTGCTGTGCTTCGCATGTTTCTAGCTTGTTCTGGAAAACAGTTTGGCTACGCTGCGCGACGATTTCCTAGGCATGCGTGCGCGACAGTGAAACCACGATCCGTTGATCGACAAGACCTTTAATCTTGACCGTCCAAATGATTACAATTCATAGTTCGAACACGCCGATTCACGGTTCAATTCACGCTTCGCGACTGTTCGAGATTATTATATTAAAAATTTAAAATTTATTAAAAAAAAATCACTTGGGCCCATCCGATGGCTGATTTAGTCAAACTAAGAAAACGACTACTAAATTCCGAAATCACATCTGACCACTATCAGAACCAAAATCCAATGTCAGACGGTGCGCCGGCGAGTGGGCCGTCAATCGAGCCCGGGGCAGCGAATCCGATGCCCGAACGGCATGACACCGACGATTGAACGACGACAACAACTGGGGGTCACCGGTGTCACACCTACGGATCGCGTAAATACAAGGGTGTCGCGCACGAATCGCGTAAATGCACAACGAAAAACTACCCGTGGTCAGAATCACAAAATAAAATAATTATCCTTTAATTTTATTTTCATTTAAAGAAATAAAAGAATATCCTATAAAAACTATCAAAAGTATTTTTTATTTTATTTTTTTTCTCTTAACAAAAGAAGAAAAAGAGGACTTCATATAGTTAGTTCTTGTTCATAAGAAAGAAAGAAAAAAAAAATGAAGGCTTCATACTAGAGAAACTCTACATGAATAAGAACTCGTGAGAAAGTAACACATTGTTTTCGGCACATTCTTGTAGATATCTCCTGGTTACAAACAAGGTGCAATTCGGGCATGCCAACACGTCGATCTTATGTGCTAACTGAGGTGATCTCGAAAAGATAAAACATCCTTCCTACACCTTCGACTATCTTGCTTAGATTGTATCCCTCGATATGGGCAGCCTACACATTTTGTATTTGCACAAGAAAATATAGGAGTTACCCTCGAACATGCGAAGATCTTCTGCGTTGAAGGTAGATCGGAGTTCGTCTTTCACTGCCGCTTAGCTAATGTTTTCTTCAGTCCTCGCAAAATCTTTCCAAACCAAATCATATTCATGATAAACAATGAAATGGGGACCAGAAAAGCTAGGATGTAGCCAATTGTGTGCATCTGCTTAACCTGTTATGGATAAGGAACGAGTGTTGATAAAATTGTGTTTACGATGATGGCACTATGAATTGGTATTGTGGCATACCTGATCGTAGTGCAGGTAAACATGGTAGAACAAGTAGATGAACAACAGGATTCTTGCAACCTGCAATCAAGAATGTTCAAGTTATACTTGATTGTAAAACAAATGGGGGTCGATGAAAAATGCTTACATTCTCTAACTCAAAAAGATACTAATGTATGCTTGTCAAGTTTTGTAATTGAGCAAGTTCTTTTGTTCAATGATTGAGAGTGACTCAATAATTTATAGGATACTCATCATGAAAAACTTTGATGAATATGATTCTAGCCATGTTTTCAAGAGGTATGAATATGATTCTAGATTATCTTAATGTTTGTAGAAAAGAAAATTAACAGGGAGCTTACAAGCCATGCGAAGAACATAGCAACACCATTAAGGAGATATGCACTAGATCTTTTCATTCCTACTGTATCAAGGAACCTACAGAAGAAAAGAGAAAAAAAGTTAAAAATTTAACATTTTATTTTTATCAGTTGTTGAAGTGCTTAAATAACATCTGCAACCATACCATCGTAAATTTATCCCAGGGGTGGTGGTCTCAGAAATGAGGACCATAAAAGTGTATAGCTGTCCTTCCCCAAACAATGCTGAGTAAGATATCGCAATTATAGATAACGAGTGATGGAGAACCTAAAAAATTAGGATACAGATCTCAATTATATTCCATACATATTATTCCCCAGATTGACCAGCAGACTGCTTAGCAGATTTTGTTTTGAATAGTCAAGAAGAAGAGTGTTTAGAGCTTAAATGAAGATGGAAAAATAATGAAGTTTCAAGTGAGTAATTAACTAATTACATATTCCATTCCACCGAGCGAAGGATAAAGCCAGAATAGCATGGCAAGGTCAGTGATGAAGTACCCAACAGAAACCTGTTAAAGATATGGGTCATACAGTCAAATTGAAATAAGAAAATTAGGTGGTAATCTATGTGAATGTGCTAAGATTTCACCCCCAATGTAAAAGTGGAAAGATTTGAACTTCGGAATGTAATTAGGCCCTCAGCACGGTCAGAAAATAGATCTGAGAAGAATACTAAATATAATGACATCGATGTAATAAAAACGGCATGGGCACTGGACATTCCCCTGCAAAAGTGGTTCAAATTAATACTGACATCTAGAGGAAGATGTATGCAAGTATATGATGCCTCACCTGTTGTTCCATTCAATCCGTTGGATCTTTGTAAGGGAGGCAAAGCCCTTAAAGTAAAACGAACTTATCAACTGGGAAAAATCATAAGCCTGAGGAAAAACACAAGAGTAGATGATCAAATTCCACTGTTATGCCTCATGAAACATCAACCAATAACAAAGAAACAATGTTAATCATACATGAAGCTGTTATGCCTCATGAAACATCAACCAATAACAAAGAAACAATGTTAATCATACATGAAGCAAAGGAACCAAGATATTAAAAGATAATAATATCATAATCATACTTTAGATATATTACCATAGGTACATTTATAATATATGCCAAAAAAGATACCCCAAGGCTTGTTACATCAAAGATAAAGGACGTTGAAGTGTTTATACTTGGTCAAAAAAAAAAACTTTTTTCTAAAAATTGCACAGGCAATGGTGCAGAGGATACAAGAGATCTTTAAAATAATTTTCAGAAGTTTTACCTCCAACTTATATCCAAAATTTTAGAAAGCTCTTCTGTTATCTTTCTATTCCATGAAATATGCAGGAATTAACTAAAGTTTAGCATTTTGATTTGACATTTCAAACTATCAATTACTTCATGACTTGGTCTTCTTTTCTGATGTAAATTAAGTTTCTTATTATTTTATCTAAAATCCATTTAACCTCAAGCTTTGGCGTTGTTGCTGGTTTTTAACAGCTACAGGAACCTTCAGGCGAAGTGGCTGGTGCAGATCTTCTGTAGGGTAGCTGAAGTCGGATGAATAAATCACTGGAGGACTACCAAATGAGCCAAGTCCCTAGCAAGTTCTTAATGGCTTTGGTGGGCTGAGATCGAACTGTGGTTCATCCAAGGTCTGGTCCAATGGAAACAGCTCATTTCCCTCAGATGAGCAGATGAGATTCAGTCAAGAAAAGGCTGGGCAGGGTAGAGGAACCAAGTCCTGCACCTTTAACCCAAGTGAAGTCGCTATAATCCCAAGGTGAGGTCACTGTAATCCCAGGTGAGATCACTATAATCCCAAGCTGAGTCATTGTAATTACTGTAATCGGTAGTTTGAGGTAGAAATTTTCCCTCCCCTTCTTGGTTAATATGTGGTTGTATTTATAGGGATCGATCTGTGTTCACATTATTAGAAGTTGACACATCTTCTAGTTTCAGCTATCGTGGGTTGGCATGGATCAGCAGGTCACAAGCTTCTGTGGGTCTACCTGCCTCAGAAAGGAAAAGGGGACACATTTCCTGTTCTGATTGGCCAATGAAGTGGGGTAAATACCCAGGCATATTAAAGGGATGGTAAATGTGCATTAAGTTTTTCAAATAAAGACAAGTCCCACTAAGTTGAAGCTCAAATCGACAATCATTTTAATATTAGTCGTACTTGGATACTTGCTTCGGTTTTATAAAGTTATAATGAACAGAAAAGTTTGTAAGATCTATAACATCTTAGATCTTTGTGTCTTAAATCCAGAAGAAATGGCAAAGTTGCTAGAGTGAAATCTAACAAGAACCAAAAATTGACACCCAAGCTACAAGAAAGCTCGTAATAATTGCTAGTCTATGGGACGAACAAACTAACTAGCAGGCTGCTGATGTATAAGCAGATGCTTGGAAAACCTTTTCAGCTTTCTTATTCTCAAGAGATCCTTTATGGCTTACATACTCTCTTTTATTTTTCAAATAAAAAACAAATTCTTGCAGCAATTATAATTTCCTGGGTAAGAAAACAACTAGGAAAAATTCAAAACACTTTTGGCAATTGAAAATTTACAGTGGTAAGAAAGGGGAAAAAAAGAAGAAGAGCACAATAGAGTCTATTCAATTGGTCATCGAATTGACTCTCAAATAACACAATCTTACTAAACCATCTCAGTAATTACTCTTATATATAGACTACAGATATATAATGTTGCCCAAAAAATTATGCACATTAAGTGAATGGAAAAACATGTTGGGAAATTTTTAAATAAATGAGCCTACACATATCAATTGACATTATGTGTCTCATTTGACATGGGCATTAATATGTTGAACTTTATTATTTTAGTTTATTTTTCTAATGGGCCAAAATAAAATAAAATCCTATAGATATATAGATTGAGGTTCCCAGTGTAACCATTATTCTATCTTAATTCACATCATTTTGAGGCTTTCTCTATAAGGAAAGTTTAGATGTGAAAATCAGTCAGCCCATCTTCTGTGTCTACATGAATTCATGAATCCAGGTATGCTTCCAATAAATTTTTCCCAATGATCTAACATGCAATCCTGATTCTGGCAATGGTAATTTTCATCAAATCATAGTTTCTTTGCTTACAAAAGATAATGATGACATTTTCTTTATTTCATCAGACATCAGGCAAATATTGGCAAAATGAAAACCAAATGTTGGTTTTCTCAGTTCTTATTCAATCGCTCATACAAACTTAAACTTAGTTACTTAAATGTTGCTGTAATTTAATCTGAAACAACATCTTGGTGTCAATCTTCAAGACTTCAACCAAAATAGAGCTTTTAAATTCAATTTCTTACCATTTTTCTTTCTGAAAAACATTCCATAGTCAATATGGCAAGTCATTAATAGATACCAGTAGACTACTAGAAATTCACCTCTTTATCAAGATCATGTATTCTAGTTCACCATACCATCTGGTCGTATATCTTTTATGTTACAACAATAACCAAGCCTTATCCCACTAGATAGGGTCGGCTAATATCTTTTATGTTAAAAACATATAATACATATATCATTATTTTATTTTACTTTTCTCATTCCCTACAAGTTATCTCAAATAACTGCAACGAAATTACACAGTTAATAATATTTAATAAATATAAAATTGAGATTGGACATACCATTTTACACATAAAAATGCCACAAAGTACAGAGGTATATGGGATAAATGGATCTGCTAGCAAGTAATCTTTAACAAGGATCTCAGCCTGGTACCTGTACGACTCCATTGCCAAGAGGAGTTATGAAACCTTGCAGTGAGAAATGTAACTTACTTTAGTTCATGGAAAGAAAAAAAATCTTAAATTACAAAAGACAACAAATAATGAGATTTAAATCTTTTAATAGAGCCACCAATCAAATGTGTTATGAAACCTTGCAGTGAGAAATGTACCCTACTCTAGTTCATGGAAAGAAAAAAAAATCTTAAATTACAAAAGACAATAAATAATGAGATTTAAATCTTTTAATAGAGCCACCAATCAAATGTGTCATCTCAACAGAGAGCCTTTTTCATGCACATCAAGTGGAATAACTCACTAAAAATTTTCACGTTCTAAAGGACATGAGAATTTAATCATAGTTTCATGCTTATGTTTATCGAATATAGCTAAGCTTTAGTGAACTGACTTATCTATTTGAAACGGCATTCATAAAATAACTGTGTGGTGTGCCCCATCAAATTAATCCTATAATCTATGACCTTCTAAATATTTATGCATCTAAAAATTTGAGCAACAAATCCTTTGTTTGAGTTACTTGGTAGCACTCAAGCACAATGCTGAAAAAGGTCAGATACAAATCCATACTATTAATTTTCCTTAGATTGTCATATCATGATTCTCTAATGAAAACCTTGTTGTAAAGGTTGAATATCAGTATCCAAGCATACTGGATAGTGTAGACCATTGGTACAATACCTGTACATGTCAATTATCAATTATTTAAGATAGTTTACCAGACATAGTGAATGGCCCTATCTTAAATTGACCTTTACAGTGTGGATATTAGTTTGCATAATCTTCTGATTGGGGTTCAACAGCCATAATAGAACACACTTTGAGCAATAGCTAGATCATCTCTTTTTATCTTCTAACCTAATATTTTTCACACTTTTAACTCCAGAAAACTCTAGAATTTTTCACTGAAGATTTCATGTAAATGTTGTCATAAGGTCAGCTCATGCTTTCTCTACTGAAACAGAACACATGGCTTCTACAGACAACTTAATAATTGATGAAACAGCCATGCCGAGATCATGTCACTCAACTTTAGTCCATGTATGCAGGCAAACATCTAATACAATGCTTCAAAGGTGGGCCTAAATTCTGAAAGGTGCAATACAGAAGAGACTTTTAACATGCGACTTATGTAGATGAGTGGAACTAAATTTTAGCTTTTTCAGCCTTGTGGAAAATATATGAATTTATTATTTTTCTCTAACTCAAAAAAGCTGCTCTCCAAACGAATTTGATCATCTGAACAGTGAAAAGACAGAGCACAATAAAAGGATCCGCTTATTGAAAGGTCTCATTCCAAAGACAACAAGCTGAAATTTGACTCATCCAGTAATTATTCTAACACAATTTTTTTCTTTTAAAAAAAAAACAGTTTCTCAAGCAAGCGTGCATCAAAAGACGGTATTCAGTCAAAAAGCTGTTAGTAGAAAGCCATACATCAGTAAACAGACTCAATCCTATGCCTGGAAAAGCCCTAATGTGTGACAGAGGGGTTCAAACATCTAAGTAGCTTCAATTTTCATTACGACTTCCGAACTACCGGTATGACATACAGCAGCAGTCCGACCCGAGATTGCACAATATACGAAAGCACAAATTTTTCTGACACGGGAGCAAAGAAATCGACCAGAAAAGGCATCCTCGCACAAGAAAGACCAAGAAAAAGAAGAAGAAAACATAGAGAAGCAGAAACTACGATTGGCAAAAAGGCAAAATACCTCAAAAACAATGCGGAGCGGCGACCGCGCGTAATCGATCAACGTGATCTTCCAGATCTATCGCGCTATTGGTCCTTCTAGCGCCTGGAGATTGCTGCTCAAATGTGCGATGAGGAGGAAAGAGAGACAGAGATTACGACGGAAGGGTTTGGTTAGGAGACGATCGAAACAGACGAAGAAGCTCCAAATAAATAAAATTGTAAATGAATAATCAGTGGATGAACATGCCCTTTTATTTTATTTTATTTTATTTTATTATTTTTAAATAAAAACATAATGATTAATTAATTTTATTGAGAAAAAAGAAAACTTTTTATTCTAAAATTTTTTAAAAAAATAAAACTAATTAGAATATATTTTGATTCTTATATATAAAATAAGAATTAAATTTAATTATAATTTGCGTTAATGAATGATTAGTTTGAAAGAGCGTTAGTTAGTCTCTTTCATATGTACTATAAAAAATTGGACAAAAAAAAAGAAATATAGACATTTGAAGGAATAATTTAGTGGCATTAATGAATTTCATTAAATATGGCATTAATTCTAAGCGAATAACTTCTAGAACTTAAAAGAAAAAGATTAAGGTGAGTTTAATTAGTTGGTGACATTGCTTTTTAACTTAACACTTTTATTTTTTTCATATAATTTAAAACAAGTTGAATAATAGACGGTGTAATACTTGAAATACAAGTTGTGATTAAAGAGAGAAATATAGAAGTATTTTTTTTTCTTTTATTTTTTTAAAAATTAATTGTTAAATTTAATATGGACTTTAATATTTTTAATAAACATTAATAATTGAAATTGTTAAAAAAATTAAAATTATGATTATATGTTAGCTGATTAAATGCTTATATTAATTTAGAAGTTTTTTAATGAATATTTAAAATATTTTTTATCTTGACAATAAAAAATGTGAAAATCAATATGTTAATTGATTTTATAAAAAATCAAAAAACATATTCCTTAATTTATTTAAAATGCTTATGTTGATTAATTTAAAAACATAAAATATTAAGTGAGGTGATAATCTGATAATATCCCCGATATTGTTATTAAATTAAAAATACACATACTTTTTTTAACTAAAAGTCAACTCTATATTTATTAAAAAGTTTATCACTATTTAGTAATAAAATTACATAAGATATACAGTCCGCAATCTATTATATATCCACAAATGATTAAAGGTCAACGTGGACTTTAAAAAGGAGACATAGATACATATCTACCAAGGTTCACTATTTCAATTGTGTGTCATAAATGGATTGTATTGTTTGCCTCAATAAAAATTTATCATAATAATAAAATTTTTAAAAATAATTTTTAGAAATTTTTATTTTAATAAAATAATAATCTAATATAATAAATGTAGAACACAAAAGAATATATGGTGATGTTATATTTGTTCATGGTTTTATCGATCATCATCTATAATCTACACTTGTTTCTATTGTATTTCAACAAAAAATGGGATTGCCTTGGGCTCAACTACCGATCTACCACCATAAATATTGTCATAACTCATCAATTACGATCACAATTAATGGATGCAATTAAGTCGGAGGTCCACACACAAGACCTCATAAAAAAGATCATTTATGAGGTGACACGTGTCGTGCTATAAATTTTACAATATTAATATTATTTACTATAGTTAAAATAGCATTTAACTTTGCTAGCTAGAAGGAAAATTGATAACACCTACTATGTGGAATATTATTAGTTATTTCAATATATTATATTAGATAAATTACTACTTTGGTTAGGTGAGAAAGTTTTAATATCGAAAATTTAACTATAGTTCCTACAATTTGTATCCGCTTTGCTTATAACTATTCCAATCTAAAATATTTTAATTAAATTTTGTATAGTAATATAGAATGTTCTTTTGGCATTTTTTTAGAATAAAATTCTTTTGATTTTTATCCTTAATTAATTTATGATTGCACACAAATTTGACTGAAAAAGTTTAGAAAGGATGAAAAGGATAAGTTTGAAAATTTCAAGGACTACTATAACAATTTTAAAACTTTTAAGAGATGTAAAAAAAAATAAATTGTGTAGTAAAATATAAAAAAAAACACATCTAATCGCTAGAAGGAGGGCTTGAACCTCCGACCTTGTGGTTAACAGCCACACGCTCTAACCAACTGAGCTATTCCAGCTTATCCGAAAAGCTTTTGAAATATAAAAATAATACGTTTTAAAATTTCAACAATTTCAAAACTTTAAAGAGATGTTAAAAAAAGAAAATTGTGTAGTTTAATATTAAAAAAACACGTCTCGTCGCTAGAAGGAGGGCTTGAACCTCCGACCTTGTGGTTAACAGCCACACGCTCTAACCAACTGAGCTATTCCAGCTCATTACTTATGTCTGTTAAATTTTTATTAATTGTTTATTATACAATATGATATCAAAAGTACCATAACTATTTTTAAAGAGTGCATTTTTGTTTAGACATGAATTCATATTTACTCATTGCATGAACAAAAAGATTAGTACTATTCGTGCTCCATTTGATACAAAATATAATGAATCAACAAAAAAAGTTTCGACTCAAACAGAACTCCACAAGTATTACATTTTCATGAGTCTCAGAACGAATCAAGAACTATACAGGCTTCCAAGCTGAAAGAGTCCCTTCATCAGAGTAAACAAAATGAAAACATGCTGCTTTGCAGCATAGTTCTTACGGTACAATACAATACACAACATTCAATATAAATTAAGACCCTACGACGCGATGAAGATCTCTACAATGGCCCTTGTACCTACAAAGGAGTGACGAAATCCATACTAGTTGCCCATCAGGTGATCGAACCCTCCTGGTTGAAGAGATGCCACCAGGTTAGTGTTGGACACATTGTGTAGTAGTTGTGTAAGCCAACGACGGGTTGCTGGGTCGTCCTGCAAAATAAGAAAGCGCCATGGTTAAGGCTGATGGAAGGAACATAAAGGATTAGGATTTGATCTTTTGCTAATTGGGTAAGCTTTCGAAATAACAGTTAACTTGCCGACTCATGCACGAGGAGTGTTTTCTGTGGATGACTTAGTTTTTCTAGTACTTACCCGAAGACAGTTGTTGAATGTTCCATCTTTCAGCATCTCCGGGAGACAACCGCGCAGTGCTCCACACGCCCTGCAAATAAGGGGAACAGAGATACAGAGCAGGCATTAGTAAACACAAAATCATGATGTTAATAGTCCTCTAATGGTTTGTAAAACAGACCTTTGATTATCCGACAGCCTCAGGTAACATCTGATTATGTGCTTAAGCAACCTTGTAGAAGGTTGGTCAGCTAGTGACACAACCATGTTGCCTAAAACGCTGCCGACAGCGAAGAACCGCTCTGCAGTGGCACATATATACCGAAGGCCTACATCGTCCAACAAGATCTTCTGAACAATGAATGTCGCCACCTAATAAAAAATGGAGGCAGCAAAATTAATTATCTGAGATGATAGAATAATATTTTATACCCAGAAATGACCTAAGGACAATAACAGACATCACAGCTTAGAAATGAGTTACATATTGAGTGATCGACAAGATAAAAAATTTTATCAATGCTAAGAATTTAGATATAAAGATGATGGCATTAGGAAGACACAAGCAAATGGTCCAATCAATAAGCATACACATTCATATGGAAAATGGTATAGTTGCAGCAGGAGAAAACTAATGTGAAGTCCAGAATTACAGATGCGAAAATGGAATTGTATATCACGCACTGTTTTTGAGAGTTCACTCCCCATCTCCATGGTGCGTAGACACAAAGGAATTATTTCAGTCTGGAGAAGAAAGCTGATGACCTCGGTATCGTCAACCTACAAAGTTAGGAAATCCATGTTCGTAATTCATTATTTGAACATCTAAAGATAAGAGAATAATACATTATTAAAGGGGAACAACATCACTATCAATAAGGAGATAACAGATATTCACCTAGTTTAGGTACAAAATAATATAAAGCTGTCTTTTAAATTAAATTTCTTATCCTGTCAGGCAAATTATGCTGCAAGCATCCATGGATTTCAGATAGTTCAGCATTTTGATAACACATTTAGGTGCATGGCTCTGATCATTAAGTTTGCTTTCATTTTCAAGAATATTTCCTTCTGTGAGCTTGCCTTTGCCTAGTTCTCAGTCAAGTTTAAAAAAAATTATGATGAAACTTCTATAGTTCAATGACCCAATGTCATCAATTTGTCTAAGTTATTTGTAGTATCTTATTGATTACTCTCAAGACTGTGAAGGTAGCCAGCCACATGATATGGTCCATAGAAAATCAAATCTGTCGGCCATTAGTTTGGTGGTCAATGCAATATTCATTTCCGTGACAATTGTCAATCATGCACAAAGCTATAGTAAAAGAGTTCATGAAATATTAACCTTCACAAGTGCTCCAATAACTCCCAAGCTGGTAAGCCTCAAGTACTCAAATGGCCTCGTCTTACTTGTCGTATTCAAAAATGGATACAGATAAAGAGGTATATGTGCTGTCAAAAAATAAACACGTTAAACTGCAGAAAAATAAAAAGGAAATAATTGTGATCATATTGACAAAGGGCACGGGACGTAAAAGAACTTCCTCGAACCTCAATTTAAAATTGATTCAGATAACAACACCAAAGGTTCATACAATGTGATAGTATCGAAAGAACTAAACAAAACAATTCATTTTAATATGCAATAACACCAAATTATAAAAAATGTTCATGGAGAGTAGCTATTTTATGCTTACATCTCGTTTCATTCTAGTGTTACATATTCATAATTTTCCATCTTTATTTTAACTATGGATGGTCAGAAACAAGCAAAGCCAATTCTTAAAAAAAAACCAAGCTGATCCAAATGATAATACCTATCTGGCAAACTATGTGTGCAAAACCTACTATTAGTCGAAAGGAAATAGAGGAACAGAAATGCAATGAGCAGATATACATATATAATTTTCTGTCAAATCTCAAAGGTGATCAGTAGGATAACTATTATAACATTGTACTTGCAACTTTTTTGGCTCAAAAGGTTGCTACATTGCCAGTACCTTAGAAGGTTGCTTCACTGAGCAAGCAGCATTTCCTAAATCTTCTTGTGCATGCAGTCATGAATGCAAAAGTATCCTAACTAATATAGTAACATACTCTTGTTAAAGGTCAATATTACAATATTGTTTGGCCCACTTGCCATGCTCAGATTAAGGAAAATTTGGTTTGGTAGAGATTCATTAACATTTCACTGGCTATCTTACTCAAGTTTCCCAGATTTGAACCCATTTTGGGGGAAAACAACAATCAAATCCTTGAAGAAAGCGTATGCATTATAGTATAGAATTATCAACCTAACATTATCATACCAACAGTAGATAGAAATGCTAATAAAAATTATGACAATATGACCACCAAGCCTTTTATAAAATCATAAAATTATCAACCGTTACAATCAAACATACACATTAATTAATGAAAACTTCATGATAATAAGCAACTTACCATTCAGAAAAAGAATCCGTGTATCCGGATGTGATGCAACACACTGGAAAATTATGGTTAAAGGAAAGTGATCAGCTTCCAGCAAATAACAAAGCACCAAAGGAAATTAATGCTTATGCAATATCATAACAAATAAATCTTCAGCTACAAGATTATACATAGCATTCATCAATTGAATTAAAATCCTAATCTTTACAAAGAAAATCTTATTTAAATCTGTGAGCTTCTGAAAGTTTGTGTGTGGCAATGGCAAACTTTGAAACCAAAGCAATGTCAAATGTGCATTTCTCAAACTAAAGACTTAATTTCCTAAAGCTTTGTCTCAAGGAGTTTTTTGCAGCTCTGTACCCTGCCAAAATGAGCTTCAAATGCATTATCATGCAAATTTTGATCCTTAGCTATCTAAACAATTACAAATCACTGAAGCATAATACACATTAGGGATTGAATAATATTCAGCCAAAGACGGAAAGATTAGGACCTAATTGGTTAGAGAAAATTCCTATTGAGTTTGGTTTTTCAAATGGGCTATCTGGCCAAGAGGGAGAACCAATAAAAATATCCCTCGCTTAAAGTACTAGCTGAAGTGTTGACTTAGTCACTCAAGTTACAAAGGAGGTAATCCAATATCCTATCTTCCAGCTCATTTGGCTATCAGGAATAAGAAAATTAGAAAAAGAATAAAAAAATAAAAATAAAAAAAATAATTCCAATGACACTTTCCCTTCTCCTTTGGAGGAAATTGCGGGACAAAAAGAAAAGCCTAAGAAATCTTTCCTCCTTTTGGCGGATTTGGCAAAAAAGTCATTGTTTGCATGAAATGGAATTCAAATCTAACCTAAAAAATTTGAAACTATTTTTTCCTCATATCTATTTTTGATATATATATATATATCAAAAATATATATATATATGTATATTATAATTTTAACAAATAAAATTTTGAAATTTGAGTTTCTCTTTTTCATTCCTTCCCTCCAAGGAAACCAAACTTAGGGAAAGATTTCCTAATCTAGTTCCAATGAATTTTTCTTCCTATCCCTTTCTTTCCCTTCTTGTTTCCTTGTATGAAACAAGACAGATTTTCAAACAAAGGATTTGGTGCACTTATGTGTGAGCAACTAACCTGGAGAAGAGCAAGAGCATTGCAAACTCGATTTGAAGCTCCTGGTGACAATGTTGGCGGTGAAAGTGCAGGATATATTGAAACTATCTCCTGCAAAGATATTGACAATTTGTCATAGATAACTGATCAAATTTGAGTGATATCTAGCAACCAAATTGAAAAAAGGGCCAATATCACAAAGATTAACATACTATCTGAACAAAAATTTATAATTGCTAGAGTAATGCTTAGACTTAAAAGGGCACCCCGTTGCACGAAGCTCCCGCCAATGCAGGGTCCTAGAAAAGGGTAGGATCACATTGAGTCTATTGTACGCAGTTTTACCCTGCATTGCAAGAGGATGTTTCTGCGACTCGAACCCATGATCATAAGGTCACACGGCAATAACTTTACCGTTGCACCAAGACTCCCTTTCAATATTTAGACTTAAAAATCAACAAAAAAATATCTCCAATTATAATATAATACTACAAGTACAACATGATTGAATGGAAATATCTAACAAACTAGTTCTCTTTTAGATGATGAAACAATCAGAAATCCCATACCTCTATGCAACTAGCAATTGTGAATGGATGAAAGAAAATATAGTAATATGAAAAAAATCAATACTGGATTGAATTGACATTACACATATGGCGATCTATTTTAGCCATCCAAAAATAACTTGCACGAACAGAACTTTGCATGTCAACATACTAAAAATGAGGTCGAAACATACCTGAAGAAGTATTGCAATGGTGCCATAAGAATGCCACAATAAGGGAGCCAAATCTTGAAATATATCCCTTTTCTGAAAGGAAAATTTCAAAGAGTATGCTGATTACTTTCTCATACAAGAAACAGACTCATCTGAAACAAGTTTAGACCAGAGAAACCAATAATAATATGTTTTAAGATTGCCTAAAATGTTTCAACAGATCTCTAAAAAAAGACATGAGTGACCATTCAAAAAATGAATACACCAGCCATAATAACAAATTGGTTGGAATAACGTATGATCAATTAAATTGACAGGCGTGAAAACATATGTTTAAATTTGGAGGTTGTTAGAAAAGGAAACTTCTAATCCGTCCATTAAGAAAGGATAATGTATTATAGGAAATTCCTAATTTACAAGCAAAGCATTAAAAGGTGGCCTAAGTGACCACCAAAATCATATGTAGCACGAGACTCCGCATATAGCATATGTCCCCCATATACAGTGGGCTCAGTATACTAGACAAGGTGGTTTATGCTGCTCACATATACAGACCCAAAACTCAGAAACTTTGGCTCAGTTGAATTGATTTGGGTTTGAGTATCCTAAGCAATACTAGTCCTATTTTCTTCTCATATGATGAGGGATTGTATGATGCTTTTCTTGTCATCAAAGGATAGTTCTTGTGATTGTAAAACACTTTAAAGCTATATTTTGATGTGGAAAATTGTGAAATACTCGTATTCAAGTGTTCAATCACATGCATGTTAGTTATATGATATGATCTCGATTAACCACATGCACAATCCGTGTGCTTTTTTCAAAACCTTG